>NC_054058.1:33694117-33997147 GCF_017639655.2 Falco naumanni
AATCTACACACAGGATTGGGGGGGATTATTATTTTATTTTACTTAAAACCAATGCTTTTCTGTTAGGATTGAGAAATCAGAGATGGTGTGTCCTGTTTCTTTGATGCATTGCTGTTCTCAGGGAAATAAAAAGCCTTGTTTCTTAGTAAACAGTAGGCATCAAAGAAGAAGGTCCTTCACAGCTCTAGGTCCTTGAAGGCAATTCTTAGTTTAACAGACTCTTCAGTCTTACTGTATGTTCACCTCGGATCTGGTGCTTCCTTGCTATCTTTGCCAGTCTGTGGCTCAGTTTCTATTGCCATCTCGCACATTCTAAGAAAACCATGAGCCTTTACCAAGATGTTTCTTGTGTGCCCTGTTTTCTGGAAGTATCATATTGCCAGTGCTTTGGATAGGGGCTACTATTGTTTCAATTCACCTAGTAATGTAGAAAATGTCATTTTTTAATGTTTTCCTGCTGTTAGATGATAGTGATTCTATGCATCCATACACATGTACACACACACACTTTCAGAACTCAGCCCAGCCTGTAAGGTGAATATGTATTTGGCTGAAATGATATCATTGAATTTTATGGCTAGTGTGATCATCTCATCCTACTATGCTTGCTTGTTTTATGAGTAGTAAAATAAATGTTCTTGAGTTTTGTTTCTGGTATGACTGAAGTCATTCTTCAGAGGAACAACTGGAGTAAAATCTCGCCCTTTACAGAAACAAATTCCCTTTCCTGAAAGTATATCAATGACTAAAACATTAGTTATGGGCTTAGCATGTCTTTAGACTTCAATGATAAAATAACTATTGTCTTTAGGACTCAAGTAGTTAACAAAATAGATGGTACAAAATGGCAAAGAAATTACATTACAAAAAAATGGTGGAATTGTTTTATACAGCTGACAACTTTCTGACCTTTTCTGTTGTCCCCTGCTGTTTTCCTACACCAGTATGTTGCCTACTGAATTCTTAAATTTTTTGAGCCAGCAGTCTGTCTGTGAAGTGCATGGCATGGTTTTGTTACTGTAAATAATGAAAGTGGACTAGAGGAGCTCCAGAGTGAAGATCCTGTATCCGCATGAGAACCAATACACTTGTGAAAGAACCATAATTTCCACTACTAATTCCACTACTAATTAGTGGAATTTTTTAATTCCTAAGGTAGGAATTACTAATAATTTCCTACCCTACTTTTTTTTCCGTACTTGCAGGGAATGGTGGCTGTTTCAGGAAGTTTGTCAGTACTTCTGGATTCAATCATCTGTGCTTTGGGTCCATTAGCATGTCTGACCACACAACTACCTGAGTTGAATGGCTGCCCTAAGCACGTTTTGGTGAGTTCCTTGTGATTATTTCCATTCTAGCACTGTTAATTTCAGTAAAGTCCAGCTAGAGTTTTTTGATTCATCACTCTTACGATGTGATTATAATTCCAATGCAATCAGAAAATTGTTACGGTCATGCATTTCTATAGAGGAATATTTCTTGAATTTATTTCAGATGTTGCTGTTGTATGATACTGTGCAACATTTTTCCTCCCAGTAGAGGTTGACCTAGTGTTTGTAGCATTGATTGCAGTGTGCAGGTTTAGTGATTGAATAAATCCATCTGAATCAAATAAAAGCACCTGTACACATAGCAGTGTTTTTTAAAGGTCTAATTTTCCATAAAAATAAAAACCGCCTTCTAGCTGCTGTGTATCACACAATCTGTTTTTTCTTTAGTAGCATAAAAAATAACTTGTGATCTTGGGATTCCTGATGTGATTGAGTAGGGCCTTTTACATGTGGCTGTAACCTTCTCCAAGGGAAGAAAAATAGTCTCTGTTTTAAGGAGCTACATAACTACAGGTTATTTTCCGCTTTAAACTACACTTAATATTGAGCCCCGATTTAGCAGCAGCTTGTGGTATCCATGTAGCGTGGTGTGGACATAAATTAAGGTGGCAGCAGCATAAAAGGAATCAGGAGTTATACCTCCAACAGGAGACATGAATAAAGCAGCAAAGGAGTGGAGCAGAAATGAAAAATAAATATACAGTCTGCAAAAGTTAAGAGATTAAAAACAAATCTGTCAGAGAGAACAAGAAAAATGGGATAGGAGTTAGCATGGTATAATAGGGCAGCCCAAACATTGATTCAGAGAACAGACTATTAACAACAAAGTTGACAGCTTGGGCTCTGAGCTCGCACAAACTGGCTCTCTATGCAAAAGCTGAGTCAGTGGGGTGTTCCCACCCTAAGCCATGGAAAAACATGGTATACTTTTTTTCCCTCTTGCTTGCCAAGTGCGTTTGGAGCAATGACACTACATGACTAATGGTGTGTATATTGGAAACTTAATCAACTTTCTGTTATAAGAAGCAATGGAGCTTTAAGTGGATTAAGGCACTTACCCTTCTCTTCTGAAAACCAGTATTGTATTGAGACTGGATAATAAATAAATTACTCTGGTTTTTACCACAAGAGAGATCACGACAGCGGTGTGCCATGGCGTGGATAAAACTGTCAGTGGTTGTGTTGCGTGTTGCACGCATGCAATTTATCTTTTCAGTCAGTAGGTGGCACTGTTAAATTCGAGAATCTCAAGTGGTACAGCTCCAGCTCCTCTGTCTTCAGCAATTAAAAGATGGTGTATCTAAGGCCTTCTTCAGCCACCCAGCCACAGGCTTGAGCCTACTGAAATAGTGCATTTGAAGAACATACAGATAATATACTGTCTTGTTTTCTGATCTGCAAGAGAAGGACTCTTACTGTCAGAATTCTGTTATGTTTTGCAAGGAAAATTGGAAGGCACTTTTTCCCATCTGACACCCTATTAGTGAAATAGTGTGTTTGAAAGATTTTCTCTTTACTTTTACACTATAGAATTTCATAAAGGACTTTTGGGTGTAAAGTAATTTTTTTTTTATATGCTACAGCATAGATCACTTTGCTGAAGTCCTTCATCACTAGTTTTTCCCATGGTTAATGTGATATGGTCAATGTGCTTGTTTTAAAATCAGAGATAAGAGTGTGGGGTTCATAAGGAGGAGGTCACATGAGGAAAGCCTCAAGCATTTTCATTGTTTCCAGGTGCTTACAAATACTGAGACTACCTTTATTTTTAGTTAATTTACATTTCCAAAAATGTGAAAATAAGCCTAGCAGTGGTGATGATGACTAGGCACATTTGGTTGTCTCATCATATGATAACTTGTAAGACAAGTGAATGTGCTTAGTACCCTCATCTGTGTCATTTTTTAAGGATTTTGAGTCATTAACCAAAATTAAAAATACTAAATTTCTTTTCCCAGTCAAACACACTAGACAACATCGCCTACATCATGCCTGGACTTTGATGGGAAAGGATCCTGGAATGTACTCAACCTCTGCATAGCTGACTTGTGTACATATGCACTATGCCGGTGCTCCCAAAGGGCTCCGTGTGTAGGGTTTTAAAGTTTTCTATCTGTATAGTATATACATAGGATTGTAACAATTTGGCTTCTATTTTATGAAAAGTTGTGAAGTTAAGCTGAGAAAACCCCTTTGTGTTGGTGGGTTAAATGTCCTCCAATCTTAAAGTATTTTGTAAGAAGAATTCAGAAAGCTTTTGAGATACTGGCCTTAAATTCACACACATCCTTTAGTGGGGGAAGCAGCCAGAGAATGGACTTCGCGATATAAAAAGCATCACCATGAGAGGGGTCATTGAAACAGGTGGCCCAGAGAGGTACTTGACTCTCCATCCTTGATGATATTTAGAAACTGAATGAGCAGCCTGCTCTAGTTGGACTTTATTTAAGCAGGGGGGTGGACCAGATGACCTCCTGATATCCCTTCCAACCTAAAGTATTCTGATATTCTATGGGTAGGTAGAGATGATAATATGTTTTGGACCAAGGAATAGAACTGAACTCTTCACCAGCCTTATTTCTAGCTGTTCTTCAGTTTAAAATCTACTGCTTGAGGGGAAAACTGGATAGCTGATCAAAGATACAGAGGTCTTTGCCTCTTGGTCAACCCCCCCCCCCTCTTCAGTCAGTAGTAACTGAAAGTTTTCAGCGTCAGCTGGCTGGTCTGGTAGCTGGCATTTGAAGTAAAGTGGAAGACGACAACAAATTTAATCTTTTCTTGCGGACTTGCACCCAAATTGCCATTAGCATGATGTATCAACCAGCTGCATTGGCTTGAGAGAACGAACCTCCTGCTGATTTTTCCAGAGCACAGTCAGCCTGCTTCGATGGAGAAAAGCGTGGAAGCAGATGGGAAAAACTTGGATTGCTTCTGCCCATTTTGCATCTGTTTTGTGAACAGACACAGACAACTTTGGTTTCTGAGATTGTTCATCCCCCATCCCTTTCACCAGCCGTATTGAAAGAGCCATGGTGCTGCTGCGAGGCAGTGATTAATGACCAGTTTGAAGCAGTTATGGCTGAGTAAGGCACATGTGGGTTGATTGGACCGATTCTCCTTCCTTCCAGCCACATACTTGGTGTTTGGTTTTCTACTCCTCTAGAAGAGGAGCCGCAAGAGAACACTTTCTCATAAAGGCTTTTGTGTGTCTCTATGTCCGTGTATGTGGTGTTCCTATCATATGTATTTAACTTCTACCAATATCTGTAACAGATTTTAATTTATCCTGTATATTTCTCTGCGTGTGTATATATATATATATATACATAATTTAAAAGCAAAAATGCCTCCCTCCACCAATAGTGTGTAGAAAATATGAATCGTTTGCCTCACCCCACTTCTTGCAGGAATCAGCTGTATGTGTAGTAGTAAGCATTGGCACTGCATGGGGAAACACCAGAAAGATCTTACATGTTTGTAGAATACAGGCTATCTTGTGACGGTAGGTAGAACAACTGAAATACAATTTGACTCCAGTCTTTCCAGCCTCATAATGTAAGAGCTTTAAAAAGATGGAAGAGCGCTTTTTTTTACTGCCAGTCTGAAATCTGCCTTCTGTTTTTCAGGGCAGTTGAAATTGAGCCATCCCTTATTGTGGCTGAGCCCCAAATAAGATTTAAATTAAATCTTTAGGTGTGCAGGATGTCCTCACAGGTGCAGGTGTCCTCTTATATTCCCCAGCTGTGCCTGTACAAGGTAGGTCATCTCTTACGGAGCTTTTCACAGTGCTGTCTTTGGTTTTCTCAGCCAGTTAGTGGAGGAGGCAGAAGGTACGTGTTCTCGACCCAAGCCCTCACACCAGAGCATACATGTTTTAACAGTGTATGACTAATCCCAGTGAGCCTGGAATTGGGAGGGGCCCAGGAGGGAGGGAGTCCGATCCCACTTCGGATTCTGGCCTGTACTAAAACACCCGCTATTGGGAAGAGCATAAAATAAGTGTCTCTTTCCAGCCCTTTGCAATGGAGACCGTTGTGGTGAAGGGGTAGACCTGCTCTCTAAGGAACAGAAGGGGATCAGCTTTAGCTTTGTTGTCTGTACAATGGAAAACTCTTGAAGAGTGAAAAACACACACAGCCCTGGTGTATTATATTTTTATTAAAATTTGTACACTTTGTATAATCTGTATCTTGTGGTATTTGGTACTAGAGGGAAAACTTTGGCAAGACTTAGCAGTTTTTATATTTTTGTTATTTCCTTGCTGTTTGATCCAGATTATGTCACAATTATACAAAGAAACTTTTTTGTACTGTACTTACAATATAATTGTGTTTTTTAATGTTTGGAGTATTGTCCTTAATTTCTGGCATGCACTGTGCTTTCTGCAGCTGTTGTTGCTACTAGTATTTAGTGTTTCTCAGCAAACACTTCTCCTTAAACTCACTCAGTTTGCAGGCAAGCTATACTGTTCCCACTAGCGCTGGTCACCCAGAATGTCGCTGTAAGGGGCACTGACCGTTTGGGGACCTCTCTGAACGGGGGACCTGCCACCGAGCACCGCAGATGGCATCGGGGCTTTTCCCTGCTGCCTCACCCGTTCAGGTTCATGGCACCCGGGGGAGAACAGTACCTGGGACTGGGGGCAAGGCTGGGGGGTCCATCGTGATTTGCGGTGGTTACTGACACGTCCCCATGTCGCGGGTCAGCGTGTTAGTGGATGGCAGCCACGGCTGAGGCCGGGAGGGCGTCGCAGAACGCGGTGCCCGGCCGCCCAGCTGGTACCCCCGCTCCCTACGAGTCCGCACCGACACGGGCTTACGGGGAACTGAAAATCTATCGCGACAGGCTGTCGCGTATCTGGGCGAAGCTGCAGCGCGCGGTTTTTCTGCACGGGCTGAAGCGCAGCGCGGTGTTGCGGGGAGCGGTGGCGGCTCTCGGGGCCGGGAGCCTCTCGGCTCCTGCGGGCCGGGGCCGGCCCCGCGCAGCTCCGTGCCTCAGCCCCGCGGCGGGGCCGGGCGCCCCTCCCGCGCGGCGCCGGTGGCGTCACAGCGGGGCCCGGCGGGGGCCCGCCCCGGCCTGGCGCGCGGGTCACGTGAGCGGCGGCGGCGGCGTCAGCTGATCGCGGCGCGGCGGCGATGGACTTTCTCCTGGGGAACCCCTTCAGCTCCCCCGTGGGGCAGCGCATCGGTGAGCCCCGCGGCCCGCGCGCCCCCCCGCCCCTCCCCGCCCGCTCGGTCGCCCTCCCCCGCGCCCCCGGGGGCGCTCGCCCGCCCGCCGGACCCCTTCCTCCGGGAAGCGTCGGCCCCCGCCTTCGCGGCGGGACGGAGAGGGCATCGACCAATCAGGAGAGAGCTCCGCTCCGACTGACGGGCGTTGCCGACCAATAGTGGACGCGCAGCCGGTGGCGGCTCCGTCGGCGGACCCGCCAGCCAATCCGGGCGCGCGGGGGTCTTGAGGTGGCGAAGCGAAGTTTCCTCACTTAAAGGGGCCGCAGACCGGTGGCTTGAACCACGCCCCCCGATAGAGCCGAGGCCCGTGATTGGCTCGGGGCCATTCCCGCCTGCACCTCTCTGGGGGCTTCGTGAGAGGGGCGAGGTCCTGCCGGGGGGTACCGCGGGAGCTGCTGCTTGGCTGGGCGGCACGCCGGGCAGTTAGGGGCTGCGCTGGCCCTGAGGTGACAGGGCGGCGGGGGCAGCCGTCGCTGAGCTGGAGGCTGCGGGGGGCAGGGGGCTTCAGGCTGGCCTGGCTCCGGGGTGCTGTGGCACAGCTAGTCGGATCAGCGTTCCCCACGTGAAGGATGAGCACTCTGGGGGTGGCTGGCCCCTGTGGATTTCCCAGCACAGAGGTCTGGGACAAGTAGGGCCTGGCAAGGCTGTGCCCTGGCTCTGTGGAGAGCAGCCCCCAGCTACGCCACAGGCTCCCTCACAGGGCCGAGTACCGGCCCGGGCAATGGAATCACGGGCAGGAGTGCAGCGTCAGCTCTGTGACCTTGCAGGCCCGAAGACACACAGTCTGGCTTAGTCCCTGTGTTCAGGTCAGCTAGATGAGCACAGAAGGATGTAGCCTTCAGAAACTGAGCAAAGAGATGCTGCGGCTAGAAAGAACAAGACCATTAACAGCTACACTGGTCTGAAAACAGATGCAGTTCTTAAAATACTTAGAATAAAAATTATTTTCTTCCCATGTTGTATTGTGTTAAGTGCCTTCAAGTTGTGATGGATGTTGCCTGTTTAAACTCTCCAGCTCGTGCAACAGCCATTTGTAAGTTGATGCACTTGCTCAGTCTTGCTTTTTGTCACTTGTGCAGACCTTGGTTATTTGCTGTAAACATCTGGTCATTGATTCAGTAGGTTTTGGTGAATAGCGCAGCATGGATGAATAGGCTGCTGTGGCTGGGAAGGGAGCAAGCAGCTGCTTTAGGTAATGCTTTTATAAGTGCTGCTTAGTTTAGAGGCTACCCAAAGCACTGTCTGAATGATGTGAGTCAGGGGCACTGCGGTGTCCCGCTCTAGTGTTGGGTGAGATAGGTGAGATGCACACAGCAAAGTGGGAGAAGGATGACCGGGAAAGTTTTCTGTAACAAAAAACTTCAGATGATATTTGACAGTTTCCCCCCATGAATATCACATGTTCCATCACACTTCCCAAGAGAAGCCATCTCCTGCCCTTTCCAGAATGAATGCTCTTTGATTCCCTCAGTGAGTGCATCAGATTTGGTTTTGTGTTTGGGTAGAGGCAATCTGAAGTTATCTTTAGATGTTACAGATCACTTCTTGCCCTCTGGATCTTCTGATCAGTATAGTAGCCAGATTGTAAGTGGGGTCCCTCTGGGCTTTGCTTCAATTAAAGAAGGGGTTTTCAAGCAACAAACCAACAACAAAGCGGAGGAAAACTGTATTTCAAGAGTGTTGTCAAACAGGAGTTTAGAGTTTAGTGTCCTTAGTACCAGAGGTGTGATATTAGAGAGATCTTAATGACTGGGGTTGACTGGGGTTATGGGAGTCCAAAGGGGTGGAGGAACTGCAGCATATGAGAAGGGAACTCAGTGTGGAGAACTTGAAAGGCCTGGTGGCTGAAAATACGAATGTTTTCTGCTTTTGAACATTGCTTATCAACTTCCTGGGGACATGGATAAGTGCTATCTTCTCTGTTTAATTTGAGACGCGAACATGACTTACCCAAACTTGTTTGGTAGGTCTGTGGCAGCTGCACGTTGAACCCATGAGCCTGATCCCCAAACCTGTATAGCGCTGCTGCTTTGGGCTGTCTGCAGAAAGCTAATACTGTGCCTTTGTAAATTACTTGAGCAAAGTCATGTCTACCTGATACAGCTTACAAAGTCTAAAATAGCTTTAGATGAAGGCTAAGGAATAAAAAAAAATCCTCTGTGGCACACTGCAGCAACTTTCTCAAATTCCTTCATTAATGTTAATCTAGTAAGTCCCATTTATTTTGCTGACAAGGAAACCAATGCTCAGATACGGTCGGTCATCTGTCACAGAATGAGTCAATTGCAAAGGAGTAGGTTTTCTAGCTTTTTACTTCCAGTCTTGAGATTTAGTCACAAAAGTTGCCTCTGTCCTGGTTTTGGACCATGGTGTCTTTTCCCAAGTAAGATGAATACCGACTTCTTCAGGGGTTTTGTTGGTTGGGTTTGTTTAGGGATTTTTTGGGGGGGTTGTGTTTTTTTTTTAACCCAGTGGGAAAATCTCCAGAGTGCTGAAGCATTGTAGTTTGGATTCCCCCCTCAAAAGGGAAATCCGCTGCGCCTCCATGTAGGAGCTAAGAGAAACTTCAAAATGGAAAGTCTAAATTCAAGGATGTGCTCTGAGTGAGAGAAGGGAGAAGAAACCACCAATGCTCTCTCCTGATCCTGGAAGTCTGGAATAACTAGTAATTACAGCAATACTGAAAGGGACAGAGCCCGGTTATTTCAGTGAGTGAGGGCGGGCAAGGGAGAGAAGTAACAGTGTAGCACAGAGATGAAGAGGATTTTTTTATGGTTAGAGGTTGGTTTAAGCATGAGAGCCAGGAAAAGTGCCGACTGTAAAGAGGTAGCAAGTAAGGGGCTCATGGGTGAGGAAGGAGAGCAGATACAACACAATATGCAGAAAAATCCCCACAGCCACTTGGATCCCACTTTGCAGGTATCCCTGCACCCCTCTGTGAGTTAGGACTTAGGAACTGGTGGGCAGCAGTTACCAGCTGTTGTGGGTAACAGTCTCCTGTCAGTCAGATGGGTCCCTCCAAGGTAGTGCTTCTCAAAAAAGTGTTGCCTTGCCTTCTGTGCCCACTCTGTCTGGAGGCAAAGGGGTAAAGGCAGCAGTGGAAGAGTTGTTTGATCCCTAAGGGTTCAAGCTGATTCACAGGGAAGGAGCAGGAGAAATTCAGAGACCCAAATACCCACAGCATTATGTCAGTACAGGTGTGTGTCGATCAGCATCCTTGAGTTAGGTTTGGACCATATCTCTGTTCTCTCTAGAAAGTGTGTTGTCCGTCTTCGGAGGAGCAGTGCAGCTGAACTGTGGAGTCCTGACTGAGCTGGTGCTGGTTTCCCCAAGGGAGGCGAAAGCAGGAGGCTTAGCAAGGAGACATTGTACAGGATGCTGATTTGGGCCAGGGGGGTATGAATTGAAGGGAGCTTAGGGGAAAGGACTGTTGTGTTGCCTTCTGCTGAACCTGTGCTGTCTCGTGCGACACAATGGTGGTGCCCTCAAACATCTGTTGAAACGGGTGAGAAGGTGCTTGATGCTTTGCTAAGGAATTTAAAGCCAGCGAGACTAAGCACTGTAGGGAGCTCTGGTTTTAAGGGCTTGACTTGGAGGAAAGGCACACAGTCTGTGATGAGATATGGCAGAGTATGTCACAGGCGAGGGGTTTCTGAACAGCACCTGTCTGGTTATGGGTGCTACAGCGACAGGGAGCAAAGGAGACAGGAGCTCGCACAGTTATCTTTTGTCCCCAGCTCCTGTACTTCCCCGTGCTGTTGGCTGTATTGCTAGTGTGCTGCTGCAGGGATGGCCGGGTGAGATTGCCAGCCCCACAGTGGGCTCTCCCCTGCCACAAAAGCAGAGACAATAAACTTGAAAAGAAGCAAATCTGTGAAATTCACTGATAGCACGAAGCTCTGTTGTGTCAGTTATGCCGTGCTTAGAGTTCTTTCTTATCTGATGATTCTAGATAATTTTTATAAGCCAGTTGAACTCAGCAGGAGCACATCAAATGCCAGGCAGGAAAAGTCTCAATGCTTTAAATCAACCCATACCACATTCTTCAGTGGTTGTGGGTCAGTCCAAGCAATTTGTGATGCAGCAGACTGGAATCAGACAAACCCCAATGCTGTCACACCCAGAGAGCGGGACTGGCTGCCAAAACAACGTGGTTTTGAAGCGGCCCTGTGAACAGCCTCCTGTACATTCTGTTGGTTTCAGTCTTGGAGGGAGACGGCATTCATGTGCCCGCCGATAACCTTTGCTGGGGAGGATTCTCCGTGGCAGGTCAGGCTCAGCTCCTTAGCCAGCAGAAGTGGATGGTGCCTGATGAGCCCCACCAGGCAGAGCGCTGGGCAGGGGTTTGTGCCCTGCCTCCTGTGCTTGCTGTTTTTAGGGGCTTATTGCTCTACCCGGCCATCCCCGGCTCACGTTTCATGAGGGGCAGACAGCTCATGTGCTAATTACAGCTTGTGAAACAAGGCCAGCCACCCTGATCTTTCATGTGACTAATGAATAGACTTTGTTTCCTTCTCTTCTGCAGGCTTTAGTAAAAGGATAAAGTTCAGGATTTCAGAGAAAGCTCCAACATATCCCACAAGTCTTGGACAGTCCATTAGTGCTTGGAAGCAAGCAAGGAGGATTAAAAGGGCATTAGCTCCAGCTCTCCCAAGGCCTTAATTTGTACTGGGTAAATTCAGGTGCTTTGTCCTTGGAAATGCCTCATGGTCACTTTCCTGTTTTCCATATGCTCTAACACTGCTCTTCAAACTTTGTCTTTTTTGAGCCTACGTTGCATTTATGGCAGGTTTGCTGCTTTCCTGCAGCTTTTGGTCAGCCAGTATGAACAGGGGTGACGGCAGCAGGCTGACCACAGCGTTGTGGGGTAACAGTGGGGCAGTGTGTGTCACTTTGGAGGAAGCCCCATTTTTCTGTAAGTGGCCGGCCAGGTGAAGGAGCATGCACAGTTTGTTCGCATTCCTGTCTGAAAAGCAAACCTGCTGTCTGACCTTGGCAGGATCGGTATGTTTGGAGGAAAAGGGATGGTGGTGGTTACAGAGTGCCACCAAACATAGGGAAGTGAGGGAAGGGTGTTTGCAGACTCAGTTTGTGTTTATGTACAGTGAAAATGAGTACGAGGAGGGCTGGGGAGACTTGAACAGCAAGGACTTGATGGTTTAAGGCAGTTTTTATTTCATCCTTGGTTTCTTCTGTAGCTCAGGGTTTCCCAACAGGCTCAGCCCTGTTCCTTGGTTGTGGTTTTTTTCCTTCCATGTACAGTGTTTTCCTTCAGGGATAAGAAGAGTGGATGTGGATTTCCTTTCAGTAGAGTAACCCCTGTATGATTGATTTGGGTGCTTCACTGCCAGAGGCAGCAAACAGTATGGAGAAACTTCTGGCTATGCTGGAGTTCAAACCAAGGTGTGTCATGAGTGGGGGATGCTGGAGGAGAGTGCAAGTGAAGGGTGGCTTTCTGACCATGTATGCCAAATCCATCAGACTGAGCTGAGCTGCAATCTGCCTGCCAGCAAGGCTGGCCATGTGGTGTCCCAGAGCAGGAGAGAACCTGGACCTCTGCCACTATACCAAGTCCTGATCCCAAAGGAGCCCTAATGGAAAACATTTTCTCCCATGTATTACTACAGCTTCACCCATTCACTGGTGTATGCCCTGGTGCACCAGACACGCATCCCTGCATCCCACTGCCCTGGATATATTCTCCACCACACCACCCAATGTGATGCTACCTCCTGTGCCCCACTGAGGAAGCTTAGATCTGCAAGAGACCAGGATTCCTATATAAAATCAGTACACAAAGTGACAGAGTTCACCTGAATCCCGGGGCCTTCAGGATTTTATAGTAGTAGCCAGATCTTCAGAAAGGTGGAAGAGCATCAGGAAGTTCTGCCACTCCCTCAGTTTGCCCTCTGCAGTCTGGCTGTGGCCACAGTGTATCAGTGTAATCACAGTGTCATCAATACGTTCTGCAGTCAACAGAAAAGGTGGTGGCTGGATTGCAGTAAGATGCGGACAGGTAGCTTAGTGCTGTGGTGTGTAATCTGTGGGAGGGACACGTGTCTAAGAGGCTGCATTGCACGGTGCTGTGAATAGCTCTCTGCCTGGCCCTTGAAAACAAGGCATCCCAAACCATGATGGATGTGTTTACCCAATCAGGAGTTTAAAATCTTATTTTTCCTGTGTTACAGCCCTATCCTATTCCTTCGTGAATGGCCATTTCATTCCATTCCCACAGAGGGATCGTTAGCTGCTGGGTCAAAAGCAGAATAAAGCAGCTCTGTGGAGGAAGGGCCTCTACAAAGGGGTAGCTGGCAAGGCCCAGCTCCAGATTTTGCAGGAACAGCAGTTTTGTAAATGCAGGCACTTCTCTAAGTACCTTGTTGAGTCTGAGCTCTCCTGAAGAGTACCTGGTAGGTGCTAAACCGGTCTGGCTAGTTTTAATTCTCTTGCCCCGGTGCTAAGTCAGGCGTTTTATATGATGGGAGAGCTGGGGAAGATGGTTCTTGTCCTCTGCTTGCCATCTGCTGTCTCTGTGTTTCCTTGTGATCTGGAGAGTGCCTGGGCCTGCCTGCCCCGCTGGTGGTTTTCTTTCCCCCCGCGGCTGGTGCTGTCCCTGAAGGCATCAGTCAGTCAGCATGGCTAGGACCAAGACTGGCTGATTATAGGGTGGAGACACTGGTGCTCTCAGTAATAGCTGCTCATTTCCTAAATCTCTGCCTTGAATAACATCAAGGCTGACTGAGGAATTCCTAATTAAAGGGGACACAAAGCTGAAACAATACTGCGTCAACTTCAGCCTGCAGTCCACTTCTGTCCATACTCCCCAGAGGCCAGAAGTTCAGGGAGAGGTGTAAACCTTAAACAGGAGAGGCCCTGCTTTGGGTGTTTATGTTTGCGTCTTTGTTTATGTAAGGCCTGTGTAAAAAGAAGAGAGTTGATTCTTTTGTCTCCTTGATCTGGTGCAAACCAAGAGTGGTGCCATCGATCCGTGCCAGCGTGAGCAGACCAAACTCCCGGTTTCTGGCCCTCCAGCAACAAAGCAAATAAGCCCCCTTCTCTCCAGCTGAGGAGCTGCAGTCATGCCGAGCCCCCTCCCCTCATGTGCAGAACACCAGAGATCGGGCGGTGTGTGTTTGTGTGTTGGTAGCTATGTGGCATGGGGAAGCTGAGCATCCACCCGTCCCAACGCCGGCCAGCCATGTGCTTTGCGGTGGTGACACCTAGTGGGAGTACTTGGGGACCTGGACTTTACGCCTAGTTTTGCCTCCTTGCTTGTGGTGCTGGAAGCCAGGGAGAGGGAGGAGGCTGAGCTCTGGGGTGTTGTGACGGCTGAACAGCAGCCCATGAAAGTGCCAGGGCTGCTCTTAGCCTTGCTCTGTCTTGGTTGCTGTTTTCCAGAGAGAGCTACCGATGGGTCCCTGCAGAGCGAGGACTGGGCTCTGAACATGGAGATCTGCGACATCATTAACGAGACTGAAGAAGGGTAAGGGAGCTGGCAAGGGTACACATCCAGCAGCAGGTCCCAGCAGACACTGTAACGCTATATCCCTAGACTCCAGCGGTAGCATGCACTGGTGGAGGTAATAAGCTAGGCTTCCCAACACTCCCTGGGATGGCATTCTGCTAGGAGGCCAAAAGACACAGCAAGGCTGTCAGAGCATCTGTTAGATGCTTCCCTGTAATCTCTGTGAGCACTGAGAGCCATCAAACAGGCCTTCGGGGTCCCCAGAGAAACCTCAATTCAAGCCAGGCTGCCTCCCATCTCCCAGAGGCATATTTGCAATTCTTCCACTTCAATTTATTCCTCCTTCATACCCCTCTGTTTCTCTCTTCTGGGAATGTGAAAATCTGCAGGCTGGTGACTGAGAAGAGAGGAAAATCTCAGGCTGTATTCAGTCCTCTGAATGTGCAGGTCCTGCTGGGGGTTCACTTCTCAGGTATTTTCATGTACAGTCACTCAGACATGTGCAAAGTAGGTGGGGGAGCCCTCGTCTCCCTCTCCCTGCAGGGAGATGTTCAGAGATCTGCCAGACTTGTTAACTCTGGGGGTTTGCCAGTGAATTCAAGGGGGACTGCTCCTTCTCACAGTGGAGATGTCAAAAGCAGCATGTAAAAAGGAAGGTGCTACATGGATTAAAAAATTTAGGTTTCGCTCCTGCTGTCCTACCCCACAGTGGTGCTGACAGAGGATTAGCAAGCCCAGTTTTCAGCTTCACAGTTGTATGAAAACAAAGTCAAACATCTCTACTCACAAATCTGTCACCAGTCTTTTCCCATGCTATCCCCACAGTGCAAATATGCCTGTCTGTCCACAGTTCTCAGGCCCAAGCTGTGGCCACTTGCTGTTTCAATTCTGAGCAGCTGATAACACAGCTGTACCCTCTTGACATGATGGGCTCTGCCACTGCCCTGCTAATGCCCATCCATTGCAGCCATGCTGCCCCGCAGGCCAATACCTCATTGCCTCTGTGTCTCCACCACGCTCTTCTCCTCCAATGCTGCTGCTCTTCCAGCCCAGCCTCTCTTCCCGTGCTCTGCCAGAGCATGTTGGTTCATTTGTGCCCTCTCACAAGACCACAGTGGGCTGAGACTGCAGTGCTTCTCCCCTCTGAGAAGGATTAAGGAGACCCTGCTATACTGCTGCTGTCATGCACACCTGCAATATATGCAAGATTTTGCCACTGCATCTACCCTGCTGCTTTCTTTCTAAAAGCCTCCAGGGAAATGTTGTTAAATAGCTTCTCTCTGAGCAACACGGGGATTGCTGCAGCTCACTCCTTCCTGTTTCTAACCCATGCCAAGCTTTTTTGTGTTCTCCTTCTTTTCAGTCTCTCAGCCATGGCATGTTGTTCTGCCCCAAGTAGTGCGTTTCTAGCATTGCTTTTACTCTGCTCTCTGTTGTGTCCTTTACACCTTGAGTTGTTGCAGGCATCGACACAGAGGCCTCCAGTTTCAGTAACAGTACACTTTAGCAGGACCCTGCTTCTCTTGCAGAACCACAGGCAGAAGCTATTTTCCCAGTCATTGCTCCAAGCTGTCCTGAAACTGTGGTGGGGAAGGTCACCTGCTGAGTATGAGGCATCCAGAGCCAGTGGCTGTTTTGCTTTGCCTCTCTGTATGTGGGTCTCAATCTTCTGATGATCTTTCTTCATCTGATTTCCCCTGCAGGCCCAAAGATGCTTTCCGAGCCATTAAGAAGAGAATTGTAGGGAATAAGAACTTCCATGAAGTTATGCTGGCTTTGACGGTGAGTGGTCAGGGCTCTTTCTCAGCACTGTGATACCCTGCTGTAAAGCTGAGTCCCTGGCTGAAAAGGCGGGGGTACCTAAAGCCAACAAGGCAAACACATGTAGGCAGAGAAGGCTATAGCTAATGCATTATTGCCTTTGAAGGTCCTGGAGACATGCGTCAAAAACTGCGGCCATCGATTCCATGTCCTTGTGTCCAGCCAGGACTTTGTAGAAGGTGTCCTGGTGAGAACAATCCTGCCGAAGAACAATCCACCTGCCATAGTGCATGACAAGGTGCTGACCCTCATCCAGGTGAGCCAAGAAGCATGAGCATCTGCACCTCTTCAGAGAGTGCGTGTCTTCAGGTGTTTGTACAGAAGACTACTGTAAATGACGATGGGCTGTACTGTCTCCTTCTCCCTAGTCCTGGGCAGATGCCTTCCGCAGCTCACCAGACTTGACTGGTGTTGTTGCTGTCTATGAAGACCTGAGACGGAAGGGCCTGGAGTTCCCCATGACTGATCTGGACATGCTGTCACCCATCCACACACCACAGAGGGTATGGGAGCATTGCTGAAGAGAAGGGTGTTGGGCAGTTGCTGTTCTGGAGCTATGAGGGAACTTCAGGAGCTCTAGCTTGTACTTAGAGGGCTTTCGTGGAGCAAGAAGCTCCAGGGCAGCCTCTTTGCTAAAAAAGCTGTTGAAAGCAGGTGGGGACTTGACATCAACATTTATCTCCTAATTGTACTTCTCTGTCAGCTGTGAGTGTCTAACGTCTCCTCTCCATCACTTTTCCCACCTCTGCCTGTAGACTGTGTATAGCTCTGACTCCCAGTCCGGACAGAACTCACCTGTGGTCAACTCCCCTCAGCAGATAGAGTCCATCCTCCACCCTGTCACCCTGCCCACTGGGAGAGGCACACCCAGTGAGACGCCCATCACACCCACACCAGAGCAGGTGAGTTGGACACGAGCCCGGTGATGCTGCTGACTCTCCCTGCGTTTGGGGACTGTTTCACAAACACTGTTCTGGTGCTGCTGTCCTCATCCTTCCCCAGCCTCTGTCCTCAAGGAGCCGTTCCTTAAAGCATAGTCCCTTGAGAGCTCCCCAGAGCTCTGTTGTGGTCACAGTGGTGAGCTGGAATACCACAAATACAGAGCAGTTATGTTTTCCTAAGACAGGGCTGCTTGCAGGTAGAGGGAAGATGCCCTGGCTATAGGGAATGGAGAACTGAGACACAGGTTTTGAGTGAGGTCTTTGTAGCGCAGTACAGCAAAAGCTTGCTCAGTAGGTGCCGCCTCAACATCTTTCTTTATCTTGCCTCACTTCTGGCTTTATATGAATCAACCATGTCTGGCTAATGCAGTTTCCAAAGACCAGGGCTTTCTCACTTGTTTCCCCATCCTCTTTCTCCTTCCTCACCCTGACTTCATATGACACCATGTTCAGCACCAAATCTCCAGCTGTCGGTATGTTGCATCCCCTTGCAGAGCAGAGGGTACAAACTGTCCTCAAGAGGCTTATTAGCAGCTTTTGAAACCAGAGGTAAAAAGCTTCAACTGCGCAATTAATTGAGGCTCGCCTTTTGAATGGGAATTAATTTTTTTCCCCCTCTTACACTGCTTTGGAAATTAAATTATTTGAGTGGCTGCCACACAGGAGCTGCTAGCTGATGAGAGATTTGAATCATAACAGCAGCCTGTGCTGGCTATTAAAAAACAAGGCTAGGCTAGTGGCCAGAGATCCCAGATGAGGCCCTGGCATATATTACCAGAAAATGAACTTGATGGTAAGTAATGGAGCTTTCTTCTGCTGGGAGCTCCTGGGAGCTAGACTGAGTGGTGACAAGTGAGCTCCCCAGTGGCCATACCCTTTGGCTCTGTGAACACACACACAGAGTTACCTCAGCTATCTCCCCAGTCTTCCCAGATGGAGCTGTCACTTCCCCTCCCTTTTGCAGATCGGGAAGCTGCGCAGTGAGCTGGAAGTGGTGAATGGGAACATGAAGGTCATGTCAGAGATGTTGACAGAGCTGGTGCCATCCCAGGCTGAGCCTTCTGACCTGGAGCTGCTGCAAGTAAGGAACACTGGCAGGGTGGAGGGCTGGCACATGCAGCTTGATTTAGCAGTGACTTGATGGACTGAGATATGACACATGCCAGGCGTGGGGAACAACTGGACAGTTTAGTGTGGGGTTTGCCAGGGAGTGGTAGGATAAGGGACACACAGGGAAAGTGGAGTTTTCCACAGGCCAAGGAAAGTTGCACTATTGAGGCTGGAATCATCTCACATGGGGACTTGTAGTCCCCGAGAGCCTTTCTTTCTGGGTTATGTGTTACACAAGAGGTATACAATTATTGTCTGTAAAACTCAGACTCAGCTTACCTCTCACACTGGTATCTGTTGCCCATCAGCCCTTGCTGATAGATCCCAGTTGCCTCTGGGGTCTGTCTGTCCCAGTGAAACTTCCAAATCTGTGAGAGCTCAGCCTTAGCCTGACCTTTGTGGTAACTTTTCCTTGCTGTGAGTAGGAGCTGAATCGGACATGCAGAGCCATGCAGCAGCGTGTGCTGGAGCTAATTCCCCATGTCCTCCATGAGCAACTCACCGAGGAGCTGCTCCTCGTCAATGACAACCTCAACAATGTGTTTCTGCGCCATGAAAGGTACCTTTCTCCTCAATTCTCTGCCCTGCTTTTCCACAAGCGTTTACAGTCCCTTGGAGACTTTCTATGCAACCCTTTTGATTTTCCCATAAATATAGTACTCAAGATGTATCAGCCTGTATCATCCATCTTTGAGAACAAAGCCAGTGCTCAGTTTTCACTGATTTATTCCTGTCCCTTCAAAGCTGCTGTTTAAGTTACTGATGGAATATTAAGATGTCCCTGTGCAATAACCCAGAAGAAGAAGGAAGGAACTGCATGGGAAGAGCTGGTTTTCTAGCTCTGAGGTAGATAGGGACAGAGAGGACTTGCCCAGGTGGGATCAGCACCCCTTTCTTTTTTCTTCCATTCCATCAAACCCACCTCTTAAGCTAGGACGAAGTCTGGAGAATTTAGTCCCTGTGTCTGTATGAAGAACTGGGTTTGAACCATTTTGGTTAGAAGTAGTTGTGGAGGATCACAAGAAGCTTCCTCACACCACCTCTCAGGAGACATCAGTTCTGTGGGCTTTGTCACAGTGTCTTCGGTCTTGAGCAAGAATTGGGCCCTGAGCCATGGTCCCCCTTTCCTAGTATGTCGGAAAGGGCAGTGTGCACCAAGCGTTGTAAGAAATCTCTTGGGCTATGGGTGAATAAGCACACACTACTGAAACGCATCCTGTCGTCTTCCTTGTAGGTTTGAGCGTCTTCGGACAGGACAGCCTGTTAAGGTAAGTTAGAGCAACTGGCCCTCTGTGCAGCTTGTTCTGCATCCTGCAGGTCCAGCAGTGCCCTGCTAAGTTGGAGAGAGGTTCAATCTGCCCCACTTACAAGCTGTAGGCTTTGCTCTCACAGCCCAGCTGCACCAGCCACGCTGGTGTGGAGGACACTCCAGTTCTCACTGCTAGCCTCTCCCTCCCTGCCAGTGGGAGCCTTCTTCTCACCCGAAGAACAAGAGCAGACCAGGAGTAGTTACGGTTTCCTAGTAATGAACACTGAGAGGACCAGTTCCCATATGAGTCTCCTTTTGTCCTCTGAGCACTGCCCTGTCCTCTGAGCCAGTACCTACCCTACTTGCTGACATCCAGCGGAGCTGAGAGGCTGGCTACCAAGGTGTATTCTGCCCTGCGACACTATTCCCAGCCAGTTCTCTGATCACTGTCCTCCTTCTCACAAGGAGGGGCTTCACAGCTGATACTTTTCAATGGGTACAGAAAGGCTTCCCTCTTCAGTGTTAATGAGCTACAGTTGTGGGGTCAGAGTGTTTGAGCTTCCAAAACTCCATCATTTTCCTTTTTTTTTTCTCCAAAGGCACCAAATGAGGCAGAGAACAGCTTGATTGACCTGGGAACCAGTACTCCTGCAGTGAGACAGCCTGAAGTCACCAACAACCTTTCCTCTCAGCTGGCTGAAATGAGTATGTTGCCATGCAGTTTACCCCTCAGTCCTTCTACTGTGCTGCTCTGGGAATCCTTGATTCCTAAGAATGCCTTTGAATCACTTCCCAAAATTATTTAGTCACATTTGTAAAGTAACCTAGATAAATAGGGTGTATGGTCAACTAATAAACTCGTGAAGAAACTTGTGTGTGCCCCAAGGCATACAAGCATATGTCTCAGCATCCACACCTCAAGTTGTGCACAAGCTGGACGTGACTTAAGAAGGACCTCAGCAATAGGCGGAGGGGAGGGGAGGGGAGAAAGTTGCTCCTTCTGCAATGCCTAGCAGCAGTGCAGTTGCCTCTCTTGCTGTGTGGTGTCAGACTGACCACTGAGGTCTGGGAGAAGAAAAGCAGCTGAGTTGTGCTGCAAAGGCATCCATGAGCATCTTGGGTTCAGGACCCAAGATTTGACAGGTCGTTTACTCAGAAAGCCTGAGAGGTCCTGAGGGCTCCTCAAAACATACTGACAACCTGCATAGCACTTCCTGAACCTCTTGCTAGCTGAGAGCACATTCAGTACAGCATGGTTGCAGCTACAGAAAAATGGCAAGACTGTTTTTACAGACAAGCCAGCTGAGATATTTTTCAAGTCAGGGTTTGCCGGATGATGCCTGAGTCATGAAAATCTACTCATCTGTCTCAGAGGTGCTTGCCCAGAAGCACAGGTTATCCTTCTTCTTCCACAGGTTGTGAGGCAATTCCCTCTGAGTTGTCTTAAATGGTCAGGAACATTTAGCCTAAATGCAGTAAATCGATGATGATGCTGCCTGAGACTGAGCTAAAAATATCTGCTGAGCAGGCAAAGAAACTGCTTCTGTTACTTCACCCACGGCACTGCACACACACACAGCCGGCGCTGCAGCTGCGGGGCAGGATAGAGGAGCGGGCCTAGAGCAGTTTAGCCTGTCCTGATGCTAGCTTTCCACCTAGCACCCTCCAAGCCCACAGCCCTCCGTTTACTGCTCTGTGCTGCCTGCTCACCCTGCTCTCTCTCCCACAGACCTGGGCTCGAGCAGCATAAGCGCGGGGCTGCACTCCCTCGATACCTCTGGCAAGCTGGAAGAAGAGTTTGACATGTTTGCCCTGACCCGAGGCAGCTCACTGGCTGAGCAGCGCAGAGAGTGAGTGTGTCAGCCCACTCTATCCTGTCCTGCCTTCTTGCAAAGGGGGAGGGCTCAGGCAACTGGGGCTGTGACCCCAACCAGCAGCAGTTCTTGGGAGACAGTGGAAAATGCACTCTTCTGACACACAGTGTTTGTCGGACGGCCTCTGTGTTCCCGGTCCCTCTCCCTGCTGCCGTCGTCCCCCTTTCACAGTGTCCTCCTGGGTGTGGGGAGATGGAGTGGTCTCTGCGTGTGGGGACTGCAGTGCTGCATGTGCTGGGGAGACTCAGTGTCTGGAGATGAAGGTGTGGAGTGGGACTGGCTGAGTTTCCTTGTCTGTCTCTGAACTCATGTGCCCTGACTGAGGCGATGTTGAATTTGGGAACTGCTGAATATCGTTACAGCCTAATGGACAGAGTATTGAACTGGAGTGCAGGAAGCATGCAGTCAGTTGTGGCTTGCAAGGCAGGGCACTGCTCTGTGCCTCAGCTTCTCTGTTGGTCAGTGGGCCTGATGTTTCTACCTCCACAGTGTGTTTGAGACCTCCTGGTGTAAAGCACTAAGAGTTGGGTCTCCGTAGTACTGGCTGAACTGAAGAGATCTCTTCCCTACTGCAAAAAATGGATTCCTGAATCCTTGTTCTGGGAGGAGCTGACAAGAGCTGTGCTGACCAGATCCCTTTGGCTTAAGAGACTGAGGCTCATCTCATGCTGTTTTGCCTGTCAGAGTCATCCACTGCTCTCCATCAGTTACCAAGCAGCAGAGCCCCCAGGCACATGACTGCCTTCAGCCCTCAAAGACCTGTGGTCCTGATGTCCATCCACGGGAGTGCCTTGTTCTGCAGCTGGGCAGTGGCAAGTTTAGGTCTCTTAAGGATGTCTCCTTTCATTCCTCTGCCTCAGACTGCTTCTGGTAAAAGTAGTGGGGAAACCCATGGCCTACACACAACTTCATGTGTTTTGTCTGTGGGTTTCCCCACCACTTCTACTGTGGGGTGTGCTGCCTGAGGACAGAGGCAGGCCAGGACAAAAACAGTGGTGCTGGCAGCACCCAGTGTGGGGCTGAAATCCGAGCCACTGGTATGTGCTGAGTGCTTAAGGCTGGGGGAGATCTGGACAGGCATGGAATCGTATCCTCTCCACTGTGGCGCAATCCTTAACAGGCTGAGGCTTATGATCTCTGCACAAGTAACAAGACATCTTCTATTTATTTCTCACTGCCCTCCATCTGCCTGCACTTGCACTCCTGCCAGGTAGCTTCTACTCTCACTGGCTCAGGCTTCACATTTCACTCACCAACCTCAGCTCTCAGTGTCTCCCTCCATCTGAACAGACCCATTGCTCTGCTGTTCCCAGACAGGACGTGCTGGCAGGAGACACAGGCAAGGCCACTGGGGTTTGTTCCTGACCCCCCCATGCTTCATGTGCATCTCGGCGAAGCAGTGCTTGAAACATCTCAAGCCTTTCCTGCCGTTCTTCCTCATCAGTGGCATGATAGCAGCGTTGTACTTCATCCTTGATGCCATTGTCCACAGCGGCCCCTTCACTGATGAGCACTTCTTCGAGAAGTTTGAGCGCCGGTGGCCCAAGCCCCTGGCTCTCAACAAAAACAGCTCCACTTGATGGTCTGCTGGGTCTGCAAAAAGGGGCCTGGGCGCAGCTGGAGAGGAGACTTGCGGAGAGTTTCTAGGAGAGGCTTCATTCTCCCAGCATGGATGGACTGTTTTCCCTACTCTGCATGGATCAAATGGTGATGTGTGGTAGCAGGCTAGACGGGGCAGAGAAGTGGGATGAGGGAGATTATGGGTGAGATGTGTATATGTGTAGAAAAAGGTTGCTGTAATGGTACATCTGGAGACCTTGAAGCAACACTAGGCTCTTCTGATCATCCAGTCTCGCCTCCTATGTAGCACAGACCAGTGAATCTCTGCCACCATCAATTCTTGAGTTGTATCAGTTAAAGAGATGTTTTTGAGCTGTGTTTGTGTCTGTGAAGGTAGATGAGTATATAGGGGCTTGTTGCTCAAATCCTTTCTGAAGTAGCTGTAATCTTCCGGTCAGTCTGTGTTAGTTATCTCTCTTCTATAATCAACCCCAGAGAAGATGAGTGTTGTGGTTGCTGCACCTATCTCTGTAAGTCTGTGTTTTAGTCTCTTGTATGGTTGTTTTCATACGATGCCATGTCATCCTCCTGTTGTCTGCCTGGGCTGTCCTGTGGTATCCCACAGTGATCTTGCAGTGAGTAGATTAGTCTGTTTGGTGATGGGCTACACCTTTAGTAGGGGGTTTGCACACCTAGAAGCTCTTGGGAGCAGAACAAGAGATGAAAAGTTGTGCAGTCAGAAGCACAGAATATGTGTTTAGGAGTTCTGCTTTTCACTCTCGGGCATCTCATCAGCCTGTGTGTTATCTAACTTCATGCTTTCAGGGTAAAGTACGAAGATCCCCAAGCCTCCAAAGGACTTGCTGGTGCCCTGGATGCCCGGCAGCAGAACACAGGAACGGTGAGTGGCCACAGAGCTTAAAGTGTATCACCAGGAATAAGAGTATCCTCTTTGCTTACCGATGCAACAATTGTGTTGTCTGTTTGGGAAAAATCAAGTATTTAACATGACTGATGGTAACTCCTGGTCTCTACCAACCTGTGTTTCCTACCTGGGCTATATACCTCATCCTTTAAACCACAGAGGTGGGGAACTATGGGAAGTCTGGGGCTGACTCAGTCAGTAACAGGATGGCCTCCATATATCTACAGGGAAATTTCCACCTGGAAATGTATGTTTTATTTCTCTTCAGCAGGATTCCCCAAGTCCAGTTGCCTTCTCTCTGCAATCAGAGAAGTAGGCCACCAGTACTTACGTGTCCTTTCCCTGACCCTAAACCCACTGCCTCCCCTCTCCCTCGCCCTCTGCGATAGCAGTTTTCAGTGCAGACTCTCTCTTGACCAGGGGGAGCCTGGTGCATCTAGTGATGGAGCCCAGCTGACTAAGTGGATGATGCGGCAAGGAATGGTGAGATCGTGGAGTGCCAGCAGGGAGGGGGAGGCTGGGGCTGCTGAACTAGAAGTGGCTCTGGCACAGCACATGAGGGTGTACAGCAGACATCAGCAGAGACTGCAAACTCAAATGAAGCAACCTTGATCTGGGCCAGTAGTGGAGACCAGGGTTGGGAAGGAAGCAGGCAGTGTATCAGTCCTTCCTCAAGTAAACATGTCTGTAGGAAAAAATCCAAGTTGCTCTGAGGCCACGAGAGCATGTGCCACTCTGAGCTAGAGGATGGCCTGTTTTGGAGTGGGTGTCTGGGGCAGAGGCACTGGCTGGTGGCATCATGAGGAAGACTCCTGCTATTCATTCCCCCTGCAGCCTCTCCTGCTCAGCATGAGCTGCCCCATTTGGAGGAAAACACATTTGGGCTTTTACCCTATTCAAGACCTCCTTCTCTAGATAAAGTGTTTGACCCTTCCGGCTGTTGAATTTGGTCTTTTGGCAGCAGGAATTCCTGCAATTACATCCCCTCAAGCACACTGAGGCTTTGACAGGCTCCCAGGTCTTAGTTAGGCTTGTTAGCCTGTCTTCCTGAAATGGGCACTGCCCAAACTGATGTCTGCTCTAGGAAGTTTCCCCACATGCTGTCCAGTTAGCTTGAATGCCCTTCTACCCCAAAGAGTTCCTCTCTGGGTAGACAAAGCCAGTTCACTTTGAAACTTCCCTAGCCCCATACATCCTCTTCCATCCCTGTTCATCCATCTGTCAGCTGTGGTAGCTATTTGCACTTAGTACCTGGTTTGGGGAAATCTGCCTGTCCTTGGTAAGAAGGAATTGCTCTTTTTCTTGGTCTTGCTGGTTTCCTGGGAGCAAGTAGAGCTATACATACTAGGAGACTAATAGTAAGTTCCCACAAATACTCTCTTGCGCTTCTGCTTGTGGAGCCTCTAGCAAGGGCTGCTCCTTGCTCAGCTTTGTTCAGGAGCTCATGATTGGAGAAAAGGATCTGGGGTTTGGAATCAGACTTGGTTTCCTTCCAAGTTTTCTCCATCTGCTAGGAAGATGTCTCTTTGCTGCTTAAATTGGCCAGGGACATGAAGTCTTCTGAGCTAGACTTGTCCCGAGTGGAAGTAAAATTTACTTAAATTGCAGAAGACCTTCTCTCTGATGGGTCTGTTTCTGTAGTTTGGTGTGATGCCAAATCCTGCTGTGCTCCGTGATCATACCAGGGAATCACTTCTTGGGAGGTGTCTTTCCCCCTTAATGTGGTGCCAAACCTGACATGTCCAATATCTTCAGCATCACAGACTTTGACATCAGACTGTCACTTGTCTGTAGAAGAGAAGAGGTTTGGAGAGAAGCTTTTCTCTTGTTCTCTGGCTGCCTAATACAAGCAGCCAACTTCCACCTAGTGAGTCCACCAAAATGGAAAGCCTGGTACAGTCCTAATACCCCAAAGCCAACCACTAAACCCCAGATGCTTTCGATAGCCTGTATCCTGGAAACTGTGCATGTCTGGCTGTGGATGGGGCAGAGGAAGCAGGTGAGCGGTGGTGGCACCGGTAGCTGGGAGAGCTCTGCAGTGGCACTGGCTGGGTTTGGAAGGGCCTGAGCTGACAGAACAGCGGAGCAACAGGGTTAGCTTTTGGGTTGCGCTTTCTTTTTGCAGAGTGGATTTCCTGCAACATCCTCTCTTTTTCTTGGCCTCATCACTCTTTTTCCTTCTGTTTTAGGTGCCAGTTCCCCAAGCCAATTTCATGGAAGACATAGAAAAGTGGCTCTCTACAGATGTGGTATGTGAGGAGCTGCTTCCCTGGAGCCAGCAGTCCTGCCAGAGTTGTCTGCAGGGCTGGATTTTAGGCAGTGTACAATAGCGCTGGCACTGCTGAGTATGTGGCACAGGCTGCTTGGAGGGAGCAGGGGAGGAAAAGCCAAGAACACAGGGTTTGGGATACCACAGCAGTATGGTCAGCCTTCTGGGAGGCGTAACTAACGAACTGAGGCTCAGGACCATTCTAACATGTCTGTACTGCGGAGTTAAGGGGAGCGCTATCCTGTCTCTGTGCAGACAAAGAATCCCATCTGTGGAGATGCCTTTGTCTACTGTGCTTCTAACCATGCCCTTCTCCTTCCCTAGGGAGAGTCTGAGGATGCAAAAGGTGTCACCAGCGAAGGTAAGACTTGCCAAGCAACCCCTTTCTCCAGCTGGTCCTGGCAACTCCTTGGCTCTTTCACAGAGCTCCCTCCTTGCTAATGCTCTGCTCTTCTCTTGCCCCAGAGTTTGACAAGTTTCTGGAAGAGCGAGCAAAAGTTGCAGACCGACTACCCAGTTTATCCAGCTCCTCAGCAGGGACGTCCATCTCCCCTCCTGCTGCCAGCCATCATCAGAAGCAAGCAAAGGAAGATGACGCTATGTTTGCCTTGTGAATGCTATGGACTGGTGTGGTGTGGAGCAAGAGGCTGTGTGTGCTGTTTTGCTTGCCTCCGACCAGGGGCCAGCAGAGGAAGGACTCTGTCCCCTTCCTCCACTCTTTTCCTGTTTTCCCTTTGAGTTGTTTTTATTTTTAAGCTGCTTTCAGATTTCAGATAATCTTTGTTGTGTTTAGGGATGTTACACAATAGACTTGTGAAGGGGTTTTTTAAAGCTGCTAGGGAATGTGGGAGTTCAGTGGGCTTTTCTTGGGGAGGACAGTGTGGGCAAAGTGGAAGAAGCTCCCCATCCTCCTCTCCAGTGAGGTAGTTAAGAAATCTTGCCCAAGAAACAGGAGAGGCTGCAGTCTGCTGCTGAAATCATTCCTGCCTGCCTCTCCTCACCCCATCCCTGGAATGGATCTCCAGCCCTCTGCCTGCCAGTGTTAGACTGGGAAGCATGGGGATGTGAAGCATTAGAGGTCACAGAGGAGGAACACTAATGGTAGAGGGGCCCAGTTGCTCTAGTCTCTCGCACAAGTGCTTGTGGTATGCAACACTTTCCCACTCACAACCCCTTCTTTTCCTCTTCCTTTCCTCCCCTTCTCATCAGTTTATCCAGAATCCGACCCACAGCCCAAATGTTTCTTTTGCAGGACAGCCAGTTACCAAAGCCCTCGGCTGCACACAGGGCTTGAGCTGTGAGCAGCACCCCAGGCTGAAGGGGCTGTCTGCTGTGGGGTAGGATGTGCCTTCAGCAAACTCTGCAGTTAATTTAATTCTCCCATTATTATACTTTTCTCCTGTCTTTTCCTGATGCAGTCCCACCTCCCCCTCACTTCCACCGATGCCTTCCACCACATTGTGCCGCGGTGTGGGGAGTCTCTGATCAGGCCAATGCTGTGGACTCCCTCAGGGTAGCTGTGTGTGCTGGGGCCAAAGAGCTGCGTTCCCTAAAGCAGGAGGCCACCAGCACTGTTATACCAGAGAGAACGTGCTGTTGCTGGGGTAGCTTGTTCAGCTGGTGACCGCAGAGGTGAAGTGAGACATCAGTCATCTCGTGCCAGCAAAGCAGCCCTGCAGCAGCCAGGAGCTCCTTTGCACATGGAGAGAAAAACCCTTTTGAGCAAACTGCATGCGCTACCCAGTTGTAAAAGGCAGCCAGGGAGGAGGGTGCCAAGCCTGGGGCTCCTGCTCATGGGATTTCTTGCGGAGTGTGGGAGAGTTGCCTTTTTTTATTGCACATTAAAGGAGCAAAGTCTTGAGCCTCCCTTGAAGATATGTGTGCGCTGTCAGTGCTGGCGTGGGGAGGGGAGGACCCTGGCGGGGAGAACAGGTGTGCAACCATGCGGCCACATTTGCTTTCCAAAAAAAGGCAAGGGCGCTGTGGTGCTGAGGTGGGGCACGGCATGGGGCTGAGGGTGCTGCAAGCCAAGGCAGGTGCTCGCTGCTTTTTGGCACAGTCTTCTGGGGAGGTGACTACACCCCATCTCAAAATAGCGAGAGGGTGAGCTACCTACTCTCCTTTCCCTCTCTACCTTGTGACCAGATCTCGATACCCACCTCGCAGCCCATAAATCTCTTCAAGACATGCAAGAAATACAGTTGCTACAAAAGGGTGCTCTGGTGTCCATGGGATGTCCTGTCCTCAGTTGTCCCCATGCCACCCCCCCGGTGTCCAGCCAAGCGGGAGCAGGGAGAGGGATTCTTAAAAGGAGGGTTGATCAGGTCAAAAGTGTCCTCTCAGCCCTAGATTTGTAGGAAGGAGTTAAATTGGCTGAAGTTGTCCAGACCTCAGCACCTTCCTCTTCCAGTGCCTGCACTGCCGTCTCAGATGTACCAAGCTGGGGCAGAGGCTTGAGGGTAAGAGCTGTGAGCGAAGCTGGTCTGCAGCTGGTGGCAGCCGGTGCTGGCTTTCCTCCTCTGTAAGCAATCGTGGGACACGAGGAGGCTTTGTGTCTTTCTCAGCTTCCCAAGACGGACAGCAGATACTATCCTTGGACAGTGTCCCTTGGAAAAATGAATCACCATTGCATTCCCAGCGCCTCTGGGAGGAACTAAGGGAGACTCCCCCTCCTTTCTTAACCAGATGGTATTATATATTTAATGTAACCCTCTTTCAGCAGCTGTCCTTAAACCAGAGTGCACATACTGTCTTCTGGAGTTGGTGGGCAGGGGAGAGGCCAGCCTAATGAGCCTGAAAGCTGCCCACCCTGCCCCATCTTGCTGATGAGTCCAGGAGTGGCTCTGCTAGAGGCTGCCTGAAGCTGGAGGTTGTGGCTTCCATCTCTGAGCTACTCGCCCTGCTGCAGCCAGGTCCGCAGCAGGACTTCACCACCCCACAGGACCCCATGCTCCTCGCCTAAGAAGGGCTTTGATCGAACGAAGCATGCTAAGCACTTCCCCTCCGAAGAGCACAGCCTAAGAGCAGCAGGTTTCTGCCTTACCAACTGCATGAGGGTTTCATGCAGCAAACGTGGGTAAGCGCTGAGGAGTGGCACAGCTGCAGACCTCTGTCACCAGTCCATTTTTACCACACCCGTGGCTTCCTGAAATAGCCTTTTTGTGTTTTTAATCTCCAAAGCATCCCTGTCTCAGCAGATGCTAGAAGTGAAACCCGGGTGGAGAGGCTAGATTTGCCCACGCAGCTCTGGATCTGGCCGCTGCTGTCACCGCTGTAGCAAGCCCAGAACCAAACACGGCTCCCTGCAGAGCATCTCCCCCCCACCCCAGCCAGAGCACACAGCGCTTGCACCAAAGGCTCTGTGCTAGGCATGTGGCTCACAGGAGGACACCCCAAGTCAAAGGACCATGCGGGCCCATGAGTGACAGGCCAGCGCAGTACCCCCCAACCCCCCCAGTGCTGCAGACCCGCAAGGGCAGGTCCCTCCGGCGAGACAGGGCTCTGAGCTGAGGCATGAGGTCTGAGAGCCCCTGCAGCTCCCCTCCTGCGAGTCTCAACAGAAAAACAGGACAAGGAGGAAAGACAAAGGGGCCAAATGCTGAGCTTCCCCTCCTGGAGCACCTGCAGGGGAGGAAGCAAGAGCGGAGGCACAATGGCACAATGGAGCCCAGGCTGGTGGGTTTGCAGTTGTGGGACCAGAAGGGTCTCCAGAGCCAGGGGCCTGATGCCCAAGGCCTCTTGCCAGTGCCTGCACGCAGGCTGCCTGGCTCTGCCAGAAAGGGAGGGCTTCTGGTGTCCAGGCAGCACTTGCAAAGGACCCCAGCCTGTTCACACTGGTGATGTTTTGAACACTGGTTCATGCCTCAGCAGGTGCTTAAAGCTCTCGGTGCCTCCAGCTCCCTTGGTGCATACCCGTGGCTTTCCTTGAAAGAGAAATGAAGCCATCTTCGAATGTGTACCCCAAACACGGGGAGTTCAAGCTCCTCCTTGCTGCCCCTGGGATGCCCTGAGCCCACCTCAGGGTAAGGACCCCTTCTCCACCCTCACCTTGTTTTCTTCCTCCCCAGACAGCCTGCACAGGAGCTCGCAGAGCTGAGAGGGGACCGTCCCCAAGAAAGACTTGAGCACAGGGGAATCAGCTCGCGGCTATTTCCGTCACAGCACAAACAGGTGGGAAGGGGTTTTAGTGGCTGCCAAGTGGGGTGAGTCTGAAGCAATGACCAACAGGTGGAAGTTCAGGGTGCTGGTCGTGGCCCTCTGGGCAAGCCTGTCCCCTCCCTGCCACGCAGCCCACCATGGTCACAGTGCTCTTCACTGCGGCCCACCAGAGCAGAGATTTATCCTACAGGGATGACGTATCTTTTTTTCAAGCAACTGAAAATATGAAGAATGGGAGCATGGAAAGATTTCACGCCCAAATTAGTACTGTCGTACTTGTTATAGATTATACCAGTAATAGCTTGAGTAATTTTGCAAGGTTTCTTTTGAGGAGGAACTCGGAAAATAAACCTGCCAGGTCTGCAAGGGATTGTTTTAAGTAGAGGCCAGGTGTTTTGCCTTGTCAAAAACTGCTTTATGATTGCGCAAAAATAAAATGACACCACTACAAAGAATTCCTTTAAATGCCTTTCCCTTTTTAAAACTGTTTTCTAATGTTGCTATTTTAAAAAGAAATAACACTGCCTGCTCACTCTGACCACCAGATGGCTGTGGTCCCTTGCACACCCAGCCTGAGCTCCACCAACACAGAGGACAACCTCTTCCTTCCCAGTGACCAGCTTAGCAGGTTCTGCAGCCACTGGAAACAAAACGAAGTTTTTCCTTATTCTAAGTATTATGCTGCAACCATTAGCCCAGCGTGGACCTACACAGCAACGGCTTCAGAGCACCCATCTGGGTATTGCGACTGCACGGGCGCGGGGACAGAGCACTTGACCTGTGTCCATTAATAATCACACTGGGAACAGGATCCTGGCCTGGCCAGATATTTTGCATGACCCAGAACATAGAAACAGTTGTTTCTATGTAAACTGAAGAAAGACATAACTTCCTTGTACTGGGTCAGAGTTGCTTCACATCTCTAAAAATCAAATATATGCTAAAAGTTAATGAGAATTTCCATGATGTTTGAGTTGTGTGGTTCTTGGCATACCAGCATCATATTTGTACAGGCAAAAAAATGCATGCTTCTCTTTTACCTACTACTAACCTCCAAACAGTATATGATTTTTTTTTAAGAGCAATTAACAAAAAATCTCCTGATTTCCCACAACATCACCTCACAAATCAGCACAGAAGTGACCAGTGCTAGTACATTGGGAAGGCTGCTCCCCATCCCACAGGATTTTCATGTTGCTCTGCCATGTCAAAACTTCCTCAAAGCTTACTTTGAATAACAAAGTTCCCCCTTCCTTCACAAAATGAGAATAAAGCCACTCCCCTTCATATCACTGTAGTGGTGCTGCTCAGGGCAGATGGAGATGCTGGGAAGGGGCATACAGCGGGGACCCAGTGAGCATCAGAGATGGGGTTGTAAGGAAGGAAAACATTTCTGTAGGGAACTCATTTTTATCTGTGTGGGGTCATAAGCAAATGGAAGCAGAAAAAGAGAGGAAAGAGAAAAAAAAAAAAAAAAGAGGGTAGGAAATTGTGCATAAACACACAAGAGGAAAAGTATGTGCCCCAGTGCTTGGGAGCAAGGAAACAGAGTTAGCCAGAGTCACTGGTGCAACAGTGCAACAAGGAGTTGTACTGGCAGCCAGTCTGGGGTTTTTTCTGTTTCTCTTGAAGATATTCCACAAACCATGCAGACAGAGGTGATTTCTTGCACCAGAGTGACGCTAAGGTGCTGGTAGCCCTGACGAGATTGCTCTTCCATTGACTTGCCCGCTGTCCCCAGTCTAAAAGGATCCCACGCGGCGCACAGCAGCTCTGCCACGTGTTGGGTGAACAAGTGTCCCTGTTGCTTTGTGCCAGTGACTGGTGTGAGCAAAGAAGCGGGGGCTCAGGGGCACAGGCTTGCAAGCAAAAGCTTCCTTTTTCCTATCTGCTGTTGTCCTCCTTGCAAAACCTCGTGTGTGTGTGAGGGTGCTCGGGAACCACAGCGGATTTGGTCTACACAAGCAGGCAGATTCGCTTCCCTCTCCTGGCAGGGTCACCAGCAGTCGGAGGGACGGAGATGGGTCAGAGGGGACAGGATTTCTCCCCGTGGGGAGGAGAAGTTTGCTGCAGCACTGTCTCCAGCAGCATTTCTGCAGGGCTAGACCTTGGTCCTTGGTGGGAGCCCCTGGCAGGGGGGCAGGGGGGTGTTTTGATCTACAGCAGCGAGGCTGGGTTCTCAGCCCTGGCAAGGAGAGCCCTGGGGAGACAGGCGCTGCAGCAGGGCTTTGTCAGGGGGGTCAGTCATTTCCTCCTGGCACGGAAAAGCTGCACATGCCAGTCCCCAGGTGCTGTGCTTTCCTGGCCGAACGTGGCAGAAAAGCACACATCGGGCACAAGGTGAATCTGATGGTGGGGTGAGGCAAGGATATGGCTTTCCTGCAGCTTTAAGGGAGGTTCTTTTCACCAGCACAGAGCAGCAGGAAAATCTGTGTTCAGAAAAATTGCTGCAAGGCACTTCTGCGGTATTTTTAGCTCCTTGACCAAAAAAAAAGAAGGGCCTTAAATATCAGACCAGTCTCAGTGGGAGATAAGTGGCAATGTTCTGAGCTTCTTTTCACAATTTTAGTCCAAAAGGGAGCGGGGAGGTGGGGGCAGCCAGAGTGTGGGTGATCTGCTGCCAGCAGTGCCCCTCTGCCCATCCCCACTGCCTCCGGGCAGGCAAACACTTTTTGTAGCAATTCACACCATCAACCACAAGCTCCTGCAGAGCACTAAGGGGGTGGCTCACCTCATGTCAAGCATCTCCAGTCCCTCTCACCTCTGCCAGACTGCGCCCAGCAGCTGAACACTTTAATTCAAATCCCATGTCGCACAGGTGTGCCTATTAATGATTATTTAGTGTAACAGCTGCAACCACAGCACTGAGGTCCTGCTGGGCTAGGCACTGGGCAGGGGGTCTCTGCCACACACAGCTGACAGCCCAGGCTCCCCAGGTGCCCAGGAGGCTGGGGAAGGCCTCCCCAAAAAGGGGGGTGTTCTTGCTCTTTTGCACTAGTGGCTGCAGCCCATAAGCACCGTGGTGCATGGGGCTCTCCAACATTGAGCCCACTGTGCCCCTAAATGTAGGGCTTTGAAAAAACATTTATCCTTGCTAACCCTTCTATGGCCTATTTATTCCTGTTAGCGTGTAGCCATCACGCTTTTAAAATAGGTGGTGGCTTGGTGGTGTGAATACAGATTTGCCGGCCCGCCCAGGAGTGATCTTCGGTAAGGAGTGAAGAAAAAGGGAGGGGGAAAGGGAGGGACACGGCTGTGCCACAGACACCCTCTGTGTGCTTGGGTAAGCCGCTTAAATTTGGCGTGCCCCACATGCCAGCCTCTAAAATAACCTCATTCCCACACACCCTGTTTCCTGGGTTTGGTGTTTTCCACCAGCACCGGTGAAGCTGGGTGCCCATCCTGCACCCTAAAGAGCAGCGCTCCCATGCCTTGATTCCCCCCATAATGGAGTGGGGACCACCCGGGTCCCAGGGCAGATGGCCACAGCATCCTCCACGCCCCCGGGTCAGCGAGGCGTGCAGCTTTCCCAGCCTGGAACACCACCTTTCCCGACCCTTCCCTGCCGGCCCAGCACAGCTGCAGGGGGCTGGGAAGCACAGCAGGAATGGGAGCATTGTGCTGCTGCCGGTGGCGCTGCGTGTCCTGCCAGGGCTCCCCGCGCCTGCCACAGCCCCAGACCCCCGCAGCCCTCCTCCCGCTAATGCTGAGTCACCCCACAGCTAGTGCCGAGTCACCCCACGTGGGTGTCCTGTTGAGTCAGGGTCAGGCCGGGCCAGCCCATATTGCTGAGTAAAGGTTTCGGGGCTGTGGCGAGGGGCTGTTTTGCTGAGCCACGGTGGAGCAGAGTCCGTGTGAGGCTGTTTATCAAGGGGCGCTTTTCCGCGCACCGCCCTGAGATTGCAGCTGCCGCTCTTGGCCCTAGTCCCACTTCTCGGGAAAATCAGAGAAATCTCCAGAAAGAGCCCCAGCTGCCCCCAGCCCATGGGCTGCACGGCGCCACGGAGGAGGGGGACATGCGTCTCCCATACCCGGGGGCAGGGAACCACGCAGGGGTGGCTTGGAAATCCGGAGGGAGGGGAGCCTGGGTCTCACTCTCTTGGCAAAACTTGGTTTCCAGCTCCATCCCCCCCGCCTCGCCTGAGGAAGGGGGGTGAGCTGTTGGCACAAGGTCCTCCTTGTTGCATATGTGTGGTTTTCAAATCCAGATTTTCACAGTTTGTTCTGTCCCGCAGTCAGAGCACGCTTTGTTTTACACGTCTGTAGCTCTGAAACAAAGGAGGCAGCACGGACTGAAACGTTTACACAAATGGGATTTTTATTTGCTAACTCTGCCCTGCTCCCTTTCACGCCTCCCTTTTGCTCCCAGGGCAAATCCCCAGCAGAGCACAGGGCTGCTCCCCCACCCCTCAGCTCCAAGGAGCGAGGCAGGCTCTATGCATGCTGCCCCAAAGTTTCAGCCCAGTGCACCCCTAACCCAGAGACCTGCTGCATGCTTTAGGTCACTGCCTGACACTAAGTCTCTACTCACAAAGCCGGAAAGTGCCTCGCAGGGTGTTTGCCCTGTTCCCACTCCTCCTCCCTGCTCTAGTCCCAGCCAGGCCAGAGCTCTCTCCTTTCTGGTAGTCATGGGCTGGAGACGCTCATGCACTGCGGCACACAGATCCATACATCTGTAAAAATATGTATTGTAATCTGCATTTCCTATTTTTGTCATGCTGATTCATTTATGTCTGAGAGATCTGCCTGCGCCTCCATCTCCCACCATGATGGTCTTCAGGGTTCCTGTGTGTGGGGTTTGCCCCATATCTGTCTATAGGACCCCCCAAAAGGCACCAGTAGTGCCAGTCTGGCGGACCGCTGCAGGCCTGCGCTCCCCACGGGGGTTCCCAGTGCGCTGCACTCCCAACCTCCCTTTTTCCACCTGCATCTTTGATCTGGAGCTGGATTGTTTGATGTTGACGGCAGGAGCACAGTCAGTTCTGCCAGCTGGGCTGTGCCGGGCAATCTCCTTTGGTAAACACCAGTTAACCCACAGAGTATCTCTGCATATTCCAGTACTAATTGCTGCCTTCAGCTAGTTACTGAAGCAGTTATCACAGGCTTTTTTTTTTTCTTTTTTTTTCCCCTGCCATTACACAGCAAGTCCTGGTTACTGAGTCAGCTTTCCGGTGCAAACTGGGCTGGCAGCTGCATTTTGCTGTGTCACGGTCCAAGAGAGACCATTAACCCCTCCGAGCCAGTGAAGGCCGGTTTTCCAGGGTGCTGCCTTCCCCACGGAGCCGAGCCAAGCCAAGCCGAGCCGAGCCAAGCTGCTGGAGCTGCCTGCCAGAGGCCAGCATGGAACAGCACTTCCCACGCAGGTTCAGGAGAGCTGACTCTGCACTCCGTGACTGCCCGTGTAACTAGACATTTCTGACCATGTAACTATTGGCAGAACAGGCTGTTAAGTGTGTAAAGAGGAGAACCCTCCCCCCACTTCCCTATCGCAGATGAAAACACTGACCACTCCAGAACCTTCTGTTGTTGTTAACCATTCACCTACACCATTTCTTGACCAAGCATTTTCTCAGGGGTTGGGATGTGCTGATTGAGGCTTTTAAGCCCAGCAGGAACTATTACAAGTATCTTGCCTAAGGCTACTTGGTTCATCTTTGCTAGAAATCTCCTGGGCAGTTTCACCGGTGCCCATGCACTTCACCCTCACAGCATCACCCTCACAGCGAGTAGCTCTGGTACCACCCAGCTTGCTGGAAAAGCAGGAGACAACAGGACTTCTGGCAGGTATGGTGGAGACCACAAGTCTGACACCTTGACAAAATTCAAGCAAGATCTCCTGCTTACCTGGATGTGGGCTGACCTCTGCCTTCTCGTGGCCCACTACACACAGCGGGAGCTGCCCTGGGAGCCAGATTGCTCCTTCCACTAAAAGCACATACCTCGCTCCCTATGCATCCATCACTCCCAAGTGTCGACTTCCCAAGTTCTCTTCAGGGAAGAGATGTTCCCTCACAAACCTCTGCCAGCACATGAGCACACTCGGTGTCATTAATCTTCCCCACACGGCACAGCAACAGCACGGCAGAAGCAATACAAGTCCTCGCAGCACAGCACTGGATGGGGCCAGAAATGCCTCAGTCCAGCAACTGCAAAGATGATGACCCCCCACTTTCAGTTCTCCTTCCATCTTGCTGCAGGGCATCTGGGCCTTCCCGGGGAGCGGGGCCCGGTCTCACAGCTGCTCCCTCCCAAGTAACCCTGACCAGCTAGAGATCAGGCAGCGTAAATCAGTCACGGGGCACAGCTTGCTTGCCTGCACTGATGGAAAACCTTACAGTGGAGGTGCGCTGCAGTAGGGACCTCATATTTTGTGACCAGCCAGGAGAAGGTAAAGCCCCGAGATCCACGAGGAGGAATACTGACTCCATGTCTTGGGGAAGTGTGGTTACGAGCCAGGACTTCTTCCTGGGAAGAAGTATCCTACTTGGAATGGCAGTGACATGACGAGACACCCTTTCTCTCTCTTCTCCCCAGTCTCACAACCACACCTACCACAACCCTGGATGAAAAGGAAGGAGGAGGACCTTTTGGATACAACCTTTATAGTGCCCCCAAGCATGCAGCCTCTTGGAAGGCGGCACGCAGGCAGGGGACAAAAGGGCTGGCTTGAGAGCAACCAGAAAGTCCTTGGTGAGGAACCGGGTGCATTACCAGAGCTGCAGAACAGAGATGAAAAGAGGGGCACGGCTCGAGGGCTGGATTTTTTTCATGTTATTTCATAAAATAAATAATATTATTCATTTTCATATCCTTATATATTCCCTACTTCCTTCCACCACAACTACAAGTTCCATCTGTGCTCCAGTTTCCCATGTCAAAACAGGACTCATCGAAAAGGACTGAAAATGTGAGCTTTAAGGAGTGATGCCAGAGGGAAATGCTCATTTCAGGGCCATCCCTGTGGCAAAATGGCATCAACGTTTTCAGGAGGGACTGGCCATGCAGCCCTGTGCTCCTGTGGACTCCGCACAGGAGTCCTCTCTCAGGGGATGTCTGGGGCTTTGTCACAGTTGCTTCAAAGGTGCAGACATCCGGACCCATTCATTTTACCCTACAGAAAAACAAGCAAGGCAGCAGCAAGTTGTCTGCAGTGGGATGGGGTTAAGAGTGGAACATGACAGCTTTTGCTAGCAAGCACTGTGGCTTTAAAAGACAAAAGCAAGACAGGAAAAGTCTGGCTGAGTCAGGGTGGAAGCGCTGAGTCATCCTTCCTGAGCACTGCACCGCACACCAGATGTCTGCCTGAGTTGAAAAATAAGCACGGAAGCATATTTCCTCCAGGACAGCTTTTTAACCTGCAGCATCAAACCCAAGCGTGGCCAGGTGTCGGTGCTATGAGAAGGAGATATGCGTGGCTTGGACAGCAGCAGCCACCAGCAAAGCCCCAGAGAGGACTTGCTGGAGGGGACAGACAGATGAAGCCACAGTCCTTCTGCCACCTCCCCAGCCTCTGCCTCCCTACCACCTGCTGCACGACTGCAGCACAGAGCTTTCTCACAACCACAGCAGCAGGGGAAAGGTGGCTTTTAAGTACCCTGCTCTTTGGGTTGAGCACAGAACGTGTGGTTTTCTGAAACACAGCTGGCCAATGCATCATCTGTCCCGGCTAGCCCTGCTCCCAGCACAGCTACAGTTGGACAAGAAGGGCCCTGCTTCACCTGTTGACTGCCTCACTGACCACTTTGCCAGACAGAACAGCAGAGCAGCCAGCTACTGGCAGAGGCACCTTATCCAATTCTTTTTTCTCAAGCCAGAGAAATGAGTTGCCTTTGAAAGTCTCTGCAGACTTCCTCAGTTTCCCCCCCAAGTCTTGCACGACAACTTTGCAGTTCATCAGCTACCCCAGCCGCCTTCTGGGTATCTAGGAGATGGAGTGTTATTCTCCTGAATTGCCTTGTACACAGCTACAGTAACAGCAGGGGCCAGTTGCCACACAAATCAGATGGCATTTTTTCAATGCACAAGACAGCATGGGAAGGATTTCACTGTGCCTCAGTGCTGGCACACCCGTGCTAGCTCTGTGCAAAGTCACAGGGTTTATTCCCCAGTGCCTAGCACCGAGCGAGGGCAGTTCTAGTGCTCGCAGACCAGAGCTGGTGCACGCACGTGCCACAGCAGCCAGATTACTCCGGGTGCCCACGACTGGTACATACCCCAGGGTGCCTGCGGTGCTCCCTGCCGTGCAGGGGGTATGCTCCTAACCGGTAGTGCTGAGCTCCCCACCCCACGGTCCGCAAATACGATGTTACCTGAAAGACTCCCTGAAGATGTGCACAGTTATGGGAAAGATGGCAATTACACCCAAGCCATGCTAAAGCAGATGAAGGCAGGTGCTGTTACTGGCACCCCAGGGAGGACACAAACTGGGCTGGAAGGAGAGGAGGTTGCCCACCCTGACCCAGGCACTAGCCCTGTGAAGCCACCCCTCCTCGTCCAGCCCTGCAGCCCCCACACAGCCAGTCCCTCCTGCAGCACGGGCACTGCGCTGAGAGGGTTGGGGAGCCAGGCACCCTTGAAGGAGAAGTTACGGACAGCCTCTTGTTTGTGCTTAGTTATCAAAGTGAATCAGGTGACTTCCTTCTCGTCCCTTGGGGCTACAGGCAAGCAGGGGCTGCCAGCCAAGCTGGGAAGGGAAGTGCAATCGTGTTGCAAGAAGTTTGCACCGAGGCTGAGGTCAGCGGCCGGGCCGCTCACGTGGCCTGGCTGTATAAAGCTGGATGCTGAGCCGGGCTGCCCAGCTCAGAGCTTCGCTGTCCTGGGAGCAGCAGGGAAGGAGGAGAGCACGAGCAAGAAAAAACAACAGGCAAGCGGAGGAGTGAAACGACGTGGAGAAACATGGAAACTTCCCAGGCACACCGATCTGAAGGGTGAGAGTGGGATGGGAACCAGAGGGGATTTTTTTGCCAGAGGAGTGTTGAATTTCTCCCCTTGCTTTTAGGCATGCTGTTCCTGTTTCTGCTCTGCAGGGAACGGCATGTGCCTGCTTTCACCTCTGGATGGAGTCTGTCGGTCTTCCTTGCTCGGACAGCGTTTGGGATGCTAGTGCTCCCTGATTCCCATCCACGGCTCTTGGGAATGCTCTGCTCCTTTTCCTGCCACCCCAGGCTCCCCTTTTTTTCCTGGAGAGCTAAGATCCATTTTGCCAAAGGAGAGTGACAGCACTGCCTTCTGTTTTGTGGCTCTTCCACAGCATGTCCAGGGACCTGTCAGAACTGATGAAGGAAGCTACCAAGGAAGTGCACGAGCAGGCGGAGAACACGCCGTTCATGAAGAACTTCCAGAAAGGGCAGGTGTCGCTCCATGAGTTTAAGGTACTTTTGTAGCAGCATTACTTGGGGATGGGATTTCCTCGCCAGGAAATAAAACGTCAGATCAGATGGGGCTGTGCAGGGTCTAAAGAAGGGAGGGGAGGATGGGGACGGCATGAGGAAGGAGGTCCTTTGCATTACAACTGTCTGGTATCAGCATCTCCTGTGCATAACATGCTCTTCATCAAACTCCAGCATCCCAAGATCTTACCAGCTCCTCTTGCAGAAGGCAGGGCAGGATTGTGTGTATCAGGACGGACAGCCAAGCTGCAACAGGATAAAAAAAACCAAAGAGCTGACAGGATTAAGGCAATTGCTTTTCTCTTTCCTCATAAATGCCTGCATGTTAATTACTGGCAACGATAGGTAATGGAGATACGACTATATGGAGATACTTGAGCAGCTGAAATGCCCCAAAGAGGGAGAATACTAAATTTACAGCACTCTAAGCAGCTACAGCTAGAATAATAGTGAGAAAGTGAGTATGTGGGATCATCTCTGGCACTGACCTTTGCAATGTTTCAGTTGTCACTTGGTTTATACCAGAGCTGATACTGTGAACATTAATAAGGGAGGCAGACTGAGTTTGAGCAAGCCATGTCTGCCACTAGCATATAGAAGCTCGTTACTTTTCTTAAGATAAAAGAGAAACATTTGCAGATATTAGTCTGCTCTGACCTGGCTAGATACATGATTCCTGGGATCTGAGCTACATAACAAAGCCAGGAGCAAAAACAAAGCACACACCTGGGCCAGAAATTCCTGGGAGGCTATAGGATGTGACGCATGGACTTGCAAATAACAGCTAGTGATCCAACCTGTGGCTTAATTACTTTGTTGTTGAATTGTTCCTTAGCAAATAAATCCACAAGAGCAGGAAAAAAGACTACTTATTTCTGGCAGGTTGCATCCAGGATACTTAGTCAAGCATAAATTTGATCTCAGGTGCCGATTTCCTGCTGTTAGAAATGTGACATTGGTTAGGCGGTGAACTTTGAGACAGGCTGGCAGTAACATAAAAAGTCAGGCCCTCACAAATACAGCCCAGTTTCTCAGAAGATATTTACATACTGTCGGGGAGAGTGAGATGTGATGTGGGTTTTAAAAAGCAACGACAGCTTTCAGCATTTCCCATTAAACCACTACTTGCCTCTGAAAACAACCAGTCACGTTATATTTTCTTAATTTGTTAGGCAATGCTCCTGTATTTTGTTTCTTTTCCAGTAAGCTGGATAACAGGTTATTGTTTAAAAACCTCTGTTTTTGTTTACTCTCTTGGCAAACCTATATATCTACCCTGATACGTGACTCCCCAGACTGACTATTTGTTTCCACAACCAAGCCACTGCCTGTGTGCTTATCAAAGTCCTATTTGCTGGCACAGTGGGGAAAAGTTGAAACGGCAACTCCTTTACTGCAGAACTGACTGCTTTATGGGAGAGAAAACTGCTTTCTCTCCTGTCTACCAGCATAACATTCCCCAGCCCCCCCACCCGTACTGCAATACCTTCATGTTTTACCCTTTACTGCTGATAAGGGATTAGAGTCCAAGGAAGGGGTGCTGTGGCTGTACACACGCATACAGCCTCTGAAAAGAGTATGCCAGGGGAAGGAAAGAATACAGCTAGACTGTCTTATTCCACGTGGAAAAGCTGGCAGATAGAAGAGAATTGCGTAAGCTGGGGAAAACAACAATAACAGTGGTTTCAAAATTGAGAGGAGAACGCACAGCCTCGCAGCACTCCTTCACAAAGGCATCCGTCAGAGGCACGCTGTGCTTCCAGCCTCCTTTTATGTTGTCTCCTCGGGGCAACCAAGGAAGCAATCCCACTTGCAAGACCAAATGAGGAGAGCAGTGGTGTCTCAGTTCCCAGGATGGTGGGATGCCAACAGGATGAATACGTTGAAAAATAAACAGGGTGTGTCATCGTCTCCCGAGGCCCCACCAAGGGAAGCCACATCTTGAAGCATTCAGATTTAAACAATGCACCAGCAAAGATACCTTTGGGAATACCCTATTGACCGAGGGAACGGGGAGAACAGGCCAGGCATGATATAAGATGGCTCCAGTTTCCAATACATCAAGCTGCAAGATCTTTAACCTAAAAGGTGAAGGCGGCAGCTTTTAAGGGCAGGTAAGACCAGTATCTTGCTGAAAAGGGCTTAGGTCTTACCTGATGCTGCCTCAAGCAGAAGGGGAAGAGCTAAAGGTGTCTCACTGCACCTTGCAGCTCCGTTTTCCACATGGGAAACCTGCAAAACTGCAGTCGTGCATGACTGACTCACACGGGGTGTGCCCACAGGTGCCTTTCTTGTTAGCGGGATTTGTCCCCCAAACCTGAAGACGACAGACAGATGCACCTGTAGCTCATCCTCTTCCTTCTCTTTCAGCTGGTTACGGCATCCTTGTACTTCATCTACTCTGCTCTGGAGGAAGAGATTGAACGTAACAAGAACAACCCAGTTTATGCCCCTGTGTATTTCCCAGTGGAGCTGCACCGGAAAGCTGCCCTGGAGGAAGACTTGGAGTACTTCTACGGCAGCAACTGGAAGGAAGAGATCCCATGTCCTGAGGCTACTCAGAAATATGTCGAGAGGCTCCACTACGTAGGCAAGAACCACCCAGAGCTCCTGGTGGCCCATGCCTACACTCGGTATCTGGGAGACCTGTCTGGGGGGCAGGTGCTGAAGAAAATTGCCCAGAAGGCCCTCCAGCTGCCTAGCACGGGAGAAGGGCTGGCTTTCTTCACGTTTGATGGAGTCTCCAATGCCACCAAGTTCAAGCAGCTCTATCGCTCCCGCATGAATGCCCTCGAGATGGACGCTGCCACTAAGAAAAGAGTTTTGGAGGAGGCCAAGAAAGCATTCCTGCTAAATATACAGGTGAGTAACAACCAGCCAGCCCTGCCTGCCCACACCCTCTCTGAAACAAGATAATAGCTACAGAGGAAAGACAAAGCCAGTATTTCTGTTGCTCAGTTTCTGGGAAGTTGTGAAGAGCAAGCTAGTCAGATGGCTACACTTGTCCAACGTGGCAGCCTAGTAAAAGGCTGGTCTCCAAAAAGCTTTTCTTCCTCCCTCAGGGTTCGAATTCAGTCTCTTCCATGCACCATTATTCAGATATGAATGAGGGCTTATACTGGGAGTGGGGATCACCACCCATCTGTCCTACCTCTATAGTACAGCGCCACAGGTCCTCTGTGCATGCTTACTAGCCACACAGGTACCTTGCTTTCCCTCCCATCAGATGGGCAATACCTGAGCTGGAAGCTTCTGAGAGAACCTGTGAAGCGAACAAGGAGCATGAAAGACATGCTCTTGACCCCACAGGCAGGTTACGTTTTGTGCAAAAAGTACCAAGAGACTTAGACTGAAGGCTTCTGTCTTCCTCTCGTTCTTAAAGTGCCTGGGGCAGGGGCAGGGAAGAGGTGGCCACCTAACGAGACAGTGTTCCCTCTTCTCAGGTGTTTGAGGCATTGCAGAAGCTGGTGTCTAAGGGCCAGGAGAATGATCACCCCGTGCAGCCGAAGGCAGAGCTTCGCACAAGGAACATGAACAGGTCATACCAGCACGGTAAGCCACTTCCAAGAGCAGGTGTTTAACATTGCCCCTTCGTGGTTTTGCTTTCCTTCCTTTGTTGTCCTTTGTAAAAGCCACTGAGAAATGAGCGTGAGATGCTTCTCCAGCCATCAGCAGCAGTGCAAGGTGCGATGGTGTGTGCAAAGCTCCTTCTAGACACGACTGAGGAAGGATGACACGTGGGCTCTCCAGAAATAGTGTCAGTGAGGGAGCTTTACAAGAAGAGACTCCCCTCTCGTCCTCTTAGGCTTTAAGAAGGGCAAGGTTTGCTCGCCACATGGGTTTTGACCACAGGGAAAACTGGTTGAGTTCACAGAACTAAAGGCAGCACTTTCGGGCCCAGCAGGTCAGCCACGGTGCTGTGATTCTGACAGAAGTTTCTTTCAGACACAGATCCCTATCCCAACAGCCTGTCCTTTTGGATTAAATCTCCCTCTGGTCACTTTCCTGCCTTCCAGAAGCATTTACTGAAAGCACTCCTGAAAGTGTGCTGGGTTTGCAGTCAACATCGTTCTGGAGGGTGCAACGTAACCAGCGGGGAAGTGGGGATGTGCAGGCTGCCCATCAGTTTTGCAAGACTTAAAAAGCTCCACTGCTGGCAAGGGCCGATCCCGAACTGGGCGAAGCCCGAGCAGCAGCTGCAAGCAAAGCAATTCCTTTTCAGTCAGGCTTGTGACTGAGTGAGGAGTGGGCTCAGATGTTTACAGAGGGTGGTTTCCCTGATAACGTGTGATGCAAACAAAAAAGCCCTTATAAAGACCTACTGATTCTGAAACAAAAAGGGAGATTTTTCAGTGCATACGGGACTGAACCACAGTTTTCCTGTGGCAAAAAATATAAAGCAGACCTCATCTTACATATCTCTAGACAATGAAGCTTAAAGCAACTTCTTTAGGAAAGTGAGAAAAAGTTCTCTGTGAAGCTTTGCCATTCCTTTCCCAATATGCTCATAAAAGTAAGATTTTCAGAAAAGTTTGGTGTTGGATGAGGAATCCCACCCTGAAGTTACACTGAGAAAATTACCTGGAGTGCTGAGGACTGTTTAAGGTCATTTGATGTCTACGAATCAAACCAACGAAAAGCAGGAGACAAAATGCCTTTTAAAATTCTGACTTCGTTGGAGACAAAATGCCTTTTAAAATTCTGACTTAAGTATTTGGCTGTCTTCTGCACACCTCAGGGGTTTGATGGAACTGGGCGGTGCATTTGTAAGCCTGTAAGGAGATAAGGGAAGAGGCCAGCACTTGCAGGTACTCAGATACAGGCAGGGGAGGTTGTGAGCCTTTGCGATTCCCAGGTCGAGCCTGCTGCTTCCCTTCCTCACTGACCTCAGGAGAGCGGAACCTGCTGCTGCCGCTTCCCCCAGCCCAACCAAGCTCTGGGCTTCCTCCCTCTCCCCTTGACAATGCCAGCAGGGTCTGCTCTGGCAGTGGGGAGAGCAAGCGATACCAGCGGCTTCTTGCCTCACCCTCTTCTTACCCACCTTTTTTTTTTCTCCTTCCCTGCTTGATCTAGGTCCAGCACCTGGGAAAGAGAGTGAGAAGACAAGCGGGAGACACAAAGACATGATGCCCACAACTCCCCTGGTGCGGTGGATCCTGGCGCTTGGCTTCCTAGCCATGACAGTTGCCGTGGGCTTATTTGCCATGTGAAAGAGCAGGACCTTCCTTTTCTTTGTGCCTTCCCTCATCCTGAACTAATCCACCTTTCCCAGTCCTCGTGAGAGAAATTCCCTCCGACTGGCTACTGTGATCTTGGCTCTGCCACTAATATTAGGAGACTTTTCTCCCCAGAAATCAGAGTGCTGTAAGGGGGTTCAAAGTCTCTCTCATGCTTGGTGTCAGCTCTTCTCAGAGACTAACTTTACCACCAAAAACTATGGGTAGAAAAGGCAAAAACAACAGCCAAGAATTGTCGTTGCCTTACAGAGTGCCTGCAAAATCCTACAGGATCAGAAATGCAGCTTTGACATGTGTCTCGCCTCAGAAATACGACGCTCCCCAGAGCTCTGTTTGCTCAATTTTTTTATACTGCTAGATAATACTGTGATCACTTTTTCTGTGGAGCCACACGGCTCCTGTGAGTTACAGACTGTTTTCTATGACACTAGTAGGTCTTTGTTAATTCTTTCTCCAATCATTTTTGGTTTTTAAAAAGCAGAAGACGGTTGTTGAAGATACAATGTCATCCTCTTGTCTGGTTATATAATTTATACACATAAACTTCAATGTAAAATCTTCAGGCCTGGTGGGTCCTGTTATTAAAGCCTTACCTGGGAAGAGAGGAGGAATCTTTCTTCCTCCCAGTTCTGTGTCTTTTGAAGCTGCTGCCCCCACAGACATGACAATAGACGGAAGTGGGAGCTATCACCAGAGCCAGACTCTGCTCCCACTCAGTGCTAATAATAACCTGTTACAAGCTGGGGCAGGTTTCTTCAGCTCCTACACACTGGTCTCTATTTCTAGAAACCACACGAAATTCTGTGAACATATAAAGTATGTTTAAGGGGTGGAAGCCATATGCGAGAGCTGGCTGCTATTCTGTTAAAAGCAAAAGGTGATGGGACCCTCAACCTGTCAAAACAAGGACAGCTGTCCCTGACTGCTACCAGCTAAGGGTTCCATTACCAGACTGTCTTTGCCAGAACTTTGCCAGCGCAAATCAGAAAAGCAAGTATGTCTTCACCACCCAGAAATGAAAGGCACAGTAGGTTTTGCTCCTACGAGGCAGGTAAATGAGAGACATCAAGCATGCAATTGCACACCCTCACCTAGGTAACAAACCAACCCAGCTTACTCCCAGGATTCAGCACACACACGGCACTGCTAAAGACACTCCAAACACACAGGACTGCTGGAGCAGCCCATGCATACAGCTTTCTTTCCCCTCTTTTTGTTGAGGCAGATATCTGCAGGGCTGGCTTTGTGGCCAGCCACTATTACGGCCATAGGCCCTATCTGCTTTGGAGGGTCCTCTAACCCAGGAGTCACTGCAGGAGAGGGTGCAGTTCGGGTATGGCACAGCAGGCACACTGACAAGGCCACTACCTATCACCTCTGAGTCCCTTCCTCTCTTTCTACCAGAAAGCCTCTGTGATCAACCTGTCTCCGTGATGCCGTCTGTTCTGGTTGTGACCTTAATCCCAAAGACATGCTTTCCTACTGATCCGTTTTAACGATCAGCACCGAACCTGCTCAAACAGCAAGAATCAGAAGGCAGGTCCTGCTGAGAATAAGCAGTGGGAAAGATGGGCTGTCATTAATCTCAGGCGCTTCTCTGCCCTGCCTCCCTTCCAAAATCCCCTTTAATGCTTCTCTATTTAGACCCATTTGCCAACGCCTGGTAGAAAAAACAGTTAATTCTTTAAAAAAAAGATATCTGAAAAGCTGGGATATGGGCTTTAAAGCTATTAAAATACAAGAACATTCAAATTCATATTAAGTTCTACCTATTCAGTCCCTCTAACCCACTCCAACTAAATCATTATGTTCATTCAACCATGCTGAACAACTAACAAAACATTCCAAACACGTAAACAAATGCTCACGAGCTCTGAAATGCACTCTTGCCACACTCGGCCCCTCCTGCCGCTCAAAGAGATCATAACTGTGACCTCAAAGTTAGGAAACCTGGGTCCAGCCTGCTCACGGCAGAAGGGGTGTGTGGTGCTCTGGGTATCGCACGGCCATTGCGCTACCGCACACTAGAGGACTCCAGGCTGAGCTTCAAGCAGCCTTCAGAAGTAGAGGCTAAAGCTTTGCTTGTACTTGGCTGCGACACCGGTATCTGGTTTCTCTGCAATGACAGGACGCTCTGTTATTTTGCACCCGCCGCAGTTAAAACCTCCCTCGCACCGCACCGCGCCGCCCAGCTTCGTTTTCATCTCTGCTGGGCACGACCCCGTTTCTGAAGGGCCAGAACGCTGACGCGATGACCTGCCAGCCGCCCCCCAAAATACACCGCTAGTCACGAGACAAGCGCCCCGGAGAACACGCACGCTGAGGCGGCGGCGGCGGCACCACCGGCAGCCGCCCCCGTTCGGGTGCCGCCAGCCCCGCTGCCCTGCCGGGGCCACCCTGCGGCGGTGCGGCCTGCCTGCCATTTCCCCACAGCACATCCCACCGCAACAGGCCCGGCCCGGCCCCTCCAGCCCACAGCAACCTACCGCTCAGGGAGGGCCCCCCCCCGAGCCCCGCAGGCGGAGCCCCCAGCCGCCCCCCAGGAGCCGGCAGCACTCATTCATTTTACCCTCGGTAACTAACGCCTCCACCCACCCCTCGGCCTGCAACGCTGCCCCCGCCGCGGCCGCGCCTCCCACCCGACAGCTGGGGGCCACCAACGCGCTCCCACGCACCGCCACCGAGATCCCACCCGCCATTTCGCCTCTCCCCTCCCCGCCCTTCTCCCCCAGATTTCGCGCCAAACCGCGCGCGGCCGGCAGGGGACGGCGCGCCCCGACCAATCTACGGCAGCGGCGAGGCCACGCGCTTCCTCCCGGGGCGGGGCGAGAGGACGGCGAGGGCCCAATCCGCGGCTGCGCGCTGCGGCCGGGCCAATAGGAGTGCGCGGGGGGGGCGGTGGCGCGCTCCGTGCGGCAGTTTGGTTTCCGCCGCGCGCTGCTTTTGCCGCGAAAAAGTTGGTGGCGGCTTCCCGCAGGTAGCGAGGTGCGGGGCGGGGCGGCGTGGGGTGGAATGGGGTGTCGGGGGTGTCCCTGGGATGTTGGGGTGGGGGTGGAGGACGACAGGACCGGTGCGTGGGGTGGGTGCAGTGCGGCGCGGCGGTGGGGGGATCCCGTGGGACATTTGGTGCGGGGGGGTGGGGGGAGGAGGAGCCTGGGCCCGGGCCCGAGGCTGGGCCCGGGCCCGGGGCTGGGCTGGGGCCGGGGCTGGGGCTGACCGTGCACTCCCACCCCCGCAGGGCAGCAGTAGTCGCCATGTCTGGCTTCGACGACCTCGGCGTTTTCTACAGTGACAGCTTTGGGGGTGATGCGTCGGTGGATGAGGGGCAGGTTCGGAAGTCGCAGCTGCAGAAGCGGTTCAAGGAGTTCCTGCGGCAGTACCGGGTGGGCACAGACCGGACGGGCTTCACCTTCAAATACAGGTGCCGCTGCAGCCGCTTTTCTCCTTCTGCACCTTCCCCGCTCCTCTCCATGCTTCCACTCTGCTGTTAACCTCCTGCCAGCTATGCACACCCCAGAGAGACAATAGCCCATGTCAGCTTTTTTCTTGCCATAGGCTGTGAAGAGCTCTTTGTCAGTATAAGAAATTTTGCCTTTCCCATTTAGCCTTATAGGAAAACTGAGGTCTGGTGTTCTCCCAGATTTTTTGGCAGCCAGGCAGAGGTAGCAATAGAGGGATCCGCACTGCCAGGCTTGCACTTAATTGTGAAATTCAAGGTCTGTCTTGAAGTTCTAGTGCTTTCTAGTCTGGAATTTTGTCTGTATCCATTAAAATCGGTGCAGCACTGTCCACGTGTGCCTTCTGAGGCTGGGAAGGTCCCTTGACCATCCCTTTGCCTGTGCAGCCTGGGGACACACCTGTAGAGCATGGACACGGAGATGTATCATGCCAGGGCTGGAACAGTCTTTCACCTTTCATCTCTGAATTTCATGGATCCTTCCTGGCTTTTCTAAGGAGAACATTGCCTGCTGTGCTATTACTTTGGTGTCTTTAAACCATATTTTAGGTATCATAGTGTATTATCTTGTGTAGAAGTTTTCTAATTGCCTGTCTGGTTTTTTAGTAAGCCATTAGTGCTTTGCATTGTGACTGCAAGCCCTGGTGTCCCTGGTCTTTCTGTCATTTTCTGTTAAATTTCAAAGTGGTTTTGGGTGAAAGATTTGCCCTGGTCCCCCTATGCTTCTCTTGGCATTCTCTTGATTTTCCCTGTTTGCTTTCCAAACCAAGGACTCCCTTCAGAACCTTTCTTCTCTTCTCCTTGCTTGTCATAAGGTCACTGTGGGTGACTCCTGCTTTCTGCCCTGCAAACCGCTTATTGCCTTCCAGGGATGAGCTTAAACGCCACTATAACCTGAGTCAGTACTGGGTGGAGGTGGAGATGGAAGATTTGGCCAGCTTTGATGAAGATCTTGCTGACTATCTCTACAAGCAACCAGCAGAGCACCTGCATCTGGTAAGGGTGGAGGAGGCTGGCAACCTGGCATACTGACGTTGTCACATCGTGAGAGCAGCTCTGACAATATACTGTAATATACCTGTAATATCCTAGTTATTCCCTTTCTAGTTGGAAGAAGCAGCAAAAGAAGTTGCAGATGAGGTTACCCGTCCTCGTCCTTCAGGGGAGGAAACTCTCCAAGATATCCAGGTGATGCTGAGATCAGATGCCAATGCAGCCAACATCCGCAGCCTGAAGGTGAGGTGAATAGGCTGTCACACTGAGCGGTGAGTGACAGGGCTTCCTTGTGTGTGGGCGTGATTGCAGGAAAGCTTTTGGTACTTGATTGTGTAGTTCAGGACATGGGTTGTACATTAATTCACAAGGAGAGATACCCTGCAACTTAAATCACACTGCAAACGACTGTTATTGCTGGTCCCTGCTGCAGGGACATTATTGCTGTTGATGATGTTCTGCATGGAGTGTTTTGTTCTTTCCTCTCTTGCTTTGAAATCAGCATGGCTTAAGTCATGCCACATTCCTCTGTTGCTGCAGAGCAGAAGAGTGACATTGTGCAGGCTTTTTTGTTCTGGTACTTTAGTCTCATGGATGTGGGAAGTGTGGCTAAGAAGGAACTGTGTTTCTTTAGCTTCTATATTTTCCCAGCCATCCTCCAGTGATGACTTTCTCACCTTTCCTTTTCCTTTTCAGTCTGACCAGATGTCCCACCTTGTGAAGATCCCTGGGATCGTAATTGCAGCAACCCCTGTGAGAGCCAAAGCCACCAGAATAGCCATCCAGTGCCGTAGCTGCCGCAACACCATCAGCAACATCGCGGTGCGCCCAGGCCTGGAGGGTTATGCTCTTCCCAGGAAATGCAACACGTAAGGGCTGACATGGGGATACGTGCAGCAGGCTGGTGGGGGGAAAAGAAGACTGTGCCCCCTTCTCCTCCTCCCCCTCCGTCCCATGAGCACCGCAGAGTCAGCTCCCTGTTGCACCAGACAAGCATCTGTGCTGCCTTCTGCCTCCTCCCTACGTTTTGCCCTTGTGGCTGCATGCACCTGTGGCTGGCGAGTTTTAGTTCCATACATCCGTGGTCACGCTGGTTTTGATGCTGCCTGACCAGTGCTGCAAGCAGTGTTGAGCAGCCATGTCCAGGGAGTTCTTTTTATCTGTAGGGCATTTTGCCTCTTGTACCTAAAGGTTCATTCCTGCCTCTAGCTGTCCCATAATGCTGTGTTAAGCTGCTGTCCTTTTTGAAACAAACTTCTTAACTTCTTTCTTCTGCTTCCCCCTCTCCAGGGGGCTGTTTTGCATTACCTTCTGTAGGGATGCCTTGCTACTAACCTTCAAATCCTGCTTTACAGCTCTGGATGCCAATGTGAACTGTGAGCATGAGGCTGCCGCTGTGCTGCAGCTCCTACGCCAACTGAATCCTAGTGGGTTGCGTCTTCGAGCTCATGCCTGCCAGTATTATTTTCTGTGGCTTACCTATAATGCAACTTGAGAAGCCTTTGGGATAGGGATCGTTCTTGCACGTAGTCTGTATGGCACCTCACACCTGATCCTTGACTGTGTGAGTGCATCTGCACTCTTGTGTTACCCTCCCTGAAAGCTCTGCATGGAGTCAGGCATCGGTAGTGATGTACTGAGACAGCAGCAGGACACGGAGGTGCTCCTTGTCTCGGAGAGCTTGTAGTCTAGCAAGGCAAATGCGTCTCGAGAGACTGAGAGGTTGATGGCAGCCTTGTCACATTGCTAATTGCTTTCTCACCAGAAACCACTTAACATTTGCTTTGTGTGCGAGGTCATAAAGAAAAATGCCCTGCTGTGTTGCTGAGCGTATACTGTTACCTTCTGTGTAATTAATGAATTACCTTCCTCCCTGCTTTTAGCTTGCAGGGGACAGGGGGAAGGCAGGGAGAGCACTCAGACAAGTATCACCCTGTTTATGGCTTATTCTCCTGCATGCTTTTGGCAGCTGTTGAAGACAAGACAGGGGGCTTGGTCTGGCCCTGTGTGACTGCCATCCTCACCTGCTGGGCACTGCTCAGGGGGGCGGCTGCTCTGGGCTCTGTCACTGCTGTCCCCTCTACAGGGGGGCTCCCAGGGGTGGCTCTTGAGTGCCAGCAACTTTACCTGATTGATCTCTCCGCACAGAGAACAAGCTGGCCGCCCAAAGTGCCCGCTGGACCCCTATTTCATCATGCCAGATAAGTGCAAGTGTGTGGACTTCCAGATCCTGAAGCTGCAGGAGTCCCCAGACGCTGTGCCACATGGCGAGATGCCCCGGCACTTGCAGCTGTACTGCGACAGGTACCGGCGCCGTCTCCCCACCCTGGCCCCGCTGGGTGTTGCTGGTGCCATCCTTTCCCCCACTGAGATTCCTCTGCTTTCTCCTTCCTCCTCTTAGGTACCTGTGTGACAAAGTTGTCCCAGGGAACAGAGTCACTATCATGGGCATCTACTCCATCAAGAAATCTGCCCAGAGCAAGAACAGAAGCCGTGACAACGTGGGCGTGGGCATCCGAAGCGCTTACATTCGCGTGGTGGGCATCCGGGTGGACATGGAGGGCTCAGGTGAGGGCTGCTTTTGGTGACCTGGTCTGTGTTGGTGGCTCGGTGTTGGGAGAGGCCCCTCCCTGAACAAGGTGGTCCCTCAGCAAGGACTGTGTGAAATCACAGCCTGGATCCTTCTCCGCTGCTTAGATAGCAGAAGGTTCAAACCAGTCCAGGGGTCTATCTTGCCCTGGATGCTCTGCAGTAGTCTTCTGTATGACTTTCAGTGATATTAAATGAGGCTTCAGCCTGAGTTCTCCAGGGTATTTAAGTGCTTTTATCTTATTGATCATAGTGGGAATCTACTAAGCCATCCCTGAGGATCTGGGCTGCAGTCAATAGTTACAATTGAGCTATGTATTTAAAACATGGTCCTGACTGTAATTCTCCCTCTGGTTCCTCCAGAGCTGTTTTGCCCAAGATCCTTCCTTTTCTCCTACCAGCCTTAAAGGACACAGCCTGCCTTGCTGGGATAGCAAATGCCTGCCCTCTCCACCCTTTCCACTTGGTGGCACTTGGCATGATCTTAAAGAAGGGATTTTGGTGGTGGCAGGTGGAGGGGGAGTAGTGTCATTTACTTGAAAACATCCATTTGTTTGCTGTTGCATCACTCTCCTCATCTGTGTACAGGACATACCTTTGCTGGCTCAGTGACCCCTCAAGAGGAGGAGGAACTTCGTCGCCTTGCTGCTATGCCCAACATCTATGAGACTATTGCCAAAAGCATTGCTCCCTCCATCTATGGCAGCACCGACATCAAGAAGGCCATTGCCTGCCTCTTATTTGGAGGCTCTCGCAAGAGGTGAGGAAGAGTCATCCTGGTGGAGAGAGAGTGGTGGCATTTATCCACAAAGCCTTTGTACAGTCTTCTGGTGGTGCTGCCAGCCACCTGCCACTTGTCAGCAATGCTTGAAAGGCTCACCCATCTTTCCTGCCTCTCTTCTTCCCACCCTGTCACTCCAGGCTCCCGGATGGGCTGACCCGCAGAGGAGACATCAACTTGCTGATGTTAGGTGACCCCGGTACAGCCAAATCGCAGCTGCTGAAGTTCGTTGAGAGGTGTTCGCCCATTGGGGTAGGTGGCTTGAGGGTGCCCCCTTGTAGTGCAGCTTGTTTCTTCCTTCCGCTCCTGGCATAGCACCAAAGACTAGACAGTGGTCACAGCAGATACCTGCCCGTGCATCCACAGCTGGATCAGCTGGCAGAGGTGCAAACTGCCATTTCTGGTGCTATCTTGGAAGAGGTGGGGTGCAGGACAGAGGGTGGAGGAGGGAAGGGGGAGCAGGTAATGCCTTTCATTATGATATGAGCCAGGCTATTTGCAGACATCAAAAGACGTGACTGGTGCTGCTGTTTATTGTTGAATCTTGATCAGTGGAGAGGCTGGCTGGTCAGGACAAATGAAGTTGACCGCATCTCAGGCACGAACCTCTAGGCTGAACCCAGGCATGAAATTATACTTTCAGCTGTGCTTTCTTGTAGTCTCTATTAAACTCAGCCCATGACTACATTGTTTCATCAGCAGGGGGGGAAACAAAGCTAATGCAGCAGCCCACCAAACAATGAGTCACTCCTTGTTCTGCACTGAATACCTGTATTTGTGTGTCTGCAAGCCATCTGGTGCGTCACAGCTGCTTAGTCCACGGGCTGGGACTAGGCAATAGTCTTGCTCTGTACGCAGCAGGTCTGCTTTTTGTATGTGCTGAGGGGTTTTGCTTGAGGTCCTTGAATTTCCTCCAGCAGTGCTGGATTTGGCAGTGCTGGAGATGCTCCGGAGCCCTACAGCGGCTGACGTGCTGTCCCCTTGTCCTGCATGCTGCTAGGTTTACACCTCAGGGAAAGGCAGCAGTGCTGCCGGCTTGACGGCCTCAGTGATCCGCGACCCTTCCTCCAGGAGCTTCTTCATGGAGGGAGGAGCCATGGTGCTGGCAGATGGTGGAGTGGTGTGCATCGATGAGTTTGACAAGGTACCCGTGGGGCTGCTTGTGTGGGAGCGGGAAAGAGAGCCCTTGGGCTGCCAGCTCCTGCTGGGAGAGCCCAGAGCTGCAGGAGAAAGGGCAACTCCTGATGCTGCCTCATTTTTTTATGGGGAAGGTCAGGGCATGGGGCTGCAGGGAAATCTTGGTTATGTCCTGTGCTCTCGGGCAGAGGTTTCTTGCAGAGCTTTACCTTGGGTGTTAGCATCTGTGGGTGTGTATCTGAGGTCCAGCAGAGGTGACTGATGATGACTTTTTTTTTTCCTCTCCTTGCCTCTTTTTTTCCCATCTTGGATGAGAAGATGCGGGAGGATGACCGTGTAGCCATTCACGAGGCCATGGAGCAGCAAACCATCTCCATTGCTAAGGTGGGCTGTGGGTGCACATCACCCCAGGGCAGGAGCCTGACTTGCTACTGAGTTTCTGAGAGCCCAGCAACCAATGGTCGTGCATCTGCTGCCAGAATTGCCTGTTTTAGTGTCCAGGCAGTGGTTTTGATGGTTACTGGTTTCTCTGATCTGAGACTGGTCAGCCCTATGTGTAGGCTTTGGGTTGTCTTCTCTTAGGCAGCTTGAACTTCAACAGGGCTGAAACGAGCTCCCTTTGCTCTGCCTGTCCTCTGCTCCTCTAGATTTAGTAGTTTGGCTGATGTCCCTGTGTCACAGCCTGATGTCACTTCTTTTTCTTCCTTTCCACTGTTCTCCACCCCCTGAGGAGATCTACAGAAACTGTCTGATATCCTGGTACCAGGTCTTCTCTCAAATGAGAGTTTCTCTCTGTTTCCACTGCTCAAGCTTGCTTGCTTTTTTTTTTTTTTTTTTTTTTTTTTGTAGCAGTTCTGCTCCCTCCTGTTTGTTCTGGCCCACCCTTCAGCTGTTCAGCCCATGGTAACAGAGCACCTGCCACAGCTTTTCCTTGCTGGTCGCTCTTGCCCTGCTACCTGCAGACCTGCACTTTGCCCCCGAAGTTGCCCAGGGACACTCAGCCCCAGCTGCCCACGTTCTGGCACAGGTCACAAACCTAGGGTGGGTGGGGTCTTGTGTGTCTTTGCCCTTGGCATGAGGTTCAAATGAAGTTACTCAGTGCTCAAGTCTCAGCTGAAGCCAGTCCTCTAGAAGGGCATGCGGGAGCCCCACATAGTTCCTGTGCTGACCCTTCTCCAGTATGGAACGACTACAGAGCAACTGGATGCTACTTAAGGGGTTTTATTTATGTGCAAGTGATTGAGGATGAGTCCTTACAAACTGCTTTAGACCTTTTGCTATGAGTTAATAGCCTTCTACCCTGCTGTGGCATGGTCATGGTCTTGACCCCATCCATTCCTCCCTCCCTCCGCAGGCAGGAATCACAACCACACTCAACTCTCGGTGCTCAGTGTTGGCAGCTGCCAACTCCGTCTTTGGGCGCTGGGACGAGACCAAGGGTGAGGAGAACATTGATTTTATGCCCACCATCCTGTCCCGGTTTGACATGATCTTCATCGTCAAGGATGAGCACAACGAGGAGCGAGACATGGTGGGTTGGGGCATGTGGGTGCAGTGGGGACTCATGGTGCCCCGTTTTTTGGGAGGAGGAAGCAGGGGGGTTCCTCCTGCCTGACTGCCTTCTGCTCTCCTAGACACTGGCCAAGCATGTGATGTCCTTACACGTGAGCGCCTTGACACAGACTCAGGCGGTGGAGGGTGAGATCGAGCTGAACAAGCTGAAGAAGCTCATCTCCTTCTGTCGGACGTGAGTGAGAGGCATGACCTTTTGGCAGCGCCCAGGCTGCCCAGTGGGAGGGAGGCAGTGGTGAGGAGCAAACCACGCAGCAGATGCTTGCAAGTGGTGGCACCCAATCTGGGTGACCTTTTTTGAAGTCCCGTCTCAAAAAAAGGGAAGCAAGAGCAGCTCATAATGGTGCCGCAGCATGGCGCAAGGAAGCGAGGGGTGTCTGGGGAACCCTGTGTGCAGGGGACCCTCCCCAGCGGCACTGCTTCCAGCTCCTGTCCCCCCTTGCAGGAGGTGTGGCCCTCGGCTGTCAGTGGCAGCAGCGGAGAAGCTGAAGAACCGCTACATCCTGATGCGGAGCGGCACTCGCCAGCACGAGCAGGAGAGCGACCGCCGCTCCAGCATCCCCATCACCATCCGGTGAGCAGCCCCGCCCTCCTCCCCCCACCGAAACCCTCGGGATTGGGGTTGCGTTACTGGGAGTCACCTGGGATAGCCCAGGCAGAGGGGGTTAGTGGGGTGCTGGGGTTTAGGGGAGCCTTCTGTGAACAGGGCAACATTGGAGGTGCCACGGGGGGGCAGAAGGTGGCCAGACCGGAGTAGGTGGGGGTGTCAGGGGTTGGGTGGAAGGAGAAGACCCCTCATAGCTACTGTAGAAAGCAGGGAACATCTCTTCTGGCTGCAGGCAGCTGGAGGCCATTGTGCGCATTGCTGAGTCCCTGGCAAAGATGAAGCTTCAGCCCTTCGCCACAGAGGCAGACGTTGAGGAGGCTTTGCGGCTCTTCCAGGTGTCCACCCTTGATGCAGCCATGTCAGGCAGCCTGTCAGGTGAGGGGGAGATGCTCTGTGCTGGGGGCAGGAGGGACATTACGGGTCTGGTTGCTCGCGGCAGGGAAGACAAGCTCCCCTCCTTTTGCAGCATGATCAAACTAGTAGGCTGCAACAAGGCTTTACCGTTGGTCAGATTCTACTGTCTGTGCTGTATCTCCTTCCTCCAGAGGTCAGACCACACTGCTCCTCCTCCATCCAGCCACCTCTCCCACCATCCTCAGGGCTATTTAACTACTTAGCTGAAACGAGCTACAGCTGCACATCATCCATGTCAATCAAGGCCACAGCTGCATGTTATCAATGCTAATCAACCCACTGCCTTCATTCCTCTGCACCCTCCCAGGACCAGGCTGGCAGGGGGTGCTACCAGACAGGTGCTGGACCTGCTTTCTGAGCAAAGGCAAAGCACTGCTTGTGGTGGCAAGGGGCTGTTATGGCTGTGGCTCACAGGGAGGGCAACAACAAATAGCACCGAGGGTCTTTCACCCATGCTGAACAAGGGAGGGATGGTCTTGGCTCCCTGTGGTCCCAAGAGCAGAGCCCAGTGCTGGAGGTGGTTCCCCAACCTGTTTGTCCTCTAACATCTTTCCCCGTGGGGGTGGCAACTACATTTCCTTGGGAGGCAGCGTGGCACAAAGAGTCTGAAGGAAGCTCCAGCAGTCATGTCCGCATTCAGCTGTGTCTTTGGAGCTCCACAACCTTTGATGGTAGATTAGTTTATGGGTTTCCTAAAGTCTCAGACGTGCTTCTTGTGGGACACACAGGAGATGGGCAGTGGCTTAGAGTGATGCCTGGGTGGCACAGGGAGTTCATGCAGCCTCTCCCTCCAGGGGCAGAAGGCTTCACGACACAGGAGGACCAAGAGATGCTGTCCCGCATTGAGAAGCAGCTCAAGCGTCGCTTTGCCATCGGCTCTCAAGTGTCAGAGCACAGCATTGTCCAGGACTTCACGCGACAGGTGGGACAGGGACCCTGCGGAGGGTTGGGCTGTGAAAGTGGGGACTCCAGGCTGCCGCTTGGGGGGTGAAAGCCATTCCCCAAGAGGTGGCTGAAGAGCGTTCTGGTCATACCTGCTTTTGAAGTTATTTGTAGGGAGTGGTGTGCAGTGTGATTGCAGAGTTTAAAGGAGTGAAGGAAGAATGCATTTTTCTGCAGAAGCACTGAGGTTTGGGGCTGTTTGGGTAGGTTGCTGTGCTACCCTTGGAACCAGAACCATTTGATTTATGATACTGGCTGCAGTCACACCTGAAATAGTGAAAGGAACATCAGCACCTGATGCCACAGGGCTCCTTCCCTTCAAAGAGGGACAAGCCAGGCTTTCGTGGAGGTTGCAGGTTTCTGCTGGACTCTAGTGAGCTTTCCACTGCCAGCTTATCTCCCCTTGTTCTCCCCTTTTCCAGAAATACCCAGAACATGCCATCTACAAGGTGCTGCAGCTGATGATGCGGCGGGGGGAGATCCAGCACCGCATGCAACGCAAAGTCCTCTACCGCCTCAAGTGACCTCCCCATCTCGCACGGAGAGGGAGCCGCTGCTGTCTGACGTCTGCGCGTGTACAGGCAGTGCCCCATGGCATTGGAGCCCGCTCCTGGAAGCAGCTTTTCCTTGGGGAGCCAAACAGCCCAGGGCCTCCCTCTTGAACCAGGGTTCGTTCGCGGTGGTCAGAGTTCCCCTTGGATGCTTTGTCACTGTATCATGTTGGTGTTTCTCTGAATTCCTAAAGCTTTTCATGTGTGTTAAAATAAAAACTAGTATTGGTAGCCCAGGGTCTTTGGCTGCTCGGAATGACAGAGGGAACGTGTCCCCTTCCCCCTTGAGAGGTAGTGCAGGATTTTGGCTGGAAAGGCATCCCTCCTGCTCATCCTGCGTTACCCACACCCCAGCACCCCCCTGGGGACTTGCCTCAAAGCAGGATGCAATCCCATGGGCAGCACCAGCAGTCCTAAAGGCAGAAACTAATTTCTCACTCGGGGTTTGGTCTGTCTATTAAGATATAAATACTGTTGGCACAGGCTGCCCTGTTGGGCTTTGGTGTGGGAAGCACCTTACCTGGTCACAGCGTGCAGCGGCTGCCGTCTTCCCAGTCTCCTGGTGGCAGCGGAGGAAACAGCCTGCTGTTCCAGGCTTCAAAGCTGCTCAGCTTTTCCCTCCTTCCCCTCTCCAAGGGCTGCAGCAGTCAAATGCTTTACCCTGCAGCAAAGCGCTGTGAGAGCCCTGCTGGAGGCATGGGCAGAGCCCCCCGTTTGCCCCACTGAGGGTGGGGGTGCAGGGTGATGCCCAAGAGCTGTGTGCCCTCATCCAAGTAGCCTCTGCCACCTTGTTTACGTGCTGACTGCTGTAGGGACAGTGGTCCTGCTCACCAGGAACCTCTCGTGCTCTCTGCCCTGGGGTGGGCTTGTGCAGCAGCCAGTAGCCCTTCTGTATTTGCTGCATGACCTTGCGCGTGTCCAACCCTGCAGGTTTTTATCATTTCTAGCAAAGTAGTATTGGTTCTCTTCAATGTCCTCCTGAAGACCTAAGGTGCAGGTTGTCCCTTGCCAGGCACCTCGGGGCCACTGCCGGTGTGTGAGATGGTGAGGGACTGAAGGCAGTGAAGTCTTGGGCGTTGCAAGCAAGCAAAGACACTGCAGGTGCCAAGAGGCTGCTGCTATGTCTGTGGGTGACCTTCAGGCTGAAAAACACCACAGGAGAGGCTTCGTTAGCAAAAGAAACGTTCAGGGCCAGCAGAGGGTACCAGAGCCTTGAGGATGCTGGGCTGCGGTGCTGCACGCAGCGCTGCTCCCTCTGAGAGCAGGAACCAAGGGGTCCCTTGTGGGAGGGCGCAGAGTGTAGGGTACCCCCAGCCTGGCAGCTGTCACACAAGGACTAGGCTCCACTGCAACCCTTGCCGGGGGGTTCAACAGCATCCTTCTGTTTCTGCACGGCTCACAGTGCACTCCTGATGGGGCTGGAGGTGGTTATGAGGTCGGGGGTCTGTCTAGAGGGGCCAGGGTCATGGTGGCCCTGGTGGGACTGGCTGCACATTCGAGAAACAACCTCCTGCTCTTCATTATCTAATTTTTCGGATGGGGCTGACCACAAAGAAGGGCTGGAGGGGTGAAGAGGCTGTCCCAAAGGCTCCCAATAGGATAGGCAGGGACAGGTCTCCAGAAACCTCCCCTCAGTCATTGTATTGCCTTGTATTTTCCCTTTAAAAGACTCCTCTTCCCACACTGTTCCCTGGCTAGGAGGTAGGGCTGGAATAAGAGAAGGATGCTGCTGCTCTGTGCTGAGGATCAGCTCCATCGAGGAGAAATAAATGAATATGGGAGTAACAGGGCCACATTCTCACCTGGAGACTGGAGTTCCCCAAACCGCCAGTGTCTATTTGAAAGCATCCTGCCCCCCTTGCAGGCTCCTGTGCCCCTGATCAAGCACTTGATATTGCAGCATCGGGAGGTTAAAGCAGGGTCAACACGGCCCCATGCAGCAGCGTGGTGTCATGGCTGTTTTCCTGCCACATGCTGTAGCCCACTCAGTGCTGTTGTAATGGCCCTACAGGTGTCTCAGCCCCTGCAACCCTTCCGCAGCACCTCTGTCCTTGCTTTGGAAATGCTGGCAGTGCCTGTCTGTCTGTGGTCCTTCTTCTGGAGGTGCAGCAAGAGCAAAGCAAACGAGGAGGTGAGTATGGGACTGATACCCGCAGCCTGCTGTTAATGCTGCATCTGGAGGAAGATGTGAGCCTCTGTTTCCAGGCTTGGAAAGAGCACCCAGCAATGGGAAGAGGCTAGGTGGGCAGAGAGTGTCCTGGGAAAGGGACTGGCAAGTGGAACACAGTGCGAACAGCTCTGTTTCCATCACCCTTCTTGTTTCTTTCCTTCCTCCCTCCCTCCCTCCCTCCGCAGACATCATCCCAGCCTTTCTTCATGATCTTTGCCCTGTGCTGGAGCAGTAGTGCATGGGTGGATTTTGACTGCTGACTGCCAGTGGTGCTCAGGTGGTGCTCACAAGGTACAGAAGAGCCAGCGTCCCAAGGTACATCGAGCTATGCTGGGTGTTGGCAGGTGCAGAGGTTGGAAATTTTTGGGGGGTTGTTTTGTTGTTTTAATGACATGATAGGAGGCAGAGGCATGTTTCTGTGATGATGATCAGCATGATTGATCTCTTCGTGCTATAAAATGTGTTGATTATACAGCACAAGGTTATGTAAGTGTACGTACAGTTTGAGACATTGTTTAGCAACTAATATATGCAGCTCTATCACAAGAAGTGGAGCTGGGATGTGTCTAACTCCGGTATCATCTTGGAAATAGAGATCATTGATTAGTAACAGCTTGTTTTGAACATTGCACTGAAGATGGAAATTTTGTGGGGAACAGTTGGGTAAATACTTGGCAATATCTACTTGACAAGGGGTCGGTGGTCCTCCTGGTGAAGATGACCAGCTTTTTCCTCAAATGATAGCTACTTGATGAAGGATTGGTCATCCTCCTGATGAAGGTGCCTAAACTTTAGTCATCCCTGAGGTTCTGGCATGCTGAGACTTGGGACAGAGTCCCTGTCTAGGTGTCCTTTGGTGACCAAAAATACTGTTCTCAAATCCAGTGCTAACAGAGAGAGTAAAACCAGCCAGCCTTAGCCACTTCTCATCTGACCAGTGCAGCGTTCCCTTGCCTAGCCTGCTGACCTGGCCTTGTCCTTTACCTCAGCGCTATGGCACCAGCACAGGAGGCCCCTTCCCCACCCTTGGCTGGTCACCTGGGGTAGTACAGCTGGATGAGTGAAACCACCACAAACCAGGCAGCTGCCAGGGATGCTCAGGTGCCTTTGATTCAAAGCTTGGGCTGGTGTAGGAGCCACCCACTTCTTGCCACAGTAATGGCCCCTGAAGAACTTGCAGATTACATGTGATTCTGTATGAGAGGTGTTCATCCCTGTGAGCTGGGAGGAGTTTCTCACTCCAAACAGATCCAGTGCACTGGGCTTTTGCCAGCCTTTTTGGATCTCTGTGGGAGGGCCAGGTTGGGATTCATCTGACCAGGTGTCAAGAGCTGTGTCTGAGCAAGGTGCTCCGTGTCAGTGCAGGGGGGTGAGCGCTTCCAGACAGCAAGCTGTTTTATCCAAAGTAAATGTTTAAAAGAAACCAGAGAAGCTGTGCCCTAGTTGCATTTGTTTTCTCTCTGTTGACTACAAAAGGAGGTCAGGGCAACTAGACTGAGTAGGTATTTTTGCATCATAGGCATCTCAAACTGGGGAGATGTGCGTGTCCTTCCCCCCTGTGTGCTGCACCGCTGTATTGGAGAAGGGCTTTGGTGGAGGCTTGCTTTGGGTGGCTAACTTTAGGGCAGCTTCACTAGGTTTGATTCTCTTTCCTCTTACATCAAGCTCATCAGAATATCTCTCTGGAAATTCAGTGGAGCTCCACTGCTGTAAAATCCAGCAAAGCTGAGTCATCACATCTGCACTGCTCAGATCTCTTCCATCTCTGTGTAGGATGAGAGCTGTTGCAATGCAACAACATAACCTCTGAGAGTGTTGTGAGTGTCACTTCCTCCATAAAATAAAACAAAACTGAACTGCAGAGTCCTGAGGGCTATTGCTCAAGGATGTGAGATAAACACTGGCAATCAGAATATGCTGATATGGGCAACGTGAGAAACTATCTGAGCTGGTCCACCAAGCACTGACCTCAAATGAAGGAAGCTGGAGCTCCTTCCCCCTTTCTGCTACTGACTTGCTGGGCTAGTTAAGCAAGAGACTTCATCTCCTTGCCTGTCCTGGGTAATAACCGTTTTGGAGCAGAGACCAGCTCTTACCATGATTTTGTGTAGTGCCTGGCACAACAGTAGCCCAGTCCCAGTGCCAGAGTCTATCTGCTGACATAAATAACATTAACACATTCTAAGGCTTCTGCAGCCATCACCAGGCTGAGAACTGATCTCCTGGAGGCAAAGAAATCCCCGTGGTTTCTCTGGACAGTGCCAGAAAAGACCAAGAGACAAAGGGAGAAGTCTCTGGGAGGGAGACCATGGTGCAGTAATGCCATGCTGCAGCAACGCCATGCTGCCATGACATCGCTCATGTGTCGTGGGTCTGGGTGTCTGTGATGTGGTCTGCTGGGCAGGGGTGTCTCATGCTGAGTTTCAAGTCCTTCAGGAGGTTTGACTAACAGCCCGTATCACCTAATTCTGGGCTAGGCTCCTTCAAAATCACTCATTCTCCCAAAGCTGTGTTGTACAAACGCCCGCTACTGTTCTTTCTCCCATTTTGCCCATCCCTTTGCAACATCCTTTGCTCCTTATTGCACACCTGCTCCAGGTTTCTCCCAGCAATGCCAGCCAGTCCAATTTGTCCTCCTCCACTCCACTGCATGGCTCATGCCTGCTGTCTTTTCTCCTCTGCATGGTCATCCCCTCCTATTCCCCTTCTTGGCCATGGCGCTCAGACCCTGGCCACCTTGCAGAGTGCCCAGCACAAGCCTCCCGCTTCTGTTTTCAAGCCTGCTGCCTTCACAGGCAGGCAGGACACTGGGGCACAACATGCTGGATCAGCTTGCAGGGCGGCCTGTTAGGAACGTGACACCAAGGGACATGCATCAGAGAACGTCCCCTGGACCATCTGCTGCTTCTTGGCTGTTCCTTTCCTCCCTGCCCTTCAGCTTTCATCCAGCCAAGATGCGCCACCTCCTCTCCCTGTTCTTGATCTTTACCTCATGTCACCGTCCCTTTATTTCTAATGGTTTGCTTTGGTTTTTTTCCTTTTCTCAGACTCCTGTGCAGGCAATTTGGCCAGAAAAGACAGGCAACACTGGATTATATATATGCTCTTTGCACCACACACTTTTTGACCCTCAGAATGAAAGCAGAAGCATTATCCTGCCTGCCATGCTCCAACTACCCATGAAATGCTTGCTGAGTCTATCCACAGCTGGCCACATGCTGTGCACTCATCAGCATCCACACCTCTGCAGTATAAATAGACGTCTATAAATAGATATGTAGACATCTTTCCTTTCTGGAAATTCTTCACTTGATGGAATCTGTCAGGTCTCAAACTGCACCTGGTACTTTGTGGACTCTGTCACAAGTGATCATAAAGATGAACTTCAGCATATCGCTAGGGCTATGGAGTTAAACACACAGCGCTCAAGATATGTATAAGGTTTTTAGAGCAACAGTTGAAAGGTCATCTAGCATCTAGTTGAAAGGTCTAGGTAATATTGCCATCCTAGACCCTCGCACCAGAATAAGGTGTACATCCACCATTACAAGTTATCTTCAATTTGTGTTTTGTAATAAGGAAGAGTTTTGTGGTCTGACCAGGAGTGCAGGGACTGTCACTGATCTGGGAAGTTTGCCATCCATGTGGGTCCAGCAGGTGAAGGGTGAGCGCCCAGGTTGGGAAAAAACAAAGGACACAAAGAGGGGAACAGCTCTCCCGGTACCATGTGGCTCTCACAAACTGGTCAGTGGCAGAGCTCTACGTACTTGATGCTCAGTCCAGATCTTCCGGCAGCACAATTGCTGCAACAGGGGAACCACAATGTCTGATTTACCTGGCTTCTCCTGAGTCAGGCAGTTAAAATATCATGGTTTCCACAGTAACATCACTACTGCCACACCGCACCAACGTCACTTTACTGTACCCTATTCAGATGCAGATGCAACTTCCAATAATAGATACATCACGTGGAGAGAGGGTGAAGACCCTAGTCTTGAGTTAAAGTGAAACCTGAGTTGTTGTGGTCAGAAGGACCCTTTTGTCCCAGCTTACCTGACCTCCTGCATGACACAAGCCCTAGAGGTCCGGCCAAGGAGCCCAGCGATTGAAGCGCTCCATGGGAAAAAGCAAATTCTCACTGGCTGCCTTCATGTGATGTAAAATTGATTTGCTTTCCAAGAGGCTGGAAAACTCAGGATTCTAAAATGGCCAAGAAAAGTTGATCCCAAAGGCCCTCAAAGTTTTCCCCAATGAGCATCACCAGTTGGTATGAAGGCAAAGCGCAGAAGCACATGTATTCATACCCAGGACCACACAAAACAATTATGTGTGGTCATGCAGAATCAGACAAGGCAGATCCACACCTGTATTTCACGTGACTTGGCAGGCATATTGCTGCGGTGCCTTCCCCATGCCATGCTATTTGACTGTTTTCCAAAACCTCAGTGGAGAAACCAGGACTTCTGCTCTTTTGTCTCTTGCACTGGAGAAAAGGGTAACATTAGGTCAGAGAACCAGCTCAGAAGGAGAAGCCCATCATTTGAGTCCTTTCTCTATGAGAAAAAACAGAAGACCTATTTGTTTGTGGTTCAAGCTGCATGCCCTAAACCCAGAGACACACAATTTACTGTCATGACCCCGTCACCTTTCCTGCTCCTCAGAGGATAAAATGGTTTCCTGTTTATTCCAATGGGCAGCTGTTGTATCCCCAGGAGAGAGCAGCACTCATGGTTAATATGGCTGATGTCCAGATAGGTTTCGCAGAAGTTGCTTGTTTGTTCACTGGGCCATCCAGCAGCTGCTGAACGTCCTGCCTTTGAGAATAGGAGACTCCCAGGCAGTTCTCAAATGCTTGAGCATGGGAGAAGACTTGCTCTCCCTACACTGGGATTGGCAGGCAGGAAAGAGGTACTGAGGACTTCTTCAGCTTCTGCCATGTGCTGGAGTATGTTGGGAGCTGTAGGGCCTCCTTCACCTTCTCCACCTGGTTGATCTGTGCCCCAGGGATGTTCTGCATTATCCATGGGAGAGCAGAGGCAGTGCGCTGTCTTGGGGTCTCATAACCTTGGCAAATGCTGCTAGACATGAGGCGGGGTTGCCAAAGCTGTGAGGCATCCAGGACCAGGGAGAGAAAATCCCTGTAGTCAGGGCCTAGGCAAGAGAAGTCTGGGGATGTGGGCAATCCCTGGAAATCACTAGCAAAATATTATCACCATGGGAGCCACTCCTCGAGCTGCTTTTGTGGTCACTCGGACAAAGAGTGTCTCAGGATGTGGAGGATGCAGCCCCTGGGGTGTTCCCTGCCAGACATGCAATCACCATCGGCCATTTTTGGTCTCCTCCATCAACATGGAAGAGGCAGTTAAATTACAGCACCCTTGGGAAAGAAGCATCAAAGACAACTAAATGCAGGAGAAAGACAAAGCTTGCTGCCTCCTGTGTCTGTGTGCTTCTCTTTTCAAATCAAAATCACTTTTCATGTTTGCTTTCCTTCTTTGCTTCTGCCTGGCAGGACTGTGTTGGCTGTTCATGTTTTTAAATGCCACAGTGACCCAGATATGGAACAGGCAGGTGGTGATCCAGGCAGTGGGCTTCTATCTAACTCTGCTTATGCAGCCAGCTATGAATTGCTGAAACGGAAAGAAATCAAAGCCTAATCTCCAGTGACCCATACACGGGCATCGTAGCACTGTCAGTCTGGAACTGGGGCACTGAGACACAGGCTGCGAAGTAGAGACATGGTGAGCTAGCCTAAGGAATCCATCGTGCCCTCTGGTGAAGCAAGCACTGGTGCCAACCCTGCATCTACTCACTGGCTTTGCTTTTCAGCAGCACCTACCGTGCGCATCTCCGGGCTGGGGAAGATGCTGGCTCACAGGCAGTGCAATGGCTGAGGGCTTTGGAGAACCCCTGTTGAAGTGGTAATTTGTTTCAAAGCAGGTAAACTGCCCGCTTATAGTGTAAGAAAGGTTCTGTCCTGGGTCCCACGGTGAGCAGCAAGAGGTAGGTGAGATCTGTACAGCCCAAATTGCTCTGAATGAGCTAGCTTCTCTGATTATTCTGGTCTCTTTTGTGGGCTCCCTTTATGTGAAGGTGACAACAGAGCAAAGGGTTGTTGGTGCAATCGAAGGCTGCCTGGACAGGGCATGTGAGACAATCGATGGGTGCTGGTAGAGGCAAGGGAGGTACAAGGCTAACAGTGGGGCTGCTGAGAGGCAGGAGGGGAGATCTTGTGTAAAGCATGCCTGTGCCTCCTCAGTCCTGAACTGGTTCCTAGTTCAAGCAGTGACTTGGCACCTTGCAATCAATAACAACATCTATCCTTTCAAACCCTTTGGTGGTAGAGAAGACTGTTCATCCTCCTGCAGAGGAAGGAGTAGGGACACAGGAAAATGGTATGTATTAGCCCAAGGTGCACAACAAAGAAGGACGAAAAAATCCAGCTTCTTCAGTCCTAGGCTCTGCTCATGGGGATTTCCTTCATCCTACAGATGCCACATCCATGGTATTTTTTAATCCTGCTGAACTCTCCCCTGCTCTTTAGGAAGCAGAGAAACATGTGCCATGACTTTTCACCTCCGTAATGTCCCCTTCCTTCTGTTGTTAGCTCTTTTTTGTTTTCCCACTTTACTCCCATCTCAAGCCTTCCTCTCCTCGTGGGCTAAATCACAGCCCTCTGTGTGGAACACCTTTGCTCCACAAAAGGCCAGTGACACCATGAATAAATCCCCTCTGAAGTGTTTTGCCTGGCTGACCTACATTTGCTGCTGCTTTGATTATGTGTCCTCAGCAACTTTAATGAAACAAAAGCTAATTTTCCTGCTCATGCCATTCATACTGATTTGTGGCAGGACAGTCTTCCCAGTACTGAATTGCCAGGTTTTGCTCTCAGTCCCAGCATTAGCAGCAGTGGTGTGCTGTCCTGACCTCCATGCTGTTGTCCTCTCGCTGTCCCTTGCCTGTTCTCATCCTGCTTTGTGCTTCTCAGCCTGTGTCCCTTCCTGTGGTGCGTGCATGGCCTCATCCTGTGCATTTCCTCAGAGCCACCAGCTTCTGCTCAGCGATCACCCAGCCACCCCTCTGGGGCTCCCTCCACAACCCATTTGCTCTTTCTGCTGGATGCAGCACGCTGCTGCCTCCTGAAGCTGCTCGCTGTGTGCGTGCGTTGGCTAGAACCTGTAGGAAGCCAAGCGATGGTGATGATGCACCCCTCCGTGCTTCCAGTCACAAGGAAGGTGGGAATGACCCCAGTTAAAGAGTTGCTCAGAGCTGTGATGGTTGTTAGTGGTGATCACATCTATTGCAACAGGAGTTCAGGGAGAGTGTGGATCCGGGCCTTGCTGTCTGGAAAGAAGGGAGTCCCTGCTTCCGTGCATTTCGGCCAAATACGTTGACAAATAGCAGAGGTGAAGACTGTATTATGTTAGAGAGAAAAATGATTGCTGTGCTTCTCTGCAAAAGGTAAACGGGTTTCTGTTTAAGCGTAATTTAAATATCAGAGGAATGATGATCTTACGAATGAAACACAACACCTCCGGGGGCTTATTCCTGTATCAGCCACTAATTCACAGTGTGACCTTCAGTAATTCATTCAAACTCTCTCTGCCTCGGTCACTTCTTGTGGCAAACAAGCCCAGTGACAGATTCCTTTCTTGTAGAGGTCTTGTGAGGACTATGCATCTCCACGAGATCTTACGGGATACATCAAAGGCAAAGCATTTTTTTCACCGAGACTGCATTTAATATCCTCAGCGCTGTAACATGCCACATTAGCTCACCAGTGCTAAGCCTGGAGCCTCCCACAGAGCCCGTCCCACTTGCCTCATGCAAAGGCGTGTGTTGCCCCTCCACAGCCACTTCTCAGCACAGTTCCTTCCTCTGCCCCTGCTTTCCTGGGTATCTTTTTAGCCTCCCTAACACCTCCTCCCTTGCCATAGCATGCCGGTCTTCAAAGAAGAGCCCTTGCCTCAGCACAGATGAGCGCAGCCAACCATTTCCCTTTAAAAGGAGATGTTGCCTCAGCAACCAAAGTTTTGAAGTTGGGCAAAGTTCTGAAAAAAATCCCCCAATTGTGATAGGAAATGACACTTGGGAACAAATGTACCATGTTGCCATGGCAGCCTGAATACTTGCACGGAACTTGGTGTTTTGAAAATATAAAAAGACCGTGCTTCAAGCCAGTCCAACTAACTTAATGCCTTTGTCAGGTAGCTGCACACGAAGTGTCTGGTGTTTACATTTCATACCTGGCATGTGAGTGACTCCACTTCTGAAATGGAAGTAGCTTCTGCTCTCGATCTGACAGAGGACTTTGCGAGACTGCAGGTTTTTCTGGGTTGCCTGGGCTGTTATTGATCTGTTTGGGTTATTTCTGTCATTTGAAGTCCATCAGTTCTTGGTTGTCTTGGTTTCCACATCTGCGTTTTATCTGTAATTTCATTTAGTGCATTTTATGCCAGTGTCTGGGCTAAAAACAGCAGGTGATTTGTTCAGATACATGGATCCTCTTCCTAGTCCCACAATAATCCATCCCTTTCCTTTGAGCCATCAGGTGTGTGGGTGGCTTTCAGGGGCTACAGTCTGCCTCATTCAGCTCTTTGAACTGAACCAAATATGATTTTTCTCCATCAGGTAGATGCCTTCTAATCGCAGTGAGGAAGAGGGTAATCGGCCTGAGGGTATTCCTGTGACTCTCTTTGCAAGCCTAAAGGTGAACAGAACTCCTGTGAGAGTCTGTAAGACCATCCACATCTGGAGTTCATCACCATTTCCCCTAGAAAGGCCTGATTCTTATTTGGCATCTACTGACTAGGGCTCCCTGTGGCCTGGGAAGCTGGGAAGGGAAGGAGAGAGGGAAACTAGATTTCAGTGATCTGTTGCTGTTATCCTTCACTATTTCAGGCAGCCAGCCCTCTGGTAAAAGCAACGTGGGTAGGAAAAGAGCTGTGAAATGCAGAAGGGGAACAGCCGCTGGTCCAGGTATGTGAAGGTTAAATCCCAAACAGCTCACAAGAGGAGAGGGATTCTGAGTATTTAACTGAGAAATAATGTGGAGCCCTGACACCACGTTTCATTCCTTGCTGGTGAGCTCTTGTTGAGAGCTGAGCACAGGGACAGCTCTCTCAGCTGGGCAGAGCCAACCCTCTTCTGTTGGCAGGAAAACACTTCAGCTGAGGACCCACCGTGCTGTGGGTGCAGCACGGCTGGTGATGGGACCCCATGTGCCAGTCTGGGCTGGGTGCATGGGCAGAGCACCGTGCCGTGAGGACTTCCCACCCTGGGCTGGGCCACAGCTCAGAGATCACATTCCACCATCATCTGTGAAGACCTTTTGTTTTTCCTCATCCACCATAGTGTATGTTTCTATTGCCCAATCCATCCTTGCATCATATCATCTGTGGTTCAGCTTCATCTTTATTGGCCTCCCCCCGTTGCCCTGGGTGGTCCAGCGTTGGCTGCTGTTACTCGTAGGCTGTGTGGGAGTGACCTAATTTGGAGAGACTGTGGAAAGAGCATCGGGAAGCCCGCAGGGGAGTGGGGATTTCTGTGCTCCTTGGCAGGAGCTCAAGCCACGTACCCAACCCCTGCTGCTCTTCAGCTGTCTTCCCTGGGTCACCTACTCCCCTGGTCTGCATGTACATCTCACCCCAAACTTCTCCAGTCAGAGTAATAAGGAGACAGTTTATCTCAAGCACTTTGAAAAAGGCGTCACTATTCTTAACGTAATTACTTGGCATTGCAAAGGTTTCTAGTGTCTCATTTCCCCTTGACAGTTTTATGATGGAAATGTTTTTTTACTCTGGGCTCTCTCCTTTGTGTTTTTGTGTGGCGCTTACAATAGGGGCTACTCAGTGCTTGTTCTCAAGCAGCTCAAATGAGAGATTGGCTCCAGACAAAACGCGCAGCTGGCTCCAAGGAGGCAAGCAGAGAAATGCAGCATGTTTCATAAGGATGCACTCCGCTTAGCCCCAGCTCCGTAGCCTCCAGTCCCCACACCTGTCTTGCCTTTCCTTGGCCTCAGCAGCTGCAGCAGGTTTGAGGGAGAGGACGGGTCCTGGGGCCAGGTTCCTCTTTGCAGCAGTGCCCTCCCCGCGCTGTTTGGGACTGCAGGGCTGTCAGCTTCGGTCCCTCTGCCACTGCCTAACTTCTGCTTCTTATCTACTGTTTGTACAGAGCCGTGCCAATGGATGGAAAGGTGTGGTATTTGCCGGACAGATGAAGATGGGATCTGGAGAACAGTGTGAGAAGAATGGAAAGGACATGAGGTCACTTTGAATATTTACTTGAAATGGAGCCCTTGATCTGAGCTTGTCTGATGTCTATTGCCGTTTTCCTGGAGACTAATTACACAATTGAAAAAAATGTATAAAATCTATAATCATCAGTACGTTTGAGATTGTTCCAGTTTACCAGAAGAGCACTCGCTTGTGCTCAAGCCTACAGCAACTGCATTCAGGAGGTTTATTTTGTGCCATGAGGGCTAAATATGTTTCTGAGACCCATACTTTACAAACTTAGAAGGGCAGAAACCTGTTCTCTTTCCATAGAAGAGAAAAGGAAAAGCCTATTTCTGGCAAGCATCGTTTACTGGAATTAAAGTATCACCCTGCCCATCATCCTTCCCACTGCATCTTGTTATTTTCCATGGAACAGGTCTGTCTTTCGACTGAGTACGTGGTATAAGGGTGTCACAGTCACCATATGAGGGACAGGACATTGAAAGCAGATGGTGTGTACTGCAGCCTGAATCCGTCACCCTGCCCCAGTGGTGGAGGCTTTCAGGGAGTGGGATCTGTGTAGGGTGTTCAGATAAGGAGTGAAGGTCAGTTTCATGTTATGTTAGTATCTTCCCTGGGGTGCAGTTTGTATTAGTAGGGATAAGTAAAGCTGGATTGATGGGAATGAAGCAGAAATGGTTTCCTAGAGAAGTCCCAGTGGATCCATGGTGGTGGCTTTGCTAATACTTTCTTGCTCAGAGTTGACTCACTGTCTGGAGGGGACCTGATCAACAGCTGCAGAACAGAGCCTGGTGACATGGATTTTTCCAGAATGGTGAAGATGGCCACGAGCTGTTACTTCTGACAGTTCCTCACAGAACCTCTAAGGTTTCTGCAGGAAGGAACTGTTGCATGACTAAGCGGTTGCCTGCAATTCTGGTGCATTGCTTGGGTCTTGCTGCTTTTGATATGTGCAAGAGTTTGTGTCTGTGTGTGTGTGCATGAATGCACTCATCTGTAAGTTGTAAATCACCATGCCCCTCAGCTGAAGAGAGCTGTAGCTCTTTGTTCCCGAAGACCCCTGAGAACTGTCAGATGAAAACACTACCAGCATAAATAAGCAGGGAGATCTGCAATTTCCCACATCCCAAAATAGGAATGTGGCTGCAATTTCTCACCATACTTCTATTTTTATTTTTTTTTTTAAAGGGGCTCATGGCTGAATGAATCCTTGCTTTCTGGTCTCAGCAGCTGGCACAAACCTCTCTTTATAGTGTGTGTACAGGTGTGCAGAACCAGTCCCAGTCCCAGGGCTGGATCAGTCCATGGGTTCCTGCCACCCCTGCACTGCTGAACTGAAACTGCAGGATTTAATTATAAAGTCAGGGAAGGAGAGAGGGAAGAGGGAACTGAAGGTCACACTGGATTTTGGCACCTATGGGACAAAGCAGGGTGGGGGTAGTATTGCTGACAGTGCTAGAAAGAAGAAGGAAGGGCACATATGGGCAAATAGATTAGGTGTTTGGTGCCAGTAGTTGCCACAGATTATACAGAAGGAAATATGAGAAAGGTCATGGAGAACCTACATCGAGGAGGAAGATAAGGGAAGGGACATTGCAGAGATGCCAGAAGAAAAGACGGTAGCTAAGGGGACAAGAATGGGGTTGTTGTGGGGGAGAGCAGAGGGGACCCCAGTAAAACTGGATAAAGGGTGTCAGAAAGGAGGCCCTTAGGGAGGAACTGAGGATCTTATAGCTGGTGCAAGTTCTCGATGGCTGAGGCCGATCCAGCAGATCAAGACAGGGGTTGTTAGCATGTGCCACAGGGCTACTTACACCTATGCTAGTGTAGAGTTGTCCCACCAGTGACAGCAAAACACAGGGCCAGTGCAGGCAGCCAGCTTTGGAGCTCTGTGTCACAGACTGCCTTTGTGCAGCAGGAGGTAGCTGATGGAGCTTGGTACCCTGGCTGAGGACCAAAACCCAGGACACAGGAGCAGTGACAGAGCAGCAGTGAGCAGGGATGGGTTGGGGCCAAACTCAGCTTGCAACCACTACAAAACATGTTGCTGCACACTCACGTTAAACAGATGTCAGCTGTTGGCCAGCCACCTTTGGCCAAGTTGGAAAAAGTGCCAGCATGCACCAAGATAAGCACACCCTGCCATTGAACAACATGCTTTCTCCCTGGCCTCCTCTACATCAGGGCGACCTCTAGTCCTTAAATACAAGGACATTGGTTACCAGAAGACATGGACTCCTCCTGGACGTTTGCTCTCCACCTAGAAGCTATCTGTCCTACAGCAAGGTGTGCTGTGATATTGCTGAGTTAGTAGGACTAGATACAGCCCAGCAATTTGCAACCAGGGCAGAATGCTTTCTGGGCCCCAGGAGAGCCTGGAGCTGCACTCCTGCTTCTTGTGTGCATCCCTGAGGGTCTCTAGTTTGGCCCTGCACTGATCTGGGCTTCACGTGTGACCATTTGGTAATGGCCAACATGAGATGCAATGGTAAAATGGGTTTTCCAGCAACCGTTTCCTCAACAGAGCTCTCATGTCTGAAGACAGGAGGGCCAGCATGTCCTCTTGGGACTGGTTTGCACCCAGCCCTGAGCCCAAAAGCACTATTGCTGTGCAGAGGCAGCAGCAGCATAGCTCCCATGTCCAGGGGAATGTGCAGAATGCAGCAGAAAGAGACACAAGCATGCTGATGAAGTTGACACCAGGAACACCTGAAATCAGAAGGGAGGAGGGAAGCATCATCTCTAAGTACTGAGGCCATTAGGATGGACATGGAGTACCGCAGAGTGGAACAAGCAATGACAGGTATACTAAAATAAATGACTCGGAAAAAGGTCGATGATACTTGGTTTGCCAGAGCCAACTTGTGGTGAGCGTGCGGGCTGTGACACGCAGAGCTGACCACTTCCAGATGACTCATTTTGAGGGAACCGTTGCCCTGAGAGCATTCAGGCAGTGACATCTAACCCTGATGAGGGTGGATTTCAGCAGAAATGTCATAGAGGGGGGCATAGGCAAGGGTCTTTGCATTGTTGGTAGGCAAACCAGGTCAGCAAATGAAAAATTTTAGTGAAATAGAAAAATAAGGTTTTTTTTTCAAACTTTCATGTTCTTAATGTTTGCTTTATCATAAAGAAAAGAAAAACATTGGAATTTGAGAAGGAAAAAAAAATCTTTTTAAATTTTCAATACTACATTTTCCACCAAAGCCAGGAATGAAAATTGGTATGGCATTCATCTTGGAAGGAAGAAAACAGGTAATCTCTAAACACATTAAAGGAAAAGGCTGGTAGCTTTCCGCAAGTGTTTTGCCATGCCACATCCCAGGTCTCTCTCATTTTACACAGAGGTTTATTCCATGAGTACCAACTTAAGGCACCCTTTGGTAACAACATCCCTTCAGCATGGTCTTCCTGGGACAGCTCAGATAACAGAACAAAACAATTCTTCCTCTAAAAACAGCTCCCAGACAGTCTCTGAGCACTCTCAGTCTGGTTACATACGTAAGTGGCTTTTGAATACAAGATGTGATTTGGTCCTTACAAACTCCCACCCTTAAAGAAATTTACATCGCTGCTTCACAGGGAATGTTTACTCCTGCTTTCCTGAGTTCCAGCCGTCAAACAAATGGGTTTTGCTTAATGAAAAGCACTCTGCAGGAGTGCTCCCTCAGCTAGGGGATGGGGGGTCAGGAAAGGAAATAAATGGGGAAGAAAGAGATGTATTTCTTCTCTTTGAACTGCAGATTTGTGGCAGGATCCCCCATTCTGCAAATTTGTTATACATGGGGTTGTTTGACTTCAGAGTTAAAAATCCATAAAGCAAACTAATTCATTTTAAGCTTCCCACATGGATCTTAAAAAGAACAAGATATTTTTTTGTACTGCAGCACAATTGGGAGTCTTTCATTATTTCATTTTCTCTTTTTCCCCCACTACCCTAGCAGGGTGGGATGTGTTTCTAAAGGATACTGTGCCTTTTTCTTGCCAGAGCAGGACTCCCTGTTTCATGACAGAGAACAAGTCCAGTTGAGAGGGGTCAGAACCTTCAGGGAAAAGGGTAGTGTTACAGCACTGCAGAAAACCCAGATTTAGCAGAGGGATGATTCCCATCACAACTGACCCCGTAAATGAATGTTCTCAAAAGATTTAAAAAGATGTTGGTAGTGAGTATTAAATGGAGTCAAGCTGTTTAAAAGACATTTGGAAGATTAATGCTGGTGTCGTAGCGACCTCCAGACAGCAGTTCTCAGCTCTCCTTGCTGGTGCGTTGTGTTTGCTCTGGCTCTGGAAATAGCGCTGCTCCTAGTCTTAGCATGGCCGTGTTCACAGAGGAGTGCTTTCTGGGATCCAGGGTCCTGATGGCATTTACAGCTACATATGCTGTTAAAGAGCAGTTGCAGTCACAGCGGTGAGCTGTGAGATGAAAAGGACACCTGGTATCAGACCCGTACTTCTTCCTCTGTGCATCCAATATGGTGACAGAAACGAGAGTCATGATTTCCAAAGCAGGTTCATGTGATTCGTGTCAGTGGGGCTAAGGTGAATGTCAGGTAAAAACAGCTATGGTGGTGCAAACCCAAGATTCAGCTTTCCTTTGCCTCTTCCAGCAGACAGTTTTGCATGCATAAGGAAGAGTACAGCACGCAGGGTAAATCTGGAGCGGTCTTGCCTCAGGAGAACCCTTCCAAAAATCAGTGGTTACAGGGATTCCTGAGCTGGGAGATGCTTCTGGGTGACTATGCTTAATAATCACTGGAGAACCTGGTTATAGCTACCACAACACCTCAGCAAGAAGTTCCACTGTGCAATAATGAGCATTTCTTGCCAAGATTCAGAGGGTTCTTACTGCTGTCATTGTAACTACATTTTCATACTTGACAGTTTTCAAAACATTGTAAAACTACAGGAGAGTGAACTGGATGCAGTTCTGCATGTGTCAGGTTGTGAGCTGAATTTAGTGTTTCAGCTTAGACTATTGCTAGAGAAAGAAATACTCTCAGCAGCATGGTGATGAGCAAAAAACCCTCTCAACCATAAAGCAAACAGAGAAAACAAATAACTCTGTTATTATTATTTATAAGATGAGAATATTTCCTATTCCTAAGAAATAACACGCAAAGTTATTTTCACAGAACATTTTTGCAGAGCATCTCTGTGCTGAATTCTATGACCAAAAAAGGGGGGTTTGGTGTTTCTCAGCTGCTTTTCCCAAATCCAGGTATCACGTAGCATTTTCCAGACATTTTAAACACTTATTTGGCCCGTGAACACACTCGATGTCACAGTGTTGTGACACTGCTGTGACAGCCAAACAATGTTCCTATAACCTTGTCTGGTACCAAGTTTACCCCTTCACACAAGCAAAGGCTACTGTGGAGCTTTCACCTTATGAAAATATTCCTAGGGTGATGGAAGAGGGCAAAATTTAAACAGTGGTTGAGAAAAGAGGGTTATGCAAGAGTGAAATGTTTCACATAACCAACAAAATTAAAAAAGAAAACCAAACATTAGAAATTAACAAAACAACAGAGAGAAAATCAGAAATATTTTGAAGTGCAGCAGTGCATCTTCATGGAGATGCCCTTTATACAGCCTAGTGCCACTGGGTTTGCTCTCTACTCACCATTTAAGGAGCTCATTGCATTGTCGGTGCATCACTGCAACATTGACTCTACTATGCGATGAGTAACTGTGTGTGCTTTCAGTGAAAATCTCCACACCCCTAGCTTGGTTTCTATAGCCATGTTCTTGTAACCACTCTTGAGATGGTGCCTGATATTGTTCCATTTATTCATTAATAACATGTGTTGTGGCCAGGCTTTCACAAAGTTTTTAATAAACTTCTCCACCACGACTTACATTAAAATGAAAAATTATCCATGACCCCTTTTGCAAGCCATTAACAATGACAAGCAATTTGGCTGATGAATCACAAGTTTGCTGTAGATGTAGGCTATGTTTGTGTCCATCTCAGTGGAGTCTGTCCCCTTCTTCTCCATGGTAACTGCTCTGCCTCTGACATCACTAGCCAAAATAGAGCATGGAGGTTATAAAATCCTGAGAGTGTGTGGGATGGGGAATGGTAGAGAGAGAATGAAAATACAATTCAATAAAGGAAACTTCCTTAACACTTAAATCACTGGATACAGTCCAGTGCATCAATCAGGCAAAGGACATCTGAAATCTGAGAAACAGGGATATCAGCATTTTGGAGCTGGAAATTTGGTTAAGATTATTGAGACAAGTTGGAAAGCAAAACCATCAGTGACTCCTTTTTGGACTGAGTCCTGGTGCACTCAATCCATATGATTTTCTTTCTTGGCATCAGAGATCCTCTTCATCACAATGAGGGTAAAGAGCCCCACGTTGCTAGTCAGGAAAGCTCTTTGGCAACTAGGGAATACAACAAAACAACAGCAGAGATCTCAGAGTCTAAGTGTACTAAAGCAGATGCCAGTACTACTCAATCTTCATCATAATCTTTATCTGTGATCCGGGATGCTGCTTCTCTAAAGCTCAGACCCCAGAAACCATGAGCTAGATGACCATCTTACCTTCAATTAAAAAAGGGGGGGGGGGGAGGGAGGAAGGAAAAAAAAAAAGAAATAAAAAAGCAGACTTTTGTGTTAGGAAAGACAAATCTGACAAAAAAGACCAACATACCTTGGAAGTTCAAAATCAGAAGGGAAAGACAATGAACCTAAAGTTTTTAATCCATGAACATTTTACAGTTAAAAGTACAATTGGGAATTTTCTAGACCCCAGTTTAATGCTCTGGAGCCATCAGTGCTGCAGTTTGGATTCCATCGGAGGACAAGAGAGCTTAGGAGTTGTAATGCAGGGTGGTGGGAAACACCAGGTACAGGGAAAGATGACAAGGCCAGGAGGATGTTTAGGCTCTGTTCGTTTGAGCAAGGCTGTCAGTCTTGGGAGGGTTAAGTGTTTCCAGGGGAATGGAAACTCAGCTCCAGCTTTGTCACAACTCTGACGTGACAACACGTATAAAGTAAACAGAAGTGGAGCGTTAAGATAATGCACATACACCAGGTCTGTGCAATGTCGGGATCATTTCGGTTCACTTCACAAAGCTATTATCCCTTTTTGACTTGCATGGTTAGACAATTTTAAACGTCCTGTGGACTGTTTCATTTAGGAGAAAAAGGCTCATAACGGAGCCCTGTATTTCCTTACTGCAGCCCTGTTTTATTTACAAAGAGGGTACGTGAAACCCTCTTTCCTTGGACAAACCAGGAATGAAACAGCAGGGAACAGTTTCTTTGTTCATGATTCTGAGCCAGCATTTAGTCTCAAGATCTTCTTCTCTAAGTTCTCGCATTCATGTGTTTATGTAGGGGGTTGTTTATTTTCACTTTAATAAAATGTCTTCTAGGAAATATAGAAAGCAAGTTGTCCAATGAACAGCACAAAGAACGCAATGCGAGTTCCTATAAATTTGTACGTGCTGTCCCTGTCTCTATTTCCACTCAGAGCCCAAAAAACATGGACACTGATCATCTGGCTGATATCCATTTGCAGTCAACCTTGATAGCACACCAAACTGGAAAAATAACTGTTAAATGTACACTGTGGCCTTTCCCTGAGCAAGTTCCTAGCTTGGATATCTTCACTTGGTCATTAATTTTCGTGCAACTTGTAAGAATTTATCTTTGTGACTTTTACTGTACAAACTAGGGAGACTGATGGCCAGACAGCGTTGTCTCATGTCTTATTTCCTTAGGACAGCCATATTAAAAAAAAAATTAATAATCCACCTTTCTTTTTTTTTATTTCAATGAACTAAAGAAAGAAATAAAAAAAGAGGGAGGAAAACAGGGAGGGAGGGAGAGAGGGAGAAATATGGGGAACAAAGGAAAAATGCATTTTAAGCCAACATGAGAGGAGAAAGAAAGAAAGGAACAAGCAATTGAGGAGAAATAGAGGCGAAGAATCAAAAATCTACACGTATAATTTAGGTAAAGGAATTTTACTCTGCTTATTCTATAAAATGAATTAAAGCTGCCTTGCAAATACTGGTGCAATTAAATCGCATTTCTCTATTGAAGTAGAACATGAAAGAATAATAAAATTTAGTTACACCATCTGCAGAAACAGCTGTCAAATGTCTGCTGTCTCTTTATTTTGGTGAATCTGAGTGAGTTTGAGCCATTGCATGTATACACAGCATATATATAACTATATTAAGAGGACAGGTGACATGACATGGTCCTTTCTCAAGCTGGTTTTAGATAGGTGCTTAAACATACATGATCCAAAATGCTGCTGGCCGAAAGAACGGGTATTACACTGTGGCCAAAGACCCAGTGTGGAGGTTTGGACTGGTGTTCAGCAGTACCAAGGGCAGTGGTGCGGAACTGTTGAAGAGAGGCAGCAGGTCCCCTCTCCAGTCCGTGGCTCAGTCTCAGCTCCGTGGGCTGCAGGGCCAAGGGACCCCCAACCATCTTCTTTGCCTCTCTTGCCTCTTTGAGACCAAGGTCTCCAAGGTCCTGCAGAGTACCTGTTGCCACATGGCTTTAAACTCAAGAGAGAGGGGTATGGTGTGATCCACCACTCTCTAAGCCTCCTGCCCTACTCCACGCACCAAGGAGCTTCCCTTCCTGCCTCTGCCCCTCACCATCACCTCTGCTCTCTCTGACGTGGTGGCTGGCCCTGGTGAGCAGAGAGACCATGCCACCCTCTGATGGAAACGCTCTGCCTCCAGCCCTCACGGTCATGCATCTGTAAGGCGAAGGCTGCACCAGCTTCAGCAAGGATGCCACAGCGGCAGAGGTGTTGTCCGAGGTCACTGGTGTTTAACCACACAGGATGACACCCTCACGTGCTCTCAAACCCAGGTGAAAAACTGGTGCAGAGCAGGAAGGGGGATGCAAGAAGTCATTATGGGTGATTCAGATGTTAGCAAGGCAAGCCCAGAGGCAGAAACATTAGCTCAGGGATGATGAAGAAATGTTGCCATTGCTTTCCAGGTCACTGGGTTTCATGGCTGAGCACTTGCAAATCCCAAGCATCAGTCTTCCACCTCACCTTCTCCCCATCTTGCACTTTCACCACGCCATGATGTGTGGCCCGAGCTGTGCAATTCATCACCATGCCGCAACTGCTCTGCAGGGTCACAGAAAGTCACACCTGGCAAAGAGTAGCAGGGTATATAGATATTTTTAAATTGGTGAGGAGACAAGGCACAGTTGACAAGAATCAGCGCAAGAACCTAACCCCAGCTAACACTGCAGCTGGGATCCAGCTAAAGGAGCAGAGAGGGTTAAGGGTACGACTCCAGGAGTGAGCAGGCAGGTTGGCTACTCTTTCAAGGCAGAGATGGAGCTCTTTTTTCTAGACTAATCAGATAAATTGCTGCCCCTGTCAAAGGTGGACAGAAAATATTTTGCTCTTTGGGCTCAGCTGTTCTGTTCCTCTTCTGTGTGGGCTTGAAATAAAGCTTTTTTGCGGACATCTGGTTTCATGATGACATGACTGGTGTATTCATTGGTACAGAATTGCTTGGAGGCCTGAACAGCTTCATTAGATCTCCACATCCCATGGGAGCCTCAGGAGAAGGAGCTTCCCACTGCTACCTAACGTGGCAGTCCCTCCTTTGTCCTGGGTTAAACTGCAGATATATCAAGTGACGTGTGGGTTTGCTCCAGCCATGTGACCATGAACAAACGCTGACTGTGTGATTCAGATCATGCAAATGCTGTGTGATCTGAGCAAGGATGCATGGGCTGGCACGTAGGTTGGAAGAAAGCAGAAGATCCTGCAAGCTGGTGTCCTTCTCAGAGGCAGGTGCTGATTAAAACACAATGGTTTCTCCAGCAGTGGCCTCTCTGCTTGATACTGCTTGTGCCCTCAAGTCTGCAGTTTGCTTCAGGAGACACACAGTGACCCAGGATTCACAGCATTTGCGTTTGATTTCAGCAATGTGTGCCAGGCATGTGCTGGTGAGAAAGATGGGGTGAGTCTTGACTAAGTCCTGCAAGAACAGCAGATTTAGATATAAAAAGGAAATGACAACGAAGGCGGTGAAATCATTTTAACTGTGAAGTTTATGGATTCCCTGGTGATTTTTGGCAGCTGTACTCAACAGTCCCCTGTAGCAAAAGACACGCTTCTGAGTGTGGGGTGGGAATGCCGGTGCTGCCTGGTTGGGATGAGCACTGCTCTGCTGCAGAGGGCCAGGCGCTACAGCTTGGTTATGGAGAAGATGCTTTGGGAGGCAGAGTATGGGATATGACAGCGTGGCTCGCTGCCATTGGACCAAAGTTGTAGCTATTACTGCAGATAATTACAGGTGTTACAAGTTTATCAGCATGCTTTTTCCAGAACTGTGTATCTTAGCACATTTCAAAAGAAGCAAGCAACCCATAATAAGCATGCTAATTAGCAAGCAGGGCTGATGAGAGAGACTAAAGAGATACTGGAGGAAAAAATGCCACAAATCGTTCACAGGATCAGGCATTGCAGCTCCCAGCCAGACTCAGGTCCTGCAGTCAGTCGCCTGGCTTTGTGGGGTGACATTTCTAGCCTTTGAAGTCACCTTTTCTTTTGACACCTTTGTGTGGTGAAGATGAGCCCACGCTGCAATCCCTGACGTGCAGAAATGGATGCAGATGGGCTTGTACGAATCATTCCTGCGGCAGAGCAGAGCGAAGCGCATCCTGCAAACCCTGCGGCTCTGCGCGCTGCCAGCCGGACCTGGGCAGGCTCCTCGTGAGCAAGGATGTCCTTGGGCAAGCCAGGCCAGGCACGTGCTCTGCCCAGCAGGTCCCGGTTGCAAACCTGACTCCTGGGAATGCCAGGAGGCTGCCAGGACTGCTTCTGACTGAAGGAAATGGCTCCTCGCTTCAGAAACTGATCACAAAGTCTTCTTTTTCACATTCCCATAAACCACACAAAATTTGTCCTTTTTTCTCCTTTTTCTGGGCTCTCTCCCAAGTGCTTTCTCAGAATTTCCATGAAAACTAACTCATGTATAATGGAAATAGATTTTAAAAAAATATATAATTTTTCTTGCTAGCGTCAGCTTTTTTTTTAGGTAAGAATGTCATGATGGGTGAATGGAGAAGTTAATTTCCATTTTAATTTTAAACTGCAATGCGGTGGGTCACCCATTTCGTTCTCCGACTGAGGCACCATGTGCTGAGAGCTGTTATCTCTAGGTTTGGCTATATTAAGAAGCGCATTATGTTAACTTCAAATCTTTTCACATTATAATTAATCTCTAGGTGTGCCTTCTTGGGTGGATTTGCAAAGGCTGCTGTTAGCCTAGCAAAGCCAATCTCTCTTAAGGAGCTGCCCCTGAAGCCAAAGGTTAAAGGTGGTGTTCAAAATTCTGTTTAAAATGGTGGGAATTAAGGCCCTGGCTGGACTGGGTGAAAGAGGGTCTTTCCTAGTGTGCCTTTTCAGCGTGGTAAATACTGGGAGAGGTAGAGGGGACTGTTTGGGTCAAACTGAAGGAGAAAGTTTTACGTATATTTTTCTCAACAAAAAAATGTTAAAACATGAAAAACACTGCTTCAGTTCATCCTGAAACCTTTTTGCTCAGGCTGGGAGAAAACACTTGACTATTATCTTGTGAAACTTCTGCAAATCTTACCGTTTGCTTTTTTTTTTAAACAAAAATGCGAGTTAACTATTTAATCACAAGCCACTGGTTTGAAATTCATTGGTTGGAATGTTGTTTGCAACTCACTCTGAAAAACTTTGATACAATTTAGGCTTTTCCAGAATGGAAGATATCATTTTTCACATGTCTAAGTGACATTGCATGGCATTTTCAAAATTCCTCCTTCTCTTCACACTTTTTCAGAAGACAAAATTATTTGCTGATTTTGACCCAGTTTTGCAAGTAGTTCCATTTAGCGTCAAAAATTTTTCAAATGTTCTAGTTGTGCCGGGGTGAGAGGCCAGAAGAAGACATGGGCTGCAGCAACAAGGGCTGTGTGAGGGAGGAATGGAGGGACAAGGGTGTGGGTGGCTGAGCAGGGGCACAGCTGCTGAGGGTCCTGGCCACCATCCGCACTGGGGATGCTTAAATTCAGCAAACAGCATGTCACAACAAGGGCACCACTTGGGAAACAAGAAGTGGGAGGAAAACCTGGAGTGCAGAAGGCACCAGGAAAAGAACTGAAGGGAAACAGAGAAACAGTTAATTGGAACAACCAAAATAAACCACTGCCTTTGGTGACAGTAAAGCCTCACTAATTCATCCCAGCTCAGTAAGGAACTGAATGCAACAAAACTGATTTAAAGCAGACTCAGAGTCTATTAAAATGGTTGCACAGAGGGTTAAGCTTAGCCAGCTGAGCAATATATCTTTGTCTGAGCTGGCCCAAAGCGGGATGGGGAAGGAGTGGAGTCCTAACTTCAGGCTCAGGGAGGCTTCGCAGGTAGGGAAGCAAAGTTGGGCAACAAATTTGTCTGCCATTAGCCAGCCAGTCTTAAGACTGTGAGCTCTCAACCCCACTTGCAATAAGCTGGGCTCTCTTTGCATCCCTATCCCTATGCTGGCTGCCAATGTCTGAACGCAGAGGCTTCACTTTCAAGAAGCACAGCATTACCTGGGGAGGGGGTGCATTTGGGGGCTGTTGGCTGTGCTTTCAGTGTGGTGTTCACCTGGCACTGCACAGAGAGCGCAGCACTTTCTGCAAGCAGTGGTGGAGGGATGCAGGACAATAGAGCCTGGTGATTAAGATGTGAAACTCTTAACTGCCTCACTTTCCCTTGCTGCAGGCCAGGTATCTCATGTCTTGCATGTAGGACATAATACTCTGGCTCTCTGCTTCACCACAGACCTCCTGGGCCAGATGGACCTGGATGTCCTGGGTGTCTTCTGGTCCACAGTGCTTGCATGAGAGAGGCCCTGCAGTACTGCACTGCTGCAGGGAGCACAGCAGCCTCCATGGCTGCTGCTTCCCACCGCAGCCGCTTCCCCATCCTCCCTGATATGCTGCATATGTCTAATCACATAATGTGATCCCGCAAGCATTACACAGGAGGATGCTTGAGGAATCTGGGCAAGCAAGATAGGGCCTTTTACAGAAAGGAGGAGGAAAAAATGGTACTCATCTCTCCAAGGTTAATTGAAGAGAGTTATTGCAAGCTCTAGTTTCTTTTCTGCATAGATGAATAATGGGGTGGATCCTCACCCCATTAAATAATGGGGTAAGTCAGCATTGCTGCACAGCCAAATGAGCATTCCTCACCATGCATACCAAGTTGTTCTCGTGCAGTCTCCTCTGCCAGTATATCAAAAGCATCCTTCTCAGTTCAGAGATCATAATCCTTAAATCTCTGATGGTGCTGTTGCTCTAGCAGCTCTCTCTGGCTTTGGCTATGTCCTATATAATCTGCCTTTAGTTCCCTGTTTCTCACTTTCCATTTTATGAATTCTTTTCCAGTGAAAATGACAAAACAGGTAAGCAGAGCTCTCTGGCGTGCTCAGAAGGGAAGAATGACTCCACAGGGAGGGCCACAGCTTGGCCATACCAAGGTCAAGCCTCTGCTCCAGGCTCCCCAGGCAAGTCCCCTAACTTTTAATCCATGAAAATAACCTTCTGTAAAATTAGTAGGTGGAAGCACAAAAGCCCAATGCTATGGTATGTTGGAGAGTCTCAATACCTTCACTCAGTTTCCACCTCATCCTGCAAATATGTATGTGCAGTTCTGCCCTGCTTGCATGGTGCCTCACATGCAGGAAAAGTACTTTTAGGAGCCTGTCACAAGCACCAGCTGGGACAAGGAGCCAGGCTGTGCAGAGGCTGATCTCTTAAGGAGGAGGAACCAGCACTTGGCCAGATTTTTTGGCTTAGGGCGATCACAGAATACCATGGCCTCAGTAAGAGAAGGGGACAGTATAGATCCCCAACCTGACCTATGATTGCTTGGAAGTGTATAATCAGAGAAGGGTTAATTAACACTGCATTCTATATTTACAAGCAGGGGATGCCAGCAAATAATAAAAAAAAAAGCAAGCCGATAGAAACATGTCAAGGTTAAAATGAAATATTTGAGTCAAATGTTTGTAAACAAACACAAAAATCTGGTGAAAAAATTAGATATGTTTTAATTCTAAAAGAATAATGTTGCAATCTAGGTTAGCCGATTCCTTGGTCTAATCCCTTACTTTAAATTCACAAAAGCACTTTCTGTCATGACAGCAGCTGCAGGCACACAATCCCAGCACTGCTATGCAGTGGATCCAGGGTTTCCCTTCTGCTGAAGGGGGGAGGTCATATTCCCCTGTAGCCTCCCATGAACATTTCTAGCATGCGTTGGACTCCTTGACTTGCTGATTTGGCTCACTAACTTGGCAGAAAATTTGTTCCACCACGAGATAAAAATGGTTAATCTGGTGCCAAGTTACTGACCTGAACTGAGCTTTAGCATGGGAAGGACAAGGGGTTGTGGATGGGCTGGGTTTTGGTTCAGAAGAGGATGGGACACAGGGGTCTCTGGGACATATGGCTTTGGGGGAGGATTAGTGATCAGAGGTCTAATGTACAAAAGCACATTGTAAAAAGATACTGGTTCCACCCAAACACCACTATCCAGGAGCTTCATGTATGCAAAGGACATACATCCAAGGCCCCCTTCCCACAAGACTTCTGCAGTCCTTCACACACGCCTTTCCCCTCTGGCTACGTGGTTTCAAGCTATTCTGCCTGACTTGGTCTTATCCCCTCCAGAAATACCCCCTGCCATCCTGGGGTATTTCCACCAATGCTGTTATCAGTGAATATTAAGCCCCATTTTCCATGGCAGACTGGAGGGATTTTTCTGTCAGCCCCACACTGTCTGTTGTTGACTCAAGACCTTGATGTGGCACTTTCCATTCCTCTTGCCCATGCATGTCCTTGACAGTCTCATTTTCCTCAGTAACAAGGAGATGCCTCTCCCCGACCTATTATGTAGAGCCACTGGAGCTAAACTTCTCAAACAGAAATGCCCTTAAAGCAGTTTCACAAGCTTTTAAAATCCAAGGACCACTCTTCTTTCCTGAAAGGGCTTCAAGGACATCCTATACTTTGTGTCACTATGAAGGTTCTCATTCACAATCCAGTAACAAATACTCCATTAGAAATGCATCTGTTGGTTTTGTCTGTTCCATCTGTGTGTGTTTTCCAGCTCCTACATCAGAAGAGCTGTGAGTGGGAGGGGGTTAGGAAAGAAGGGGTTTTGCAGTCATTTTCCTGGTCACAATCTTATGTTTCTCGAGTACCATCTGAGGATATCATGCTGCAAGGGATGTCTCTATCTGACAGCTATTATCTCCCCTCCCCTCCTTCCCGACAGGACTGGGGCTCATTTGTCCCTTCAGTATACTGCTTTAGAGATCAAAACTGGTGGAGAACTAATAATTTTTCTGTGACCTAGCCCTGTGCTCTGGGTCACTCTGGGGACAAAGGATCACCAGTGTCAGGGCAAGGGGATGGACAAGGGCACCAGGCTGGGGACAGGGTACAGGACAGCTTGCCAGAGACAGGTGGCCACTGGGTTTGAAACCACACACAGACTGTACTGGTCCCATAGATGGGGAACACTGCCCAAAGACCTCAGTGCTGGCCCAGATGCCGAGCTGCTGGTATCTTCCATTTGCCTAAAACTGCTGAGCCTCCCTGACATATTTCTTCTCTCACTATAGATATTCACTAAAAATAGTCATATTAAAATTGCAGTTTTGTCTTTCAAAAAGACTAACAATCAGACCCTCAACGATGCAAGAGATTACAGGTTTAAGAGAGTCCTTACAAAAAACGCTGAAATTAGGGAGCGCTAATACTTTCCTCTGCCAACCACTCATTCAAACCCAGCCTTGGTCATTAGTAACTGGAAGTGGTTCCTGCCTGCTGGATTTTTCATTGAGCTACATAAAGAGGTGAAATGGAGAGGGTTTAACACAATGGCCAGATGCCAACATCACAGCCCCCAGTACCATTTTCAATGGAACTGAATGGATCAAATTCATTATGAACAGCACCTTTTTCTCTTGGTCTAAGTATTTTCCTCTACAGTCCTCTCCTGGTGGTGAGTAGCTTAACTTGCTGCTATCACAGCTGTAGCTTTTTTGTGAATAAGTGGAAGATTTCACTCTTCTGGGGTGCCAAATAGGTGGCTTTCACTACCAGCTGGAGCCAGAGGGACAATTAAAATAAAGTGCAGCCCTTTGTGGGACTATCAGCCCTTCCAGATGAGAATAGAGACTTCTCCCACCTCTTGCAGTCCAAAAGATTGAACAGAATAACTTCCAAAATGTTAGAAATATATATTTATCACAATTCTTGTTTCCCATTTAAAGAAAAAACTTGTCTTTTTTGTATGATCCCTGGCACTTCAGTGTTTTGGCTTTTTCCTAGACCTCCGCTCACAGTATTAGTGCAAGTTAGTGACCAGTTTTAGCCTAACTCTTATAAAAATAGACATTTCTTTTCCTGCTACTTGGTGTAACTGTACAATTTTCTGTTCTCAGAAATTTAATGTCTTTAATAGGAGACTGACTTTTGGTGTCAAAAGACCCTTTAAATTCTGATCAGACAAAAACACAGACTACTCACCGTTTACGGTCATTTGCAAACAAGAAGCACTTTCTCAAAGAGCAGCAGTCAGACTGCTCATGCTCTGGCCAGATCCCAGTCTGGCAAACTTCAATTGCAGTTTGGGTTGGAATCTTTTTTTCACTCTTTCTGCAGGCTGTTAAACAGATGCCACATTTCATACCAGATGTGAATTTCCTAAAGTAATTCCTGATTGAGAGGACTAAAGTAAAGCCTTTGAAGTAAGCAGTAAGACCTGCTGTTGACTTTGGATCACGTATGTATGGTCTGTAAAGATATTGGCAAGTTCTTTGGGATATGAAGACCGCATAGATGTAGAATAACACTACAGGCCAGTAGAGGAGTCTGTGATTCATTTAAGATGGGAATCTGCCTGTTGTCTTCAATAGGAGATATTTCAGACTAAATATGGGTAGTAAAAGTATTTTTCCATCCTTAACAGTTTTTGGCGTGGCAAATATTCTTATATTCCTGCACCGATATGAATCTACTGCAAGATCTCTTTCTTCAGTTTCAACAACAGCAAAAAATACACAGTTAGGTGCCGAACAACAACTAACCTCCCCCAATGACAGTTTCATCCCAGATGGATTATGCCTGAAAAAAATAATCCACAGTTTCAGTGGATGGGCATGACAACATTAAAAAATGCTTCTTTGGAAAATTCCTGGCTGGCAATTTTGCTACAGACTGTTCTAAGCAGAAGCTGCTACTGAGAAGGAGACTCTGAGGTATTTGGCTCCTGCCAGGCATTGTTTCTCAGTTTGATTAAGCTCTTAATCTTGTGTTTCCTCTGTGGGTATCAAGCTCCAGGAAACTGCCTTATTCAGATGCCTAAAGGGAAATAAGATTCCACTTTAAACAAACAATCACCACTCCATTTCTGATCATAATCTGGGGGGAAATGTACCACGAAGCACTGCGGCTCGATACCTCCAAAGATCAACTTTGGGAGTCAGAATTTAAGAACCTGTCAGAGCTAATCAATTCAAATAATGCTGCAATGGAAGATTGGACTCACCACAAGAAGCAATTGCAGCAGGAGATAAAAAGATTACATGCTGAATGATCTGATGTGATTAGGAAAGATGCTATTCTTAAAGCCCTGAACTCCCGTGATGCAGTATTTCAGCTTTGGACTGAAATGGTAAAGCTAAACTAGAATTGTGCACTGAACGTCAGAGCAATCAGCCACTGAGATGGGAGGAGAATTCCTACTTCAAAATATTTTTTTGTTGTTGAATTGTGATTATTAGTATTTAAAACAGCAGCAACTGGAGTCACTGAATCCAAGCCGCACTATGCTAGGCTTTATTCCATATATTATAATACACAGCCATTGTCCCAAGGACCGTAAATGACAAAACAGACATATGGTTGGAGGGGACACACAAAATAAATTATCTGCTTAATATCAAATCAGCACCAGAGTCAAAAATACAATACAGGGTCCTAGTGTGCTACCTCCTTCAGCCAAGCGTCCCCCAAAACTGCCTCCCCCTGCGGGTTCATATTTTGCATTAAAGGAATCTCATTGCGATGAGACTTCACCCTGGTGGGAATGGGAAGGGAAAGGGCAGCAGCTGTGGTAGGGTAAATCCCATGGATTAATTACCTGTTCTGCTTTCACCTCTGAAATGAAAAGCCTTTTGGAATGAAGCATTGAAAGAGACACTGCTAAGGGAACAGGGATTTCATCCAGGTCTTCCTAGGATATATGTGGGCACCTTTTCAGGGAATCAAAAACTGGTCTGCAGATGCTCAGACATCTGAAGAACAGTAGGTATCAGATACAGTGAAACAGGCTGGCAGGCTGCATTCTTCAACCCTAGTCAAGCTGTGTTCAGGAAAGGTGAATTCAACAGACAAAATAGGTTCTTGGGGTGTACAGTGTGTTTGCGTGGCAAGGTTTTGGTAGCAGTGGGGCTGCAGGGGTAGCTTCTGTGAGAAGATGCCAGAAACTTCCCCCGTGTCTGATGGAGCCAATGCCAGACAGCTCCAAGACAGACCCACTGCTGGCCAAGGCTGAGCCCATAAGCAGTGATGGTAGCGCCTTGGGGATAACATATTTAGAAGGGGAAAAAAATATTTCTGTGCCAGCAGGAGAGAGAAGTGAGACTATGTGAGAGCAACAACCCTGCAGACACCAGGGTCACTGCAGAAGGAGGGCAGGAGGTGCTCCAGGTGCTGGAGCAGAGATGCCCCTGCAGCCCGTGGAGGTTAATGGTGGAGCAAATACCCACCTGCAGCTTGTGGATGACTCTGTGCTGGAGCAGGTGGATGCCCAAAGGAGGCTGTGACCCATGGGAAGCCCACACAGAAGCAGGTTTGCTGGCAGGAGTTGTGACCCCATGGGGGATCCACACTACAACAGTCTGTTCCTGAAGGACTGTACGCTGTGGAAGGCACCCACGCTGGAGAAGCTCATGGAGAACCATCTCCTGTGGGAGGGACACCACGCTGGAGCAGGGGAAGAGTGTGAGGAGGAAGGAGCAGCAGAAATGTGATAACTAAACCGCAACCCCCGTTCTCCATCCCCCTGTGCCTCTCATTGGGAGGATGTAGAGAAACCAGGAATTAAGTTAACCCTGGGAAGAAGGGAGGGGTGGTGGGAAGGTGTTTTTCTGATTTGAATGGTAACAAATTAAATTTTCCCGACTTGAATCTGGTTTGCCTGTGATGGTAATTGCTGACTGATGTCCCTGCCCTTATCTTGACCCACAAGCCTTTCATTACATTTTCTCCCCCCTGTCCAGTTGAGGTTGATAGAGCAGCTTTGGTGGGCACCTGGCATCCAGCCAGGATCAAACCACTACAGGGAGATTAAGGAAACACTGTCACATGAGGAGAGGCTACAAGAACCTATCTGTTAAACCTGGTTCCAGCTAAACACAACAGGAGAAAAATATCAGGTTGGGAGAGCAGCTGTCAAAGCTACAGGATGATGTTAAAAAGCAGCAAATGAGCAAAAGTTTTCCGCAAATGTACTTAACCTTAGAGCAACCCCCACTGATAGGACTAGTGAGGCAAAAGCTAGTGACGCTTTTCAAATGGAGCTAGGACAGCTTGTGAACTGAATACTATGAAGTCCTTCTCTATGGAAAAGGGAATGGACTTAATTGGTCCTCCCAGGTCTTTGTTCCTAAGAAGATAGTGTTGTTCTTCAAAAGATACTTTTCAAGAAAAACAATATTAAAAAGCTCTGCTTTCCTCAGAAATCTTGTAAGTCTTTTCCCTATTGCAACATCATTAAATATTTTATAAATATAGGAATATCTGATAACATCTTGGAGAGGCCCTTGTGATCATTGAGCCATTTATATTCTTTTCAGCTGGACCTTCCACATTTTTAAGAATTATACTCCTAAAACCTGAATCCTTTTGGCCAAAAACCCCCAAACTCCTCCCAAAATTCAGGAAACAGAACAGCTATCTCCATCTGAAAAGCAAGCCAGTGAACTGCAGTGATCCTAGAGTTCGTAACAGACCTATTTATAGTGATATTTTGACCCCCTCAAGATGATTCATTTTTCAAGAAGTTTGAAGCCTGCCTTTAAAGGATATTTTCACTACCGTATACACCCATATCTGTTGCCTCTGGGGAAAAAATTAATTATAATACACTGCGTATATTAATCACACATATGTGATGATTTTTGATAATGCAGCATAACTATAATACAGCATTAAGGTAGAGGTCTGATTACATGTCATTCAGCAAGGGTTGAGCCACTATATTTAGATGCTGAGTAATTTGGGAGAGCGCTTATCCATCTTCCTGAGGGATTTCTGCAGCTCCCCTTCCTGAGGTATCCAAAGACTTCACAGCTACCTGGGTGTTTCACCCCCAGTGCTCCTACAAGATTGCGAAGTGCTGACCTCCCCTGCCCCACACTTGCTTCCAGGGCTCCCTGCCTCTGCTTGCCACGGTGGCTTGCAGGTACCACCCCTTATCTCTCCCAAGGGTGGCAAAGCCCTGGCTGCTTTGCCCTTACTCCTGGTGTTACCTGGACAGGGCTGAACTGAAGGACATGTCCCAGGAAAACTGCATTTGTGATGATGGAGGTCTGATTTGCTGTTACAGCATTACCCAAGTGTACACTTAAACCATATATCCTAAAAAAATTGTTTTGACTTAACTAAGCCTGATTCTCAGTTAAAGTATGAGCACTCTAATTTTCTCCCACAGTGTATGTAGGAGGGGAGGAATAGAGAGTCCTTGAGTAGGTGTAAATGTTCCCCTTCAAATTCCCCTTAGCAGACCCCCAGAGTGTGTCCCCAGTCCAGGGCACTGTGTCCACCTGCAAAGTAGCTCTAAGGAAGCATCCTTACCGAGGGGACATGGGGTCTCAGCATCACTGCTGAGACATGTTTGCTGGGAGCTAGAAAAAAAAAAAAAGACACTGCTCCTATGAAAGATGAGGAGCCACTGTTACAAAGCCCTCAGGGACAGCAGAAGTCAATTCAGCAATGACTTTCTCAGATTTAAAAGCTCCATCTCTGGGACAGAACCCCAGGGACTAAAAGTCAAAGCCTTTTTAGAAGCCTGTGAACTGACCATGCAAGTAGACCCACCAGCAGCAAAAGCTGGAGGACGCAGCCTAAAGGCTGGCAGAGAGGTTGGCAAGGAGAGGCTGTGAGAGTGAACCTAGTCCAGGAGAGCCAGAAATCACCCATCACTCAGCCCAGAGCTATAGCAACACAAAAAGACAAGACAATCAATCTTTCTAACTTACTTGGCTACATGATCAAGGAACATTAAGCACTGCATCATAAGGCTGCTGTACTTGGAAAGGTATTTGAAGTCCACAGTGTACTGAACCAGAGCGTACCGAGCAAGGCTGCATAGGATTTTATTGATTGATTCTCACAGAGACAACTAACTCCTCAGTGCAGCAAGAAAAGACCACACATAAAGGTTGTGCACACAAGCTATACAGCTCTCACGTTCCCTTAATCAGGCCCCAGGATCCAGGCAATGAAGCACCTCTGAATGGCTCTGGCAAGAACGCGATCGCACAGAGCACAGTGTGGCGCATACAAGGTTAGAGATGGCTGAGCCAGAGGACAAGGGAACTCAATCTTGCTTTGGCACAGGGACCCATCTATCCCTGCTTTGTAACAGGTGGATGACCAAGTAACAGGATCATATTTGATTGCCCTCCTCAGAAATGTCAGGTCACCATCGCAAGGGCAGCTGGCTGATATTAATGTGATTTTAAAATCACCACATTTAGCTGTGATTAAAGCTACTATACAAGAAAGTTTACTTGTTCTTGTTATTCATAGGCTTTTTGTTTGTTTGTTTTTGCTTTTAAATTGCTTCTCTGGAAAAAAAGAGAACTGGTTTCTTTTTGGCTACTTGACAGTCAGATTTTCAGCTAGTTACAAGCTGAAGAATAAATAAGGTATTTCTTTTTGCTAATGAAGAGAATAACCTGTACACGTGCTTAAACACATTAGTATATTGGAGCTGCCATTCACAATTCTCTAAATAATTACATTTTCCTAACTCCTAATCTATGTAAAGATCATTTTGGATAAAGATTAGGAAACGGCTGAGAATCCAGGAAACATTTAAACTGATATTAGGTAAGTCAAACAATGTTTCGTGTGCTGCATAGAAGTCACTTATCAAAATATTTTACATTAAAACATTTAGCTTGTTCTCCAAATAGAACATGCTTATGGAAATTATTTTTCTTTTGGAGTTCATCAGGACTGTAGAACAAGTAGATCTCAGCCTAATTGTTAGTCTTCAAAGAGAAAAACAAACTTCCCTTTTTCAATGTCTATCCTGCTTCTTGGCTTTCAGTGGGTTAACGGTTGGACTAGTGTAAACTGGAAACAAAAGCAGAGAAAACATTATTCAGCTGCATAAAGGATCTCAGTTGTCAAAGCGATCCACCACTTCAGTAAACTCTCACTCCTGGCAATTAGCCAGTTTTTAAAATTTGAAGTAGTTAATCTCTTCTGACAAATGTTATTTTTAAACCTTGGTCCTTCATCTTTCTTATCCCCCAGAGGAAACAGTCCAGATCTTTAAGGCTAATAGCAACCTCCGCAGCCTGTCCCATCTGTGTCCCCCTGCTCTCCCCGAGCTGTGGGGGCAGCTGGCTAGGGTGCACCCAGGTACAGCTGGTACCTCATGCATGGAGAAAGGGAAGAAGAAAAACCAAAAAGGCAGGTGTCACAGGCAGATGCTATAGGAGAGGAGGAGATAGCTGCCCAGCTGAGCTAGCCCACCCTGAATTAGATGCCTAAGCAATTAATTGGGAGAATCAGGGTTTGCAGCTTGTTTCCTCACAGATTAAGACAGTGCCTAAACTATCTGATCCATGTCTGAAAGGAAAGTTATGGCTACATCCCATCCTTCTCAGGTGCTTTCCTGACTGAGTTGCCAGGTTAATACTGCAAAAGACCAAGGTGCTTGAACACTGCTGCAAGAAGCAGATAGGGACTGACTCTATTTTAAAGCATGTAAGTAACCATGACTTATTTTCATTCTGAAAGCAACTTATGTTCTTCACATATGGGTGGTTTTGAATGCAGCCCCTAAATAACAACCTCCAGTTGGTTGGGAGTGAGAGTATGGAAGACTGAGCAAAGCTGTAAACAGCCAGATTCTCCAGGGAAATAAGTAGCAATTAGGAAATCCTAATCAAAATCTATTTCATATCTTTATAGGCATTATTAGACACCTAAAGGAGGAAGTTTCACTTGGAAACTCCCCATCTCCGTGATCTCCTCTGGCAAGTAAGCCTTGGATGGAAGTTACGTAGTATCTCACCACCAAATCTCAGATGCTGTGAGAGCACTGGTTAGCATTTGCCGAAGGCACCATCTCAAAAGCAGTTCCCAGATTTGGAAGATGCATAAAACTTCTACAGTTGCTGGAGAGAGTGCCCAGGTATCACCCCAAGGCTCACACCAGTCAGCACTCTGGGCCAGAGAAAGACTCAGAAAAGTGCCCTTTGGCAGAAGGTGCTACAGCTACACTGTGAAGTTGTCTACTCTAGAGAGAGCTCTCCATCCCCTAGCCATGCAGTGAGCACTGTATCTGTCTTGTTGAGAGCTACCCCCATGAGACTGGCTGCATCTCTTCTGCATAGAGCTTGGCCATGAGCCTCCTCAGGCACCCATGTGTACCACAGGCATTTATTGCTCCTCTTGTGTTTACCCTTCCCCTAAACCCCTAAGATTTGGAGTCTGAAGTTGTGAGGGCTGTGTTGCAGCCCACAAGAGTGTTTTTTATAGTTCCACACTAGATGCATGTGTTGCATGTCTTAGAAAGTAGTATAAGGGACACACAAACATGCGTAGCAACTTGCACCCAAATCAGTTTGCCTCACACAGGGCACCAATTGTCACAGCACAAGCAAAGCTAGCAACCTACAAAAAGGCCTTACCGTGGGCCAGATTCTACTGTCCATGCTGCTTCTCCATCCTCCAAAGGCCAGACCACACTGTTCCTTGTCTCTACTATATCCAGATTCTTCCTCCAGGCTATTTAACTCAGGGCTATTTAACCACTTTGTGGGAACGAGCTACAGCTGCACATCATCCATGTCAATCAACCCACTGCCCTCGCTGCATACTATCAATGTGAATCAACCCACTGCCTTCGTTCCCCTACAAATGCTGGAGGGCTGTATAGGGCTGAGGAAGCCAACTTTGGTGTAGACTCTACTGTGCTGCTTGAAGGGCAGTGCTGAATGTCTGTAGAAGGACACCCAGCTTTGGCCTCAATAGCAGCTGGCTTATCCATTCCAAAAGAGGCCAGGAGTGCGCTAACGTACGTGCAGTGTGGATGATCCCATGAACAGGACTCAAGATAAAGCTGGGAGCTCAGTTGTTTGCAGTACAGACATGCTCTCTGGTGTCCTGTCCTGCGGGTGGAGAGAGCTGACCCAGAATCACACCAGCCCTGTCCTACTGCTGGTGTGTAGGACACACAGGGTTCACAGCCAAAGAAGCAGACTATTCCCCTGTTCAAGTCTTGGAGTCTCTCAAAATGCCTCTTAACATTAAAAACTGATTTTTCCTCCCCCTGCCTCTCATGTTGCCTTGAGTGCTGTTAGGGCAGGCCCTCGGTCTGTTCCCAGCACAGGATGGCTACTAGCGCTTATACCAGCTCAGACTGGCTGGGTGAGCATCATTCCACCATTCAGGTGGTAACTGCAACATAACACTGCCCTAGCCCATCATTTTCGCTCTGTACTCTTCTCCCAAGTAAGCTGTATGCTAAGCATCCTCTGCGCAAAGCCAAAGTGCTGCACAGTGTTTGGGAGATGTCGAGTCCCATCTCCCCCACACATACACAGCTTTCCAAACTACGCCAGCACTGAACAGAGCTATTCCATCCATCAGCCCATCGTATTTATTTTCATCTGTCAAAAAACAAATCCGAGCCTGAAGGCTCCCAGGAAGATCCTGGAGTCTGGATCCAGGCTTCTAACACAAGGAGTAAAAGTCACAGGTATTTATATTAACATGTACAGTTTCGTTCATGTAGAAAACATCTTAAGGAAGTCAAAGTTATCAAATATACAGCAGATTTTTACTGTATCTTTGATGTTTAACTCTACATCCGTGTTCATGTTCAGGCTGGCTAATATGTTTTGCAGCCATATGAAGATGCCATATTTTGGTCCTGGAGTAAAAAATAAGACATCACTAAAATGCCATATTTCAGTAGAAGAAGTCTTGAAAGATTAGTCTGGTCTACCAGTAATTAATACAGAAAGGGGAAATTACACCTAACAGACTTTATCAGTAAGTGAGAGATGGAAACTGAGGAGGACCACATGTTATCATGTCCCATTTAGGTCTGTTAAGTGGCAGGTTTGGGTCACCTCCAAATTCTTCCTGAGCACGTGTAAAAGGCACCCTCCAAAACTGGTTCCATCCGGTGCCACTGATGGTTCCATGTATCCACAATATGCCTCTTCCCACAAGATTTTTGCTTAAACCCTCCCTTTTGGAGAATAGGGAATTGTATTTTTTCTGAATTGCCGACTGTACTGATGCACAGGCTGTTCATGAGCCAGGCTCTGACAGTGATGCCAGGCTACCATATGAGGCTTAGACTGTGGACATGAATTATCCCAATGGAAATCACAGCAATCTTTCAGTAATGACCCACAACGTGTTGCTTTGCAGGTACAGACTGGGGCAGAACTGGCTTCTATAAGCAAACTGCCTTAGTCTGTCTCGAAGTCCTGCATCCTGACTCTAACCGTAGAAAGGCAACCACTCAGGCTCTTGCAATTAAGGTCCAGTGTAAACTGTGAATGACAAGATTAAATCTCTCTTCCAGGGTAGATAACAGGCTTTGACTCTACCCTCTTCTTTTAATTCAGATGGGGATTTGCAGCTGTGTAAACGAAATGAGAATTGCATCTATATCTGTGCTGAGAAAATGTTCTAAATATACAAATAAGCTGAACTGAATATTATTTAACCTTCAAAGCAGACACTTTTTGAAGGATTTAATTTCCTTTCCCTTCTAAAAGTCAAGCTCTTGCTGTGAGCTTGTATTTAGAGTGATACCATTTGCGGGGACCCACTAGCTGCTTTTTTGGCTTAGGGAGAACCATGACCAGCTAATGTAAGGAGCAGCCTCTGTCTCAAGGTCATAATAAAGAGTGGGGAAAGCTCGGAGGAGTTTGCTGGGCAATTTTATCCCCTCTCTCTAAATATGTACCCGGGAGTAGGAGCAGACTCATAAACTAGATTCATTTCCAGCTAAGGAAAGAGACTTATCAGTAGGTTGTATTGAGGTTCACTTGGTCATTATGACAAAAAATGTGGAAAAGGCACAAGCCTACATGGTGTTCATGAGGAGGTATGTACCCAGCGGTAAACTGACAGCTGCCTGCTATCAAATATTTATCTGTGGCTTGTTAGCAAAATGAAAATCCACTTGGATGGGATGAGAGGAGGAAATTCCTTCAGTGGGTGGCAGAGTGCAAAGGGATGTTGCCATTTTGGAAGTGGACCCCTAATCAAAAGCTTTGCAAAACAGTATTTCTTGGATGAATGACAAGGAGGGAAGCTTAGGACAAGATGTTGCCTGCCCAGCCTGGATTAGCTCTGTGATGAGGATGCCTGTTTCTCTGTACTACGTTGCTTCACTTTCAAGAAGCCAGAAAAGCTGCAGCTCAGCCAGCCATGTGCTCGTGGCCTTTGCAGACACACATTGGAGCTGGGCTTGGGGCCATTCTGGCATCGTTTGTGGCTTCAGTCACATCCGCTTGTTTATTAAGGTGACATCCCCTTAACTCTCAGTGTGCTGAGAGTTTCCTATAGTGTGCAGATAGATGCATTTGTAGGTGCGACGCAGCGAGTAGGACTGGGAGGAGAGAAGCAGAGAAGGTGGTCTCTATACATGGCAATAACACTCCGGGGAGGTGGGATGAGCAGGCAGGAGAGGGCTGTCACTCTCCTACTAAAGCAAATGGGAGTCCCAGCCCACCCAGGATATGGCATTTAGGGGACTTTCTGCCATGTATGCGCACAGGGATTGTTTCATATCAGGCGTATGGTTTAGTGAGAGGGATCTACTTTCCCTTGCATTAAGCTGGGGTACTCACTGGCTTGGCTGGGAAGATTGGGCTGCAAAGCTGTGGGTAGGCAGTCGTTTATCATGTGCTGCCCAGACCCTAGCATGAGCAGGGGTCCAGCTGGAGATCACAAATGTCTATCGCTGACATTAAGGGGGAAAAAGAAAGCAAGAAAAGAGGTTAATGCTTCTTACTCTTCATAAAGCTTTTAGCTGCAAAATGTCACATTCTTCAAAACCCAATCAGCCAGTCATGCTGTAGGCTTTAACAGCTGTAACTCTAATTAGACCAAGAAAGTCAGTTGTTTTGCAGCATGAAAACACAGAACACAGCAAAAACCCTTATCAAGTTTGCATGGTGGGAGGGTCTGCACTATATGGATGTTGACTATCCCCTCTTCATTGCCAGTGTGGCCTTTCCAGCCTCTTCCAGATGACAGAGCCCACTCCAAACTCTGCCTCCAAAATGCTAAGCTCCTAAGATGCAGCAATCACACCAAGTTGCCCCATAAAGAAATGCAGTTTCAATTACTGCCATCAAGCAGCCTGCAAGCAGTGGAACAACAAGCTCACCTGAATGACTAGCATTCCTGCTGCTGGAAGAGTGTGAGTGCACTAAAGAAGAGAAGATGAGGGAAGCAAATGCTGACTGACATCTTCTCACCCTCACTGCACTGCTGCCTCCTTCCCTGGGAGAAGGGCATGCTCCCTTTTCCTAACAGCATCATACATCACCTCTCAGACTCCTGCAATATTCATCCAGTGACACCAACAAGAATAGGACAGGAAGGCAGCTGGCCAGGGTCAGATTTCAGAAGCAAAGAAAATTCTTCCAAGAGACAGTCAGATGGGCAGCTTTGCATTTTAAACTGTGCATTCCTTATTTATTTATCTGCACTGCCTTCCAACCGTCTTCATAACATCCAGACCTGGATTTCTGCTTGCGAGAGTTCCCTGCAGTGCTGTGTCTGGAGGCTGAGATATGCTGCAGCCTGCCCTGGGAGGACTCATGAAAGGCAGAGCTGTGCATGCTTCTTGGGTTATTCAGAAGAAAGAAAGACTGGTGTTCATTGCGATGGTGTCTTCTTGCAAAATTCTAGAGATGGAAGAGGATCTGAGATGGTAACTCCTTGCCAGAAGAGGACTGCTCCCTACAGGGCACTTCTCAGCATCTGACTCAGTTGAGTTATACAAGTGACAAAAAGTAGCGTTGTTTTCACCACTTCCCCTGGAGTTTAGTCCAAAACCAGCCAGATCCCAGCATTCAGAGATTGTCATGGTATTGGGCTAAATGTTCTGCTCCTCAACTCACACCAAACAGTTGATGTCTCTATCCTTGGGGTGTTTGTGGACTATGGTTATATCCTCTGTTAATCTCCCTGTTCAAGGCTTCTCCCATGTGCAAAGGTCTTTAACACTTATGGAGGGATAGATATGCAGCTGCTATCTCTTTCAACCAAAGAGTAATTTTCATCAGGCAAAGAAATTCTAAATGCAGTTGGGGATTTTTGATGTGGTCCTGTATGTTTACCAAGGGGGTATGAAATCCTGCTTCTGTGCACACAGCAGGCATCAAATGAGTAGGGAGAGCTTCTTTCCTCTTGGGTCCTAAAATCTTTTAAAGAGCATATGGCACAGAGGCCTCCTTCTCCAGGCTCTCTTCAAGGCCACTCTCCCATGCATTTTGTTTTCCAAATGTTGCTGCCTGTTTTTCACAGGCACCCAGACCTTCACGAAACAGTAATAGACAAAAGCCTTTCATCTGCCTTTAATTTGGGCAGAAAAACCTATCTAAATTTGAGGTAGCAGATGCTCTTTTTTTAGTTACTCACTTCATAGAGGAGATTATTTACTATCTTATAGGATAGTATATCCTATATAAAAAAGCTTTATGGAGATCTCATACATAAAGCTGCATAGTTCTTTGATTTGCTGAGGTATCACAAAGATCATCATTGTACCAACATGAGCATCTCAAGAGGTCAGAGAGAAGAAGTGAAAGGTGTTGTTCATGAGAGAGCATCATGGTCATCCCTGCTTTCAGCAGTACCAATTTTTTTCAAAGAGGAGTAGCACCAGCAGAACTTGGGGTCCTCAGATCTTGGACCATCAGGTCCAAGTTGATGGTCAGGTCATGTTGCCAGAGGTTTGGGTTTAGTCCCTGAGCTAAGGCAAAATAGGGATGTCAAAAGCAGGTTCCTTCCCTTACAGATTTCTGTGGCGGATTCTAGGAGGGTGTGACTGAGAGGAGAGGGAGATGTGGCCCTCTGGGAGAAAATGGTGATCTAAGCTGGACTCCAGGCAAGGAGTCACAGAACACTCAACCATTCCCCAGGATCCTTCTGGTAAAGGACCACACTTGGACTGGTTATTCCAAAAGATGGCTGGCCAGAGTCGCATAAATAGTAGGTATTGCCTTTCAAGGCTGTGACAGAAACCAACACAGGCCAAACTGCTTGTGTTTAGTTTTCTGGCTAACATACATGGCTTGTGTAGCCAAGATCAATTTGCTGCCTGTTATTTCTCTCAAGTGTCTCTTTAGCCACTGTTGCTTTGCATTTCTCCCTCCCAGTGAGCATCTGTGCTTTTTGCCATTTTCAACAGTTAGCATGTTACACAACTTGATCATACTGTCTTCTCTGCATATAACTTCTCTCTTTAGGCTGCTGATGCAACTATGGTTGATGCTTTTGAACCTGCATTGGTGTGCATATCTCAGGGTTACTTGTGACTGCAGGTTTGGTTTTAGAAATTAAGTGCTTTACTGGGGTCTTTTCCGAGAACTGGAGAAGGGCCAAGTGTGTCCACTTCACATCCATCTCCCTGGAGTTTCGTAACAATATCCATCTGTTCTTTAGCTTGCTTATGAGAAAGGATCGTGGGGTTACAGTGGTACCAATTAGCAGATCTTGTTGAGACTGTGTTTAAAAATATTCACTGCCCATCTGTGTGGAGAGAAAAATCCATTTCTGTTAACGAGGTTGTTTTCCTTCTGATATTCACTGTATGCAGTTCCCAACTTGGTACAATCAGTGTTCGGAGAAGGGGAGAGCTTTACAGCCAGCAGACCAGTGCCTAATTTCAAATGGGACCGGCCAGCTTCAATTCTGTAGAATGCGAGGAAAGTTTTTAGTTCAGGAAAGTGGCAAGAAGAGCAGGGAGGAGGGCAAGTATTTGTAATGTTACCCCACACCACCCCCAAATCCCACTGAAGATAAAGCGTACAATGGTACGGTGCTATGTTTGGGGTGCACTGTCTAACAGGACTCTGTTAAGCGCATCCTCACTTGTATCTTGCTGGTCAAAGAGGGACCACAAAGGGTGGTTTTGCAGAGCACAAGCACTTCACTGACCACAAACTGGATCTGCTTGTATTAAAGAAGTCCTTAAAGGTCTCATTGCAAGAGTGCCAGCCATTCCCCAAAGCCACTGACTCCAACTCCACCGTGCTTGGGCACTGTATCATGACTGTCTTTACTCTCCCTGACAATGGCAGACAACAGAAAACAGCAGACATGTGAAAGAATTTGGCTGTCCTCTCATTTCGGGGTGGGTTTAGTCATCAGGCCAAATTCAAGAAAATGGCTGGCAGGGAGTGCTTGTAAATCCCTGCATGAGCAGAGAGGTTGAGGGGGTAGCTGCTGGGAAGGAGAACAATGGGCAGCTCTCCGTTGTCACCCTGCCATCCCCAGCAAGGCGCCCCCTCCAAGAGCCACTCAGCCCAATTTTAAATTTATCCCCTGTCAACTTCCTTCTCAGAGCTGGCACTTCCCTCCAGCAGCAATGAAGCACTGTGAAAGGCACTTACTGTGTCTCCCACAACTCCCTCAAACACCTGAGATTTGGCTTCCCAGCCGTGCCTGTCCGCTGGGTTGGGCTTGTTGCTGGTGCCACAGCGGGAGACATGCAAAGCAGTCGTGGCTGTAGAGACACTTGAGAGAAACAGCAAGCAACAAATCATGCCTGGCTGTGCAGTCCATGTATGCCAGCCAGAAAACTAAATGTAGGCTTGGCCTGTGTTGTGCGTTGGTCTCTGTCACATCCTCAAAGGGCAATAGCCCCTCCGTGTAACTCACCTGCTGTGTCAGACTGCCTCTCAGGACAGACAGTGGTCAGTGAGGAAGGTGGATGCTGTCCATGTCTGTTAGCAAGGTCTGACAGTTTGAATAAGGCTGAGGGATGTCTGCATCACCACACGCAGATGCAAGCAGAGGCAGATTCCAGGGCCTCTCTGCACTGCAGCTATGGGAAAGTTAGGGAATGCAAAACTTTTAGCTTAAGCAAGAGTTAGAAACTGTGCTGTAACACATTTTTTGGCTATTTATGACTTTGTGTGATCTCAGTGGAGCTGGGACTGACACACTGCAGTCTTAGGTCTGTTCAGCTTCCTTCGGCAGTAACCGGAGGGGAGGTGATGGTACCTGACATTTCATTCTTATGTCTACCCACAGTTTTCGTCTTAGTATCATCACCTGGGGTTAGTCAAAAAGGTAGTCTGATGGGAGCTTACTGACCCGAGCCACCAAATGTGAGGACCTTTCAGTGTAGGCTGGCTTATACACAAGGGCTACTCACCCAGGTGCTGGTGAACAGACCATGACCTTCTTCCTAACTGTGAACTTTGCGAGTATGGGCTTGCTGCAGGCAGGCTTTAGCCCAGGGGTCCTCAGACTTTTTAACCAGGGGGCCGGCGGGCGGATGCAGTGGCAGGCAGTCATCTGCGGCTGCTCTGTTCCCACCCCAACCCCCGGCAGGGGGGGGGGGGGGGTGGGCGGTGGCGGGGGGGGGGGGGTCTGTAAATACCGGGGTCTGGATTGAGGACCCTGGGGGGGCCGTATCCAGCCCACGGACCATAGTTTGAGGACCTCTGCTCTAGCAGGAGCAGTGTTCCCCTCTGGAGCTGGTGGCTTTCCCCTGCTCCTTCCTGTCCAGAGGATAAGGAATGCTTGGAAGTACCCCAAAAGAATGTCTGTGCATTTTCTTTGCTCCAGCAACCCATGTAATAAATGCCCTGAAGCTGTTGTCTGGAGGGCTGCAAAACTGCACGCTGGCTGAAGATGATTTCTGTAAAGAAAAAAGCTGTCCAGCCACAGAGCAGGTAGTGAACTGGCTAATCTTTGCCCAGCCAAATGTTCCTCGCTCCCTCTGATGATCTTTAGTGAGCTTGGCCAGTTCACTGAAAAATGTAGCAGGGCATGTTTGGCAGGCCAAGGCACTGAGGGATATCAAAACCTTAATATCTAGGCAGCCAAAGCTTTTTGCTTATGTGGCAGCTATGCAGGGAGTCCTAGCACCTCCAACCAGGTGCTAATGGGATGCTGAAGGTTTTTGTAGCAATGTCAATACCGCCTCACCAAGCATTTTGAAGCATGAGTCACCTCTTCCAGAATCATGAGACTGGCTTCCAAATTATTAATATTTATTTTCTGTCTGGAAATAGGTATAACCTGCCTTTACTTCCAAACCTTTGAATCTGTAGGATTACTTAAAATGATACTTAGTGAATTTTCTCTGCATGCATGAAAGCTTTGGTTTGTTGTTTTTGTGTTGCTTTCCCTGCTTCAAAATAAAAATAAAACAGATTTTTCTGTCTCTCGTCACACAGATCCAAATCTGGCAGGACTTGAATCTCGTCAGCTGTTAGGAGATTTACCATAAAGCCACAAGATTTACACTGGTTATTGAGCAGCCATATGCTTGGCTCAGTGCAGTGCCCTTTTGTACCTCTGACCAAGCTGCCTCTCTGTCCACTTTTAAGCTCTTCTTGCTGGCACAAGTTTACATTAGCTCAGATAGAGTGAGGACATCAGATTTATTCTCTGTTTGCCCTTTTCAGTATTCACAAATAAAATTTGTCTAGCATGATGATACAGTTGCTAATGGCATCTAAAAACCTCATAACTGAGGATGCAATAAGCCAAAATGAAAGCAGTTCTCCAATCAACCCATGAACTGCTATAGGCTAGAAGAGCCTCTTGGAGATTCACTCTGCAAACAAACCCCCTGGCTTCTTTCTCTTTACCTCTCCCCTTTGCTTATAGTGGGAGGACAGAGGAGCTGCTTAGCTGTTCAGCTGAAAATACATAGTGCCTAAAATCTCCATGCTTCCTATTGGCAATGAAAACAAAAATCTGTCATGCACCCTCTTCATCTTTTCCTTGGAGCTGCAGGATTGTGTTTCTGTGGTGCAGGCCTGGAGCACAGGGTTTTGTAAGACTGCATGTGCTGAAGCCCACCAAGGGCTACAGCATGGCAGTCAGGGGGTCATACACCCTACTTTTAATAGTGCACTTTGTCCTTTGGTTAGCTGCTGGTGCTGAGCAAAAACACTGAGCCACTAACCTTTCTCAGGGCATGGTCTGATGGGTGATGGATAGGGTGAAGGCTGATTTGGAGGCTCCCGTTGTTGTCCAAAAGCTTGTGAAGCCTCTAGAAGAAAATGCAAGGCAAGGGGGGGAGCTTTGTGGGAAGCACAAAGTTCTGGCAGATCGCTGATTTCTGCTTAACTGCCAAGGACATGACGCATTGGTTGATGAGGTTTTGCATGTGCGAGAGGAGGGAAGTGCCCTTTCACACCTTCTGAACCTGCTTGTGGTTGCATAAGCCTGAAAACGCAGAGCCTGAGGTTGCTATGCCAACTTGCATCCCTAATTCCTACCATCCGTCTCCCCATCTGAACAGTGCCGTGAGCCCACTCCAGAACAATCCGCCAGTGGCAAAGGCTTTGCTCCGTTGGTGGAGCATGCTGAAGGACTCTGGAGGTGTGTGTACCTACCACCCTTGTGCCACCTACAAAGAACTGCACCAGAGTGACTGGTTTGCAGCACTCCCGCTTTGTTGTCCCAAGTGCTTTACCTTTGCTGCTGAATTTGGTTCCAAGTCCTCACTGGCAACGCTGAGACTGTGCTGTCAATCATCAAAAGAATCGCAAGTGCAGCATAAATCTGTGTGCCTGGTTTCCTTTCTGTAGCATTAAAAGAGCATAAAGTGCCTTTCAAAGACACTGAGGAGGAATTGCTTTTTCCGGGTGCTTACATAAACTGTCTTCAAGTGCAAAAGCAGAAATAATTGAATTCCTTATGTTCTTCCCCTAACTCCTCCCTTAAGAAGGGCACTATATAGAATTAGGTGGTATGGTAAAAGGGTCAAATGGTTGAAACAGAACAAAAACACAATGTGGCTTGGGTCTGTACCACATGGAAGAGGCTGGCAGATGAAGCAGCTCCAAATTTTTGCATCCTGTCCTAATTAGCAGTGATTTCCAGTGCAAATTCTTATGGTTACCCTATTCCCTTGCTTTGTTCCACCTGCCACATAAATCACAGATCTTTTTCTCTACACTCCAGCACTATCAAGAGTGGAAATCCTGATGGGTTAGTTTGCCAGTAATTAAATTTGTCCCTTCTGTTTATTTCACAGATGCAGTTGCCCTCTACTTCAAAGCAAAGTGCAGGTCGGAGCCAATGGGAGGCTTTAATAATCTGGTCATCTCATTCGGGGCTGAAGATGGAAAGTTTTCTTGCTAAATGGATTGTTGTGAGATTATCTGAAGAGGAACAAGCTCCTCTGGACAGAGGGAGGCTGCGAGCGTGCAGAGTGATGGAGAAGGTAATGGGTAAATTTATGCTCCTGTTCACGTCCTCCGAGCCTTCAACCAGAACAAACACCTAGAAAATGCCTTAGATCTGATTTCCTCTGACTCAGCAGCTTGCTTAGTCATTTACACCAGAGTGAAAGCCACTTTGATAGGTTTTCATGTCAGAATGATAGCTTTTTACATTGCTAAAACTGGGGTGCTGGGCTAGCACAGTCTGCAGCCTGGGCAGAGGAAACAGGCTTGTGGCCAGGAAAGGCTGGTGTTGCCCTATTGCTCCTGCTGGGCATCAGGGGTGAATTGCCCCACACTTGAAATCTTGCCCCTGAGGAGGCAGGCAGCAGCACTGCTGGCTCCGTACAAACAAGAATTGCTGTAGCTGTCACTGAAAAATGTGAATATTCCTGATTCCAGATAATCAGAGAGATTTACAGGCAGAGGAACAAGGCTCGTTCAGGAAAATCCTCAAATTTCACATTAACTAAGGGGACCCATTCAAGTTTGGCCCCTGTCAGTAAATATGTGCAAATACAGAAATTTTAGTCTGAGCTCTGATTTTTTAGTGAAAAAATAAGGTGCTAGTCATTTCCGCTGCAGAGAAAAACCTGACCCCGCAGCACCCTGTGGGCTTCTTTCCTGTTATCTAGTTAGTTTTAATTTGCAGGTTTTAAGTCCGTTTCATGATTTTAGGGACCTGACGCATATTTGTGGAGAGATTGTAGCAGACAGCACTGCCTTTTAAAACTGGGCCAAAGCAGTTTTGTGCTCTGGTTCCTTTCAAGGACACAGATGAGGTTATCAACATATGCATTAACTATATTATTATATATATTGCCTGGGTGGTTTTCGTACTCTGCAGCAAGCGTTTTTATACAGACATGTCTGTGTGCTGTGTCACCTCTTGGCCATAGAGTTGATGCCTGGGACTGGGACAAGGAGATGAGACTATTTCCAGTCCTGCAACCTGGAGGCTATTATTTGCATGGCCCTTTGCAGACAGATACAACTCATTCTGCTCATGCTCCCAACTGGCCGAAAGCTATACTCAACAGGACTGAGTAACTCGTGCTCAACAGCTCATTAGTGATGGCTGCTCTGTTTTCAGTTGGTTTGGAGTGTGGGCAGAGGGAGCTTACATCCAGAGATATTCACCCTGTGTCACGTGGGAGTAACTCCTTAAAACCTGCATGCATATTCAAGTTTTCCAATTGTAGACTGCTAAAATATTTATGTTCCTGCTCCATAGGAACTGAGCCTAGCTTCTTAAGTATTTGCAGAATGTGTGGAGATACCAGCAAAAAAGTTACACTAAGAGTACATAGTATTACCATTATTATAATGGATTTCACTTTGGTTCTTGAGTACATGATTGCAGTCCTCTGAGAGGGGGAAATGGAACAAGTACAAAAATAAATATAAAAGAACAATCTGTCATTCTCACCTGTTCTTCCCTCTGGAAAGACTGCCATTCACTGGCATCCTTTGATTATAAATAAGGGTATATAATACTTCTCAAATCAAAGGAATGAGGCATTTTTCAATCCCTCAGATTTTCTTATTTTCTTAATGAAAGGAACAGTAAGAAAAGAACAAGTGCCGTAATTGCCCAGGTTCTGGCGTAGGGCTGGTCCTTTATACAGAGGAGGGCTCAGAAACAATTAACACAGTATGAGGACACAGGGCCCTAATTCACACTGATCATCACTGTACTGCTGTTGTTCTTGTAAATAACCACAGTGAAACCAAGTGCCAAATAGAACCCGTGCAGAATCATGGAGGTGTAGAGCCAGAGCCACCATGAATCTTCAGGGTGGCAACCCAAGAAGATTGCTTAGTACTAGACAGCTTTGGTGCTCAGGCTCTGGCTCCTGGAAGATAACCAAGGGAATTGTCTGAGCTATCAGCTTGAGGTTGTGCAGCCCACTTGCATGACTTCAGGGAGCAGCAGTGCATTTAGAGAAGCCTGTCACCCAGGCATACAAAGACAATGGTGTTAGCAGAGGTGTACCTGTAAAAATCATCAGTTTTACAGGTGAATTACCCACTATTTTCTGGAGGCACAAGTGTAGATGGAAGGTGTTGGTGGAGTATGAATGAATGTGAGAAACCAGATCCTTAGAGAAGCAATTTTTTGCACTTGATAGATTGCAAGGCAAGGAGTGCCTCTTCTGAACAGGAGTATGTATGGACCCAGCTGATCCCACATATAGTGGCCAGACCCAGACTTGTAATTGCCACTTCTTAATGGAGACCAAAACAGAATAGCTGGCCACAGGCAGCATCACATGTGCTGCAGAGGGCTCTGGCTTGTCAGTCTGTTTCATACATCTTTCATGCACCTCTTGTTCCTGTGCCGTTTCTTTTGTCTTTGTTTTCAGCTGTATCTAATGAGTCTTCATTGTGCTTTTGATCAGAGGTTTTTCTGTGAAGACATACAGAGCTCTCCTCCCCAGTCCTCTTCATCTTCTCCCAACTCCTCCTTCCCCTCTGCTCTCCTTAGTTGTTTGTACTGCTATCACAGGTTAAAATCTTCCAGAGATAATGACCAGCCCTTGTAAGAAGGTCAAAACAGATGGTAAAAGAGGAGGAGTACGGGCATGTCTTGTGGACCCAAGTAATAGCAGTGGGGACAGAGCTATAGAAATGGGAAAAAAGGATCATTTCCCTCTCTGTCTTTGGGAAGCACTGGGATGGTAGCAGCCAGAGAAAAGCTTTGGGAGCCTTTTGAATGAACTCTTTCCTACCAGCATCATTCAGCAGGAGAGAGATGTGCTAGCTCCCTCCCAGGTGTGCAGTTATCTGTCTGGACTCAGAGCCCAGGAGCAGCTAGAGAAACGGGATGCTGAATGGAGACTGGAAGTTGTAATGTGTACCTGTGCCCACTCCTTCCTGAAAGGCTGACACGGCACTCTGTAGTCACCGTCAGGTGAGTGCATGGCTTGTCCTTCTCCTCCGGCAGGATCACAGGCTACACAGAGGGATGTGGTGGGGGTTGCTATTCCTCCATCAGGGCCTGGGAGGCTATAAACTAACCCCCCTTGGTATTCACTGAGGGTAAAGAAATTAATTGCACACTTTGGGGTTTTTTTTTCCCCATGTTCTACCCAGAAGGTTTTTTGAATAATGAGGGGTGGGCGGGGGTGGGTTTTAAGCTTTAATTTTGCTTCTTAGTAATTTTTCAAAGATGGGGAAAGTTTAAAAAAGTTTCAACAGTAGAATGAAAATGAAAAGGTGCATGCATGTCTGGTGAGGAAATCTGGGCATGCTGTGTCAATGGCAAAAGGAAAAGAGAGGGACTAGAAATGCAGTCTGTTCTCAAAAATATTTCATTAAAATGTAATTAAAACCGATTCCCAGCAAATGCAGCAAATAAGAGGTGACTTGCACATTTTTCACAGCAAAGCAATGCTTTTCCATTTTTCAGGGTTCTCAGAAAATATTAACCCATTTTAAACCCTGGGACACTGAGAAATTGGTCATACACAAATTCTGTGACAGGACCAAGAATATGTCAGACCTCCACTTTCTCAAACGTATGCCTTCTCCAGTTGTATTCTCCCAAGTATTACTGTTCTTATGCGTAACTGATGATCATTACTTCTTTTCCCAGTCACTGTAACACCCCTGGAGAGCCTTTGACTGAGTTTAAATGCCTGGGTGGTGGTGGTGGTGATGTACAAGTAATGCAGGGGCAGTAGTATTTGTGGCTGCTCATCTACTTGCTCTTCAGAATATGAATTGGTACCTGCAGTTTACTGACTCTGAACATTAACTTTTCAGCATTGCTTGGAGGGAGGGGCACCAAGCAGGAGAAGTGAATGTGGGAGGGAGGAAGAGAAGGGAAGGGAAGGGTGAGGGGGTGGAAATATGAGCCTGCTTTACTGAATAATGAGAGGAGTGAAAACGAATGGGAAAAGAGAGAGAAAAGCTGGCTTAAATATTTAATCTCTGTTGCACTTGCTTTTGAAGAAGAGACAAAAGCCTTGGAACATCTTTTGTCTTGAACTAATTCTGACCAGAGGTGAATGGCATGTGATTGTCGCTTCTGTCTTTTGCCTTAAGGTGGAGAGAAACAGATTGGTTCTGCTGTATCAGCCCATCACATCAGTCTCCAGCTTCAGCCACTGCCAGTACCCGATCCTGAGGCAGGTATAAATTACTCATGACAGTGATACTTCTGCCCCACAAGCCGACATTGCCCCACATCCTGGTGCCGGCGTAGTCAATGTGTGTGCTGCCTGGGAGCCGCACCTTTCTTCAGAGAGGAGGAAGCTCCTCTGAGGAGCAGTTGTGTCCCACCACAGAGCAAGTCACTTCCCTTTAGGTTTTCATCATTTGGAGCCAGGTGGTTAATGCAACGCATCAGCAGTATTTCCCCCTTGTCTCTCCCCACTACTCTGTACGTTCTTCTATCCAGCCTCTCCCTGAAACATTTTCCTTCCCCTTGCTTAGACCAGCCACAACTGCACCATCTGCAGCACTTTCCACAGCTGAGGCAGCCCCATGGATGAGCTGGCAGGACCCACACACCAGCATCGGAGACAACAGCTAGTTGTGCTGATGTGCTGCTGCCTCAACGAGGTCATAGAATCATACAATGGTTTGCGTTGGAAGGGACCTTAAAGATCATCTGGTTCCAACCCCACTGCCATGGGCAGGGACACCTTCCAGATTGCTCAAAGCCCCATCCAACCCGGCCTTGAACGCTTCCAGGAATGGGGCATCCACAGCTGCTCTGGGCAACCTGCTCCAGTGTCTCACCACACTCATAGTGAAGATTTTCTTCCTTATAGCTAATCTAAATCTATCCTCTTTCAGTTTAAAGTCATTCCCCCTTGCCCTATCACTACATGTGCTTGTAAAAGGTCCCTCTCCAGCTTTCTTGCAGGTCCCTTTTAGGTACTGGAAGGCTGCTATAGGGAGCAGTGGTGGTTCCCTGCAGCCAGCCTGTCATACTCTGAGACAGATTCAGCCAGATAAAAACATCATTTAGGCTTTCTGTATGGACTGGTAGAATAGGAAGGAGAAATGCCTCCAGAGAGTAATTAATTGTAAGCTGAGCTTTTTGATTGGTAAATATCTGTAAGCTCTAGGAAAGGCTGATAGTCTCTGACTAACCAGAGGAAACTGCTGAGACTGGGAACTTTTTCTATTGTTTTGGCAGTGGCTTTGTCTCTCTGATCCACTTGTTCCATTTATAACCCTAAAAGCAAAGAGGTGCTGCCATCTCTGCTTCTCAGATAGGGGCAGATATAACATGATTTCTCCACTGGAGCCCCTCAAGACATCTTTGAAAAAGCAGAGATTTTTTCAGCTGTGGTCTCCTGAGTCCTGGGAGAAGGCATGAAAGCCCAGCTTCTTGTCAACTCCTGAACTGGGAGCACAAAAGAAAAAAAGAAGCAAAAAAATCCACCCCCAAAAACTACAGCAAAATCTCTCAAGCCTCGGAAGGCTCATAGTTAGCAATTATCTTTCAAAGGCTCACTTCAAAAGTAATTTATTATTTCCCTAGCTGTTTGCTAAGAGATCAAATAAAGCCAAGGTTCCTCGTGAAGTATGTTCCTATTCTATTTTGATATAATTTGAGGAACTCGAATGGCTACTTTAAATGCTGGAGAAGACAGCTGAGTAGGAGTCTGAGCTAGGTGAAGCCAACCAGGTGAGATTTTTGCATTTTGTTTACAAAAAAGCTTGAGTAGGCTGACATTCCAGGCTGATGAGATGGTCTCCATGATGACTACACTTCTCTCTTCTTGGGCAGAGAACTTGTACACTCACAGGTGAGCTATAGCAATGAAAGAGGAGTTCATTCTCTATAGCACTACGGGATTTGACCTTGCTGATTTTTGTAGCAACTTTTCCCATGGCAATGATACCAGGATGCCAGTCACTCTGTTTGGATCTAAGCCACACAAATGGTTGACCAGACACCAGAGATGGCAGATTTGGGTCCAGGTTTGATCTGAACCAATGACTTAGGAGTGGAAAGCATTGTATCTTATTTCAAACAATCGTCTGAGCCATAAAAATACTCTTCTGCTTTTTGCCAAGAGAAAAGGCTCAGGAGCTGAAAAAGGAGTCCTGGTACTGTGGTCTAAGAAGAGCTCAGTTCAGGTCGTGACCCATTACCAGTTCACTACTACTGCAGTGTTTCAATGGTGCTGGGCCAAACCATGCTGTGCCTTCCCAAACCTAAGCTGTCTGCGGAGGCTGCTGCTTCCCAAATTTGATCAATGTTTTTTTGCCTTTGTGTTGTCCTGGGAGCCTTAAACCCACCTCTTGCTCAGGCCTGACCTTAGTAGGAGCTGCTGCCTCTCACAGACGGTTACAGCAGGACCCATCTCATAGCCTGTGTCGCGGCCTTCACAGTCTGTTGGCACAGAGGTGTACAGGCGTGTCAGACTGTGTGCCTGCAACAGCCACAGCACCCTCCTCAGCCGCTACTGATGGCTGCTGATGGCTGCTGTGCAGCACCAGGAGCACGGGCAGAGGAGGGAAGCGTTATTCTGAGGGTGACAGCAGAAACCTCCATGTGCTCTGAGGAGGAGGAGGAGAAAAAGCAAAGCATCTCAGGAATTCCTCAAAAGCTGCAGGAATTGTTGGGGCAAAGGGGTATGGAGATGAAACAGGCAAGGTAGTTGGAGTAGTTTTTGTGATCAACAGAGTAAATTTGCTCAGAGAAAGAGAATTGTGGGAGACCTGAAACTATATTCAGATTTGGGAGATCATGTCTCACTTCCATTTTCTTACTGTCAAAATATCTTGAAAAGCTGGAAGTGTTTTTCTTCCTCCTGTTTTTTCCCCTCTCCGATTAGGAGTTTTAAGTGGGAAATGCTGAAATACTCAATTTCAAATCTTTCAAAATCATTCTTTTTGATGTCTTTTAAAATAGACTTCAGCTCAGAAAGAGAAAAAATTAGAGTCAATAAACAGTGAAATAAACTACAAACAACACTTTTCACTTGGGCTGAACGAACTCCTTGAATTCACCTTAATTTTTCTTTGTTTCTCTTTTTTTTTCTGACCCTAGTACACCAGACTTTCAGTTTGTTTGTCCTTTTTTAAACATTTTTATTACCCAGCCCTAGTTTAATTTTTCATTTATTTAAATATTAATGAAAGAACAGCAGTTACACATTATTCTTATTTCTTAATCATACCAACAAGCAATCCTAATGTAACGCGTTTGAGGTTGAGGGAACAGTGTTCCATACGGCAAAAGAATTGGAGGAATTATGGACAGAAAGCCCCTGCTTGGGAAATGAGTCAGTCTGCGTCTGTCTAGCAGAAAAGATCAGCACAGAAGTATAGAGCCTTTAGAAACAGCTTATGAATCTGCAGCTCGCGAAGTAAGTCAAGTCTCTGTGTCTCTCGTACACATAGGCTAACTCACTCGCCACACGTGCATACATACAGGTCTCTGGTGGAAAGACGGGGATCGTGCAGGCTGCAATGCATAAGAACTTTCTGTTTAAAGGAGAAAAGAAAAGGTTTTTCAATAGGCACAAAATCCCACCCCCTCAGCACCCCTCCTTCCCCTGTGTCTGACACTGACTTCCAGGGAGGAGTTGAGCCAATTATCTGTGAGTCCTACAGAAGGAAAATCTGCAATTTGCCAGTAGTTGTGACAGGGAGAGGGAGAAAGGCAGGGAGGGAAGAAGAAAGACTTAATTGGCAAATGTAAAGAGAAGCCCTTTCTGTCCTCGAAAGGCAATATTTTAAAGCAAATCTCAGACCAGAGGAAAAGAAGCTCGTAGTGGTGGGGGGTGTGTCAGGCAAGACCTGGAGAAGCATAGGTGGTTCACCATAGACAACTTCCATGCCCCCACTGATTTTTCCCCCCAGGGTCTAAGGGGGTGTGGAGGCAGGGTGGGCCAGCCAGATGCATCCACAGCCCTGCACGACTAGGTGTCGCTCCAGAGACCCTTCCCCACAGCAGAGCCTATGAAGCACAACTTGCAAGAAAAGCCAGTGGGAGCGGGTGAGACTCTGCCTCTCCTTCCCTTGAACTGAGGCTGTGAGGAGAAGAGCTCAACTCACCAAAAGGAAAAGCTATCGCTGCTTCTGAGACCCTTCTTTAGCCCACGCTGGTTGCCTAATCCAGCACCTACCATCCATGGGGGAACGCTCTCTGAAGCCCTGCGATCCTTCCCAATACTGCTAAGTTCCTGGGAAATAACTAGTGAAGAACTGAGCCCAGAGCAAGCAACGTGGGATCCACAGAACAACATCTTTTTGCAGTAGCAGCTACCTCTGATTAAAATTATCGGCTTCATCAGACTGTACCAAGAACTGCTCCTTCAGGGAAAGAGAGGTAAGAAAGCATCATTGGCTTTGGTATGGATGTAGGAAACGAACATCCCACGGGAGTGATTTTGGTGTGCATGAAAATTACAGGGATACTAGTAGTAATTAACAAGTGGCAGGTCTGTTATGCATGATACAGTTTGTGTCTGCCTCTGTCCTTTTTAGCTGGGTGCACTGAATTGCATTGGGATAGCAAACAGAGACACAAACAGTAGCTGAAGACCGAGGAGTGCAAGAGAGGTAGTTGAGAAGTCTGTGCATGGGTGGGGAGTGGTAGGGAACATACCCCTGGGTGGGAGGATGGAACAGTAAGGTGAAAAAGCTCTAGGCAGGTTGAATGAAGAATGTCTTCCTTAGAAATCTCTCTCTGGGTGCTCAGGATCAAACTTGTCAGCACCTCACTGAAATTTTCAGACAAGCTCTTCAGAGCATACAAACGCAGGTTCGTTGTCATTCACTCCGATGTCTGCCTATGAAACAAGCAGTGGTGGTTAGCAGGTAGAAGATGACACAGGGAGTCAAAAGAAATGGGGTTTAATGTTGATTTTAGGCAGCTGTTTCAGGTCTCTCTGGGCATATAAGCCTATCCCTTTATTAAGTGGAGATTAATTTTTAAACTTATTGCCTACATTTCTATGACATTTTGAAATCCCTGTGCTGTACCAATATAAAATACTACTGTAAAGTTTCTAGCATCAAGCCAGTGCATAAAGCAGAAGGTACCACTGGGAATTAATCTATGCTTAAACATTTAATAAACTGGAAGGAAAAGATGTAGATTAAAGCCAGCTGGAGGTTGTTTGTCTCCTCATTCTCTTCTGATTGATTTTGCTTTACTTAGAACATGAACATGTGGTCTCTCCCTTTCTTTTTCCTTTAATCTTTTTTAATGTATGAGTCCCTGTACTCCCCTCCCTTCCCTACCCCTGAGTGTGAAGGCTGAAGCTTCCTTCCTTTTCTGATGAGGAAAGGTGGCAGATTGTATTATAATGGACAAAAACTGGAGGTGGGTGAGGCGGGGCGGATAAGAAGAGAGAACACAAAACACGAAATAAGCTCCTGGTTTAATGGCATGCTCTGAGTCGGATTTGCAGCAAAGGTGTTGAGATGAGCAGCAACTCCATGAATCAAAGTGCTGAAAAGCATCTTTTGACTTTGTGTGAAATGAAATGCAGTCAGGAAAGCACAAGAGTCCACTTGACAGAATGCCTTGAGAGGTGGAACTTACTCTCAAGAGCACAAAGTGCAGCAGCTGCAGTGACAGTCCACCTCCTTCGTTGTATGATGGGAGTTTCTGTAATCACCAACAGCTCAGTGGTTACCTGCCAGTCAGCAGTGTAATTTGTAGGATTTTGGCTTGTAAAGCTGCTGGCCAGGATCGTGTCCTTCAGCATGCACATTCTGTTCAGGACATATAAGGCATTTGCTTAAAATGCATAACTGCTCACTCCCAGATGCTGCTGCACCAAGTTGTACAAAACTGATCTTCAGCAGGTGTCCTCTTGCCCTCATGCAGCTACACTGGTCCATCCTGGTCTGAAGAGCTGACTCATTTCTAAATACCCATCTGAGCTGTACAGAAGTTTATAGTTTTTCGTCACAAAATCTATCTCCCTGCTTTTCTCTGCCAGCTAAATAAAGCCTGAGATGGTGAAAGGAAGCATCCCAAAGCAGCTCTGTCATCTTTTGTCTGCCCATGGATGCAAGGCAGTATTGGGCTGTTTGCACAGGAAAGGGCAGAGGCAGTGTACATGGCAGTGTTGCTTCACAGATTGAATGTGGTGTTTCTGCACTGTTGGAGATCGGTCCTGTTCTAAATAAAACAGAGTCCCATTCAAATTGCAGGTGTGCTCCTTGCTGTCATTCCTGCCACAGCAATCCCAGCAGTACCATAACTGTGCATGTTTGTGTCCATCTGATATTCTGATATGACTTTCTGGCTCTAATATTATGCTGTCCTGCTCGCTAATATAATTCAGAGTGTAAGCTACTCTGAGGAGAGTATTACATTTTCTTCTGTGCTTTAGATAGGGCTGAATATGCTGTTGGCGTGCAGCAAATTATAGCAATAATAATAAATAGTAGTGGTTTGCTGTTGCCTTGGGCTATAGCACAGAGCTTGTAATGATGCTGGATCTGAATTCCAGAGACTTCTTTATTTAGCAGTGACCGTATCTTCACTGCTGCTTTGGTGCTTAGCACATGTTAAACAAAGTAAAAGATTTTAAGCTTTTGACTGAGATAACTGTCAGCTAGATAAAAGCTTAGGGAGATAAAATTCACTCAAGGGAAAGATAGGAGTCCAGATCTGGACCCAGAAATGATCTTTCAGTGCACATAAAGTACTTGCGTTGTAATATTAAATAAAGAACACCTAAGTTAAATAAACGACACAGTGGGAACTTGATTATTCTTTAATGAGATCCTAGTAACCAAAATAAACTCTGTCAAAAATGTGCCGCCTTGCTCTAAGAGTTAGCTTTCCGCACACAATTCATTTGAACTGGTACATATAAATTTTCTGAGCAACACCCTCTTCCCCATCCCACCCCCTTCAAAGTTTTTTGCTATGTCAAAATGTGATCCCCAAGGTCTTGAGACTCATCTTAGTTGTTAGGGGTTAGAAATCTTTTCTAATAGCTATTTAAGATGGCTGTCCTTCATCTTTTCTCCTGGTCGTAGTTAGCACCCGCAAGGACTGTGACACCCACAAAAGCTGTGTATGTATAAAGACCAAAACTCCTACGAAATCTACGTTTTTGCAGTTCTATTGATTGCCAGCCATCCTGCTGCAAAGCTGATAGTTTGTTGATACAGAGTTCCCACACTACCAGTCCAAACAGCAAGATTAAAATCTGGTTTCTAATAGGTCACTGAAGGCACAGATCTTTGAGTTTATCATTGGTCAGTGCCATTTTGTGGCTCAAACTCTGTGCATCAACAATGAAGGTTGTACGAGACCAACTATTTAAAATTACTGAGATGTCTAGCTTCCACTGATGCCGAGCATGATTCTTGTTTCTGTCTGACTTTTGGTTCATCTCAGAAAATGAGTACTATGCACAGCTCCTATGTAGGCAACAAAATGAAGCGATCTAGGTCCTAATGGCAGCTGCAGTGGGTGCAGTGTATTGGGAAATCTGACCTCTCTGTTTATGTACCTAAATGAGAACTGAGCTTTACTGAAAAATCTGGTAATGTTTAAGTGACGCAGATGGTGGGAAGGAGCCTGGTGTCTAAGTTGAAACACAGCTGATAAAATTAGCCCTTAATGTTTAAACGAAATAGCAAATTACAAGTTAAAACCATATTATTTTCGATGTAAATGCCTTCACTTATTTATGACTTCAAAAGAAAAGGAAAAAAAATTAAAAAAACCCCAAACTACTCCCTGGAAATGAAACTAAAAAATTAAGCATTTCTAGTGAAAAGATTTCTATATGGACCATTGATCTACTAACCAGGATTGTGCTTCAGAGCACCCTTTGACAAGCTGGTAGTAAGGACCTGCTCTACTTCATCCTCCATTTAGTTTACAGTCTTTCCTTCAACTCTGCTATTTCCTTTTTCAGGATCAAGCAATGATGAAGACCATGTCTGGTGGAAACTGCACCCTGAATGTGCCAGCCAAGAACTCGTACCGCATGGTAGTGCTGGGAGCCTCCAGGGTGGGGAAAAGCTCCATTGTCTCACGCTTTCTCAATGGCCGGTTTGAGGACCAGTACACTCCCACCATTGAGGATTTTCATCGCAAGGTCTACAACATCCGAGGAGACATGTATCAGCTGGACATCCTGGACACCTCTGGGAATCACCCTTTCCCTGCTATGAGGAGGCTTTCCATCCTGACAGGTGAGAAAGAATGGGGAAATTTGCAGATGTGGAGCAGTGGGTGAAAGATAAGAACACACATTAGGTTGAAGGCTTTAGCCTGGAGACGGCTGTTTCTTGTCAGGCAGCTAAAGGGACTGCTTGATTTTGTTGGAAGACACACTTTTCTGGAGAGGTATTTCCTGGCCAGGATGCTCCGGGCACTACAGGGAGTGCATTAGCCACAGAGGAGATGGTCACTGGGTGAAGATCTGAAATAGAGATTCCCCTTAATTTATTTCCCTCCCACGTTCCCCTCCTGTTCCATATTTTTTATTGCAGTCACAAATAAATGGCTGAATAAAATCTCGTGAGCACGAAAAGCAGCAAGGGACAAAATAAGCACGTAATTACAAGACACAAGTAGTGAAAAACAAATGTAAGACACACAGGAAGGAAATTCTAACCAAGAAAATCTCAAAATTATTTTTTTTCTAAAATTTCCAGCCTGATGCCCTTGATTTGATATTCCAGTAAAACAGAAGTTCTGCTTTTACCCTTTCTCCTTAGTCTGTGGTTAATCAAATGTGTTATATGGAAAAAAGAGAAAATGGTGGGGTCATTTTGTACATTCACATTGTCAAGCAGTTAGCTAAGCTATATTCTTTAATTGTGAAAGTGACAGTGGAGGAGATATATTCAGCCACAGCTCACAAGAATGCTACTTTCCGGATTTGCTGTCTACCCTTCTAGCTAGCTGGTGAAACATGTCATTCACATCTGACCAGGCTAGCTCCCACATTCAGTGAGATCCCAGGGCCAGTTTCTGGGATGCAGATGTGAGGTTTTGTCCCTGAAATCGCTCTCAGCGTGTTCCACATGAATGTCATTGAACAGGCAATGATTTGCCTTATTTTATATTTGCAAAAGGAATTGTAAGTCAGGAAATGTCAAAAGGAAATGCCAGGGGATCTGTGTCATTTATGTATTTCTTTTTTTTCCGTGGTCTGTTTCTCTTGAGCAAACGAAACGACAGCAGAGCACTGCACATTGGGGAAACTCTCGTTCCTGACTTAGGCATTCAGGACTGACTAGCTGTAGATCTTCGGTTCAGGTGTTGCTTCATGTATTGTGTAATCCAAAGGCCAAGGCTGAGCGGCTACTAGCTCTCCGCTCTTCCTGGTGTCAGAACAGGCTGTGTTTTACACAGAGATACAAATGAAAGGAAGAAAAAGGAAAAGCATTGCAGCAGAGCTGAGAAAGAAACATATTTACAAAAAGAGATTAAAATGGGCAATAACTTGCAAGTCCAGTGCAACATCCAAAAGTCTTTTCCAGACATCCAGTCCCATACAGAAAGGTATGGGGAACTGAATAAGAAGAACTGGAATTAAAGTACAGCTGAGTGAATAGATTCAAAAGGACAAAAAAAAAAGGGGGGGGGGGGGGGAGGGGAGGAGATGGCAAATATACCTATTAAAAAAAAAAACTAGCTCCTCTGACACAAGCTATGACTAACTAGCCTTTACAGTATCTTCTTTTAATTGCAGGGGATGTTTTCATCCTGGTATTCAGCCTGGACAACAGAGAATCCTTTGATGAGGTCAAGAGGCTCCAGAAACAGATCCTGGAAGTCAAATCCTGCCTGAAGAACAAAACCAAGGAATCAGCTGACCTCCCCATGGTGATCTGCGGCAACAAAAGTGACCACAGTGAAGTCTTCCGCAAGGTACGCTCAGATGAAGGTGAGAACCTTGTCTCCAGTGACGAAAACTGTGCTTACTTCGAAGTTTCAGCCAAGAAGAACACCAATGTGGATGAGATGTTTTATGTGCTCTTTAGCATGGCCAAGCTACCTCATGAGATGAGCCCTTCCCTCCACAGGAAAATCTCCATCCAGTATGGTGACACTTTCCAACAGAAATCCTTCCGGATGCGCCGAGTCAAGGACATGGACGCCTATGGCATGATCTCTCCATTTGCTCGCCGGCCAAGCGTCAATAGTGACCTGAAGTATATCAAATCAAAAGTTCTCAGGGAAGGTCAGTCCAGAGAGAGGGAGAAATGCACAATCCAGTGAAGAGGGCTTGCACTTCTGTCTGAAGTCATCATCCACATGCAGTGCCTTAAAGAAAAGTGGTCTGTGAAAGCACAGAATGGGCTCATGGGGTTCATTGAGAAAACCCAACATGGAGGAAGGATAACTCTTCCTGCAGATTCTGCCGAGTCACGAATTTAAATAACCGTCCTTCTAAACAACTAGGAAAAATCATATGCCTGAGATCTGAGCGCATTTCTCTGTAACGTAGTTGCTCTTCATTACCCTTTTTGTTTAAAGAATACAGACCTGAGAAGTAAAGACATTTCAACCTCATCCTTGCAAAGAAAGTAGGTCGAAAATGTACAGAAGACATTAACAGTTACCCAGCATGCAGCCCTGGCTAAGAGACAGGAGGTTTTATGTGTGTGTATGTGTATCTCTATGTGTATACAGAGACTGTATACAGAATGTGTGTATGTGTGCATGCAAGCGTGGAGCTCTCCTTTGGAAAAACGGGACTTGCATTTCAAAGGGCAGCAACACTAACTGAGGTTTCCCAGATTGGGAGTGGACTCTATATATGGATGCATGACTCTAAACTTGCTTCTGAGGCGACCTGCATTAAGATCTTCTTTTTACGTTTGCTGGGACAGTTATCATTTGACATTGACATGAATGTTGTTTTGTGTTATAGACTTTATTTGGGATTTGGTATTTTTTATTATCTGGGGGTGGATTCTTAGCAAAATCAGATGGCAAGTGCGTTTGATATCAAGAGTGTCTACTTTCTAGCAGTGAAAGGTGTTTTTCATCTGTAAAACCCTGTAATATGTACATTGATTGAAAGTGGAATTGTTCTGCAAAAAGCCAATACATTTGACAGCTTTGCAAGCCTAGTGTGATATTGTTTCTCAAAGCAGCCATACTGACTCTGAATACTGCAGTACAAATGCACCCTTTGCCTTGCTGGCCACCAGAGCAATGTTTCCTTCCTCTGCCTGTATCAGCTGAGACTGACCAGATTCATATGTAGGCTTAGACCACTTCAGAGACAGGATTGGGTTTTCCTTCAGATTTAAGAGCTGAACGGTTGTAGGACCAGCTCCATCATATTTATTCTAGTAACACGCCTCTAGTCATTTTGTTCATGATTTTCCCTGTTGTCTGATAAAGGTTGTCTTGATGGAAACCTTTCCACTGCAGAAGTCCTTCAGAACATAAGTATTGTCCTGGCTGTCCAAACAGAGCTGAACTGGCTAGCCAGATAAATCTGGAGCCATGTATTCACTTCTTCCCTTTGCCAGCCCAGTCCAGGCTTCCTTGCCTCCAGCTCTCTCCCTGTTCTGCTTCTGGCTTTGTTGTTCGATGTGCTCCTGTACGCCCTCGAAGTGCAATATATTCTCCCAGATGTGAGCTTGCCAGTCTCACTGACTGGAATGAGATGTGTGCACACAACTGTGGGCAAAGCATGGCCCCAAGGCTGCACACAACAGTGGAGTATATATGTTATACATACCTCAGAACCGCCTTCAGATATCTTGTCCCTCCCTCACCCTCAAATTCTGTTCTTGGCTGTATCTGCCTTGCTGTGTTCTGGGCAGAGCCGTGAGCTAGTTCAGACTACACTTTGTCAGGAAACCAAGAATGATGGTTGTCTGTAAAAAATAGCCTCTGGGATTCAAAATCCTATATTCATTTATCAGCTCCACCCTTCATTGGTACTGTACATTGACTGGTAAAACACACTGTTCTATTATTCCTGTTGCCAGGGCAGCACCTTTCAGACCACAGTCTATCTATAAATATGTACATGGTTTATGATTAAATCTGTTTTATTTACTAGCTGTGTCCTGGTCCTTTTTACTTTCTCCAAGAATAATAAGGAAGGGCCTATCTTTTTGTTGTGCTGGTGCAGCTACGCAAGCAAGTTGTGTGTTGAGAGCCCTGGTGAGATCTCCAGTAAGTTCTGGAAGGGGCTTTTATGTCCTCCAGACACCAGGAGCTACACATTTGTCTGTTTGGAATACAACTGTGTCTAGATTTACATATTTCCACCTGTTTGAACATGAACTTATATATACAGATATCCTCATAAGCAGAAGCAGACAGTTGCTTTTCCCCATGCTGCCTCCAACACAAGAGAACAACAACTCTGTCCTTTATGCACAGAGCTGTATTTTCAGTCCTGGTGCGATATAACATGGTCTCTGCAGAGACATCACTGTTGCTTTCAGCAGTCTCTCCATCTTACTATCTGCACCTCTCAGCTGTATGAGTCTTGGGCCCCCTGAGCACATGCCCACCTCTCTATAGACTTTCCATCCAAGTGTATGACTACTGAATGTACCAGTGATCAGGTACTGGGACTCATGTACCACAGGGGCATGGGGCCGGGGGACTGAAGATGGAGTAAGAAGGTCATGAGCACTGCCCATCTGTTGGGTTAAGGGGCTCCAGGAAGCTGAAGGAGAACTCCTTGCACTGTAGACCATGTGCTGCCTTACTGAGCCCATGTCTGCTCTCCCTGGCCCGCTGGATAAAGCTGAATTTTTAAAGAGCCTTCATAATCTGCAGGTCTCTTCCTTCATCTTGCAACACTGACCCTACAATTATTTTCCTTACTATCCTTCCACCTCCACAAAGACACCAGCTTTCCTCCCCCTTCCATGTCCTCCCATTCCTGCCTTTTTCACCATGGATATGAAACCATAGGGCACGGGAAAACAACATTGCAGTGACAACATGGGCACAAGAGTGAGGAAGCTGAAGACCAAGAGCAGGTGCTCACAGTGGCATTCTGGATTCCATGGGAAGGGCGGTGAGCCCCAGATTCACAGTCTAGCTTGGTCTGCCAATGTTCAGGGTGAGAAGCATCTGAGCAACTGGCTGGGAATGAAGGTGAAGCAGCATTACAGTCACCCGGAGAAACAAATGGCAATAAGCAGGTAATCTTATTAAAGTAATCACAGTCTTCTCTCTGCATTTTGTTACTGATGGTAATTGCTTTTGAAGTTAGATTATCATGCTCTCGAGGACTTTTTTTTTCTCTTTTATTATATCATGACAGTCATTCTATTAATATTCATATATTATTTGGGCTTTAGAAGTGCTTACAGCCCCTAAACCAGACAGTATGTGTATCAGTTGTTTATTCACAGTTAGCAACCATTATATTCTGTGAAAAGGGCTGGGACTGGAAAACAGAGAGCAAGGCTACCTGCCTGCACAGGGGGCATAAGGTAAGGCAGGAAGAGGAAAGGGGAATTATTTCTTCTCTACTAACTGCTGAATGTGTCTGGCTGTAAGACAGGGCAGGGAAGGGCTTTATGGGAAGCTCTGTTACATGTGTGCAGAAATTGTGAGACCCTGAAAGGAGCAAAGAGCAGACCTACATCTAGGTCTTAGAGGTAATGGAAAGAGAAACTACTTTTTTCCTCCACCTTGGGATTCAAGGGACCTGCACAGAACTTACTGTAACCCAAGAAGTCATGAAAACGCACCGGACTAAGAGCAAGTCTGTAGGAAGGGATCCATCCAGCAAAGATGCTGCAAGCAGGTATACCTTTACTTGGTCTTACCTAGTGTAATTAAGTTGCTTTATTCCAATAGTTGCCTTGTCCTATATTGCAGTATATAAAACCTGTCATTAGTGATACAAAGCCCTGCTGATGTTTTTCATGTACTTACTTTCAGGACAATGAGCAGGGACATATACCTGACTGAGGATCAGTCACAGCCCTGGAAAAAGACAGGGCTGAGATTTATTTTGTACATTGCTCTACACAGCAAAAAAAGTCCTTGTCCTGAAGAAATTACAAGTCAACACATTATAGGAGCTACTATAAATAATGACAAAAATCTAATTAAACCACAGGGTTGGTACAAATCAGGAAGGAAATAGTGGTCATGATGAATTAAGTAAAAAATAAATTGAGGGTGGGAAAGGCAGAGTGAAAGCCTGTTTTGACATCCAAAGGACTACATTAGGCTTCTGTTCTGAAGGATCCCCAGGAGGACTGCTGCCACCAGGCCAGCCTGATGCTACAGAGAGGCTTCCATGGTGCAGCCTCACAAAAAGCGTTGTCTCCTTGAGACCCCAGGGTTCAATAGGTCTGAAGGAGGGTGAAGGGCTTGTTATTATCATCACAAAGGCAAGTAGGAATTGGTGAGATAATTCTTAATAGGGCAGCAGAAAAGAGCTTCAGAAAGGGGCTCACAAAAGCAGGATGGAAATAGGAGGTTGGGTGGGTAAAGAGAAAAGATAGGCCTGGAGTGTATGCTATAAAATGTAGCTTTCACCTCTATTTCATCCTTCCCTACACATGTCAAATCTGAAGACATTTTATTTAGCTTTTTTATTCTTCCTCAAATGTTAACCACCACTTACCACTGTGTAAGGCTTACCCCCCACCTCCCATCACACTTTTTGCTGCCTTAGATTTACCCTCTTGTCATGTACGGTATTGTGGGCTGCCTTGCTAGCCTTGTCCCAGTGTCATGTCAAGGGTAGAAGGTTACAGGCAGAGGTGTTTTTGAAGTAAGTGATGATGATTTCATTTGATTTTAAATCACTATTACTCTTATGGGGTTTATTAGCATTACTGTTTCTGTAAAATTAAATGGTGGCAGGCTCAGATTAAAGGGTCTCCTTGGAAAAATATATAAAACGTGATATAATGTACATTTTCCCTACTGGTTTCTATAGCAACAGCCTTTTCTCTGCACTAAGAAAGAGCAGAGAATTTGCAGGGGGGAGTTGAGTAGCAGTGGCTCTGCCCTCCATCTTTCAGCTCTGAGTTCTCATAGGAGGTTCTTCTCCCTTTGGTTTCTGTTATATGGAGAAACAAAGACCAGTAGTGAGACCCCCCTCATAGACTACTGAATGTGTATGGTAAAGCTGTGGGATGGATATGCTACCATAGATAAGAAAGTAATTTCCATGATGTGACTGTAAATTGGGGCATTGCTCCTTGCACCGTACCTGACATGGGGAATACACATCACAAGCTGCTATAAACTCAACTTCTGTACTCAGGTTTGGTTAGAACTAGCGATGAGCCTTGCTCAGCTTCTTTCTTCCCTGTGACTTTACAGACTGCCATCTGGTACAGTCAGAGCCTGAGACTTTTCAGAGAAACATTTCACTTTGCTCTCATGACAGTATCAGCCAAAGACCTTTCCTCACCCCTACCATCACTGGCCATCTACAGCATGAAGAACCACCTTAAATCCCAGGCATCGTGTTCCTGGAAAGTTACTGACAGTTTGGAAGGGGCCCAAGAACCACCACGAAAAAACATTTTATGATCCTAGAGAGATTGACTTGAGTAAGCCTTAAGAAAACTCTGAAAGGGATAATTCTGTGCCGTGTAGGTAAACAAAGTCTGAGAGAGGCTGGCTGAAAACCCCTAGATGTGTTTGAAAGGTGGAGATGACAACTGAGACAGCACTTTTAGAGTTGGACACTGGGATCTCTCAGTGGGAGCAAGACTATTAAGCAGGAAATTGTAGGCAAAAGACTTTAAGACAGGGAAATCTACTGGAAAATTTTCTAAGGGATGTCATGAAAGTCCCATTAGGAAAACACTGGGAAAAACACTGAAATCTAAATAGCCAACAGGGGTAACCGTGGTGTGGGCAGTGGGCTAGACTAGCTGACCCAGCAGGTTATTTTGATCCCCCACACTCATTTCTGTGATGGAGCCTGATCCCAAGTCTGCTTCAAAGAAATTTCCTCAGACTGCCTGTCTCACTGCATGCTCCTGGCCCCTCAACTGGAGGGCTGGTAGTTCACTGGTCCCCTCTAGTCAGACCACTAACAATACAAACAGGACTTCTTACATCAGACCCTGCTTTTTTGAGCATTTCCACAACGATCCCTGGACTGTTTGCAGCAAACAGCTCCTTTGGTGAATTGTCCATGAACAGTTTCTTGTGCATTTGTTTATTGTTCAGAAGTATTTGATGAATAATTTATGCAAACGTGCCCTGTGCTTTGGCTGAGATGGATAACTAAGATTAGTTCAGATTAATCATGAAGAAAAGGAGGGATGAGGTCACTGTGTTTCAGGACATCTTGTATTAAAGTAAAATAATATAAATAAATAAAAATCCAGCTTGAATATGTGTCCTCACATCACTCTGACTTAGAGGGAAGCAAAAACTCCCTCTCTTTACCCCATTGCTCCCCTCCAGGCTCTTGAAGGAGGGATTTCAGATGGACTGTATTTATTTAACAGTGTCCTTTCACAAGCATTTGGCTTTCAGCAGTTAGTATAGAACACCAACTCACACATGAAAGCACTGAATATTTCAGATTGGTTTTAGCGATATATCTTGAGTCCGTATTTTTGATGTTTAAAAAACAAGAAAAAAGGAAAATAACCTCTACAGTTGTGGTGAATGAAAGGCAGGGCGGGGGAGCAGTTCTGGCTCCAAGAAACAATTCTTTCACACATTGAGACCTTATCTGGAAAATGCACAAATGTCTTAAACTGGAACTTGTGGTCTTGCTGCGTTAAGACTGGGAACCAAAGCAACATAGACACACAAGAAAGACACTCCCAGCAGCGGAGCTGGATCTTGCATTTCAGACCCCACTAACATCAGGACTGTGACAGATCCCACCTAGTTTCTCAATGTCTTTGCAAAGCTCACAGGAGCTTCAGCTGGGTCCTGGTCTATGGGTAGAGCTCCATAAGACAAATAAATATCACCATGAGTAATGACAGACCTTGTGTAACTGCCCCAAACTCAACAAAAGTTGCAAGCAGTCTGAGTCAGTGCCATTGTGTAAAGGGATACAACCTCTGTTGGCTATTTAAAATAGCTTTGTGATAGGTACTATGGGTTTCTGTCTTACTCTTCAGGTCAGAGACCTAACAGACTCTAGGAACAGCCCCACCAGTTTCCAAACTCTTTACATAAATTAGCGTCTTGGTTTCCCATCCCTGATTGACAGAGGGCCAATAGCAGTCACAGGAGAACTGAGAGAGAAAAAAATCCTTCTAGATTGCGAGGCACTTGGGTACCACAATGATGGATAAACATGTTAAAAGGTGAAGAGGCACACCAGAAACAAGTATCACCTTAATCAGGAGCTGAGCTGCTGCAGTGCCAGCTACAAAGAAGAGCAATTACATTTAGCATAATCCCTGATTTCTGTACTACCTACAGTCTTGTTCGCCACAGCATCTGCTGAGCTGTCAAGTCCCAGAAGCCTCAGGATTAAAATTACACACTGGCTATCCCCTGCCCTTCAATCACTACGTACCTGTGTGCTAAACAGTAGCGTGCTGCAGAAAGGTTTACACTCAGGGACCCTCGGGTGAATGCACAGCATAACCTTTCCTTTCACCCTCTCCTTGCTGCAGAAATGAGTGCCTCAGGGAAACACAACCTTGTTAAACACAACCTGGGGGGTTAGGATGGCATAGGGAAGATCAGTGGTATTGCTTTTAGCTGGTCCAAGGCAGAATGTCTCGTCTCTTCTGTCACAAAACAGTTTGTTCCTTGCTGGGTGGCTCATTGCCAAGGTAATAAATTCAAGTTTCTAAAAAGAAATAAAATGAAAAGGAAAAATAAACACAGAGCAATGACTTGTTCTGCACATTGACGGGAGACTTGCCTGAGGCAATGGATAAGGGGTGACAGGGATGAACAGCTCTCTCATGGAGCCTTATTAAAGAGCGGACTGGAGCTCATCTCAGATGCTCTTTATGAGATGCTGCCATCTGGGAGAAATCCAGATTGGCAATTATTAGAGAGAACAATTCCAGCTGGCCACCACACAGCCAAAGCAGAAATTATCCCTTTACACAATGGCACTGACTCAGACTGCTTGCAACTTCTGTTGAGTTTGGGGCAGTTACACAAGGTCTGCCATTAGTCATGGTGGTATTTATTTGTCTTATGGAGCCCTGCCCACAGACCAGGACCCAATTATAACAGACAATATACAAATGCACAACAAATAGAAGGTCTCAATGTACACAGAGGCTAGGGCAGAATCTTAGTCATTAGTGATGTCTGCCTTATGCACCCTGTGCCTCACAGCATCTGTTTTACCCCGTGATGGCTATCTACCTGTTTTCTACCAGCATCCTCTCTGTAACCTAAAGTGAGAAGAAGCTGCTGTATGCAATATTAACCCTCCACTTTCCTGATTAACATTTGAAAGCTAATTATGTCTGTAGAGACCTTGTAACTACTACGTTGTGATAGTAGCAGCACCAAGACTTGGTATCATTTAGTAGTGCTTTTCCTTCAACTGGACTTACTGAAACAGAGAAAGCAGGTGGAAGGATTATACACTGTTTCCAAAATGCTCATGGGATGGGTGAATTCCTTATTATTCTTGCAGTGGTTCCTTGCAGTGGTTCCTAGCAGTCTTGCCAAGGAGATCTCTTCAGTAGACAGAGCATCTTTGTGCCATGTTGGTGGCCTTGTGGTTGTGCAAGCCCCAAGCCAGCTGTGGCTGATGGTAGTTCCTAGTTCCAGTAGACCTAATTCCAAGCTGTGTCCTGTGACAGGCAGTGGAGCCTCCTTACATATGGCTGTCGCAAAACCTGAATGTGCGCAAGGTGAGGAAGTGAGGCAGCTGTGCTGGCATTGCCAAGTCATGGCAAAGGCCTGATGACTGCCGTTTTCCTTTAGTGGCCAGGTGATGCCTCAGGGATGTCTACTCTTCTTTTGCCTGTGAGCCACGCCAGGACCTCCCATAGCTCTCAGGGGGAAGAAATGTCTCATATACTGCTAGGACCAAGGTGTCTACCCACCTCTGAAATACAAATTGATGGAACAGAAGGCATTTTTAGCCACTCATGGAACTTGAAAGCTCTGAAAAAGCATGGAGAGGACTGAAATCCTCCTTAGTGGCCCCTTTGTACTGCTGTAGCTCATGCAAGAGCTGTTATTTGCCCTTGATCTCCCAGAGAGGAATATGTCTGGTACAGGCTTTGGCATAATCACAGTATCCTAAAACTTTGTTTCCTCTCTCTACAGCATGAACATCAGAGAGAGATCTACCCTCAGATGGATGGTAAAACCCTTTCAGATGATACGGAATCCAGCTGACAGAGAGCACTCCAACAGCAGCAGGACACTTTACTGCACTGGACAGCAAGCAGATGCTTAAGAAGTGAATGCCCTTGGTGTAAAAAGCCGTAGGTATGTTTTCTATCTGTTTTTCTTGGGACTTGACACATCTCCAATGCATTTTCTCGTTTCAGACAAGAATTCTGTCAAGGAAAAGAAGTCTCAAAGTACCTCATTAATTAAGGAGCCTTGAGTTTTGCTGATTTTCTATGGGACTTTAGACTCTGAATTGACTTTTGAAAATGTGATGAGCTTAGGCTCACTTAAGCACTTTTTCAACTTTATCCAAATTAGTTGCGTGAAGAGTGCATTTAAGGACTGAGATTTATCAGGAGGAAACATTGTTCTGAACCAAATTTCCACTGAAAGAGAAAACTGAAAAGATAAGTGATTTTGCATGAGAGGTGCTTCAGTAGTAAAGGTTTTTTTAGTAAAACAAGAACTGTCTGAGAGGCCCTTCTGCTTTTCCACTCATTTACATTAGAAAAAAAAAAAAAAGAGAAGCTTGTTGTTTCTTAAAAGAACTAAGAAAAGGAATATACTCCAAAGTGAAATGTTGTTTTTTGCATTTTTTTCCCCATGGTATCTTTTGTCAACCAGGAATTAAAGCAAAAGAGACACTGGAGGCCCAAATATAATCTGTCAGGTGTGCTCTCACATGGGTTTGGGGGTCTGTGTTCCCTACCTCTATCTTTTCCCTCACCAGCTAAAGAAGAATCTGAAGCAAGAACACATAAAAGATCCAGTTTGTTTTTGACTAGAGGTATGTGGAGTGCTCCAGGACTTGGAGGTAGTAGGAAGAATAGCATTACCAAGTGAGTGAGAAAATTATCTCTAAATTACCTCCAAGTCTTGTGTCAGCCATTATTCTTCTCTAGAAGGGTCCTGTCCTCTTCTATTCCCCTCCAGCTTTTCACAAAATGTCCAGTCAGGGAAAGACAGCACCAACTATGTCTAGCCCTCCTAAACTTCAGGCAAAAGCTTCCTCTTTTTTCTGCTCTAGCCAGAATCAAAAGGAAACCAAAATGTCTCTGTTGAGCTGTGTCTACACTGCCAGGTATTCCCCATGTTGCATGTCAGCCCTTGTGCTCTGACTGTCCTCACCACCTGCATGTTGTTGTGAACCGCAGTGCCACATCAGTGCCTGCTTGATAGCTTTTAGTTCATGACCTTGCATGCCTGCTCAAGCCTGCTACCAGAGTCTCCACAGGTGTAGTTTCCAGAGCCTGTTCCCTTCTGGCACTTTTAGGGAGATGGCTGAGGAGACAAGGGCTTTTCACACACATGGCACGGTGAGTCTTCTCTGCAACATGTTGTGTCCCATCTCACAAAGCGATCAGATGTCATTTCATGCCACGACAGCAATACAGAGAGGGACAAACAACGGCCAGAACTGAGGTTCTTCCCCTGGCTTGTCCTTCTTCACACAAGTAAGCACTAGTGCCAGAAAAAGCATTAGAAACTGCACTGTAAAGAGTAAGCCTAGGTTACAGGAGTCTTTCTGAATTTCCATGCCACAGTGCTTAGCCTGTCTCTGTCCCATACCAGACAAGACACACTGTTTTGGTCTGCAGAGAAAGGAAACCTGGGTGAATACCCTAAAAAGGGACTGGTATGCTCCAACAGATGCATGGCATGCTCCAACAAGTCTGTTGTGGGACATAGCCACAGATCTTCCCAGAAATAAGTATACAGTCAGCCAAAATTACTTTAACTTCAGAAGTGAGAAGTCAAAAAGAGAGCACTCTGGAAGCTTTGCAGTGCTATGCAAGGCCAGTTATGCAAGCTTACTGAATAAACTGTGCCATGTTCAAACAGCTTGATCCTGGGGTGCTTACAAAAAAGCATGGCTGAGCCCAGTGCTTGGAGTCAGTAGCCTCAGAGAGACCAGAGTATATTGGCACCACACTAACAAGCTAGCAGGGTAACTTTAGGGACACACTGGTCTTTGACACCATGCCAGCAAGGCAGCAACCTCACAGAGGCCTGATGCATAATAACTGGTCCAAGTTGTCTGCTGCTACAGGAAACATCAGTGGCCCATGCCTTGGCATGACTCCAGGTAAATGTGGGCATTTAGCAAGACGTACTGCCTGCTTGTTTGCCAGGAGAGGCAGGCAGGGAGCAGCTGAGTATATTGAAAAAGGTCAGGGCAAGAGGTGGCAAGAGTCAATCTCCAGGTTCCCCCAAACCAGATAGAGGGAATTTACTTTCTGAAGCCTGGAAGGGGCAGAGAAAAGAATGCACAAAAAAGGGTGCAGGAACTGGGAAAAATTAAGCAAACAGAGAAAACATCGGGTGAAGTATGTCCTGTGGACAGGAAATGTTTCTTTGGGATAGTTTTAAAAGTTTCATTTTCTGCCTCTGCTCCAGAGGCCAAAGACAAGCGGCCTGACTATTTTTAAAGATTCGTTTGACGCATTATGAAGGAGCTTGTGTGACATGATAGGCTGTTGCAGTCAGGAAATGGACACCCTGACCCAGGAGAGGCATTCCAGTGCTGCACTCCTGAGCTTGGGCTCTGGCTGTCTGCAGGCTTCACTCTCTTTCTCAGAAGGAGACAGGAAAAGAAAAGAAAAAAAAGCCTTCCGTTTCAACTCAAGCAGAAGTAATTCTGAAGAAAACAGGAGACCTTGGGAAGCAAACCCAGATGAACAAGAAAATGTCTAAGGATAAGAGTATGTCAGGCATCCCCTTTAACTAACTGACCAGTAGTACTATTGCTAGGGTCTGGGGTTTGACATCAGGCCAGCACTAGTAGTTGGGCACCAATGACCTAGGACTTGCTGGGTCAATGTGAAAGCACCAGCCCATGTGAGGTGTCACAGATGCCTGTGTCTCCAAATTAGCTGTGAGCACACATTGCCAGGGTGAGCCCACGCTAGCAAGTAATCTGATGAAAGATCGAAGAGCTGGAGGTGTTGATCTTGAGTCTTAACCAAAGACACTGGAAACAAATACCCCAAAGACTTGCTCTTTTACATCTGACCAGAAAACTTAAGAAGCTGAACAGTGGTTACTTACAGTGGCAACTTACCTGTTGGAAGCGCAGGTCTCATCCTTGGCTACAAGTTTTGACTTCTTCCCCCAGCCTGGGGAGTGCAGCTTCCCAGCTCCAGTCTCCTCACAGAAACAGTAAATGCACATTCAAATGGGGGAGACTGAAGAACAGAAGCCACCAGAAAGCTGGGAGGGTTTCCCACTTGGTCAATTAGTCTCTGGTGTTCTCCTGCTAGGAGGTGGAGCAACATGAGCCTCTGCCCTGCAGAGAGGGAGATACTCTATGGGAGATTCCCACCTGCTGCTGGTTTTTGATCCCCTCCAGCAGGGCTTACGCTGTCTCCATTTTCCCTTCTCTGGTCCACTGTTGCCTCTGACCCCAACACAGAAGACAGGGCTTTGAGGTGGCAGTTGTGTTAGAGGGTTTACAAAATCAAATGCTTAAAGGCAAGAGGCATATTGGCCATGACTATATGAATAAATTAAATTGTTCCAGGGCATATTCCCAGACTGTAGAACTGAATCAACCAGTCTGTTAAATTGTACATTCCCTGTCACAGTTTTGACCAGGACCAGGGAGGAGTCCAGGAGTCCTCTAAGACAAAACCTTCCACAAGTCTTTGATTTAGCCCAAGCCAGGAACAATTCTTCATAAGGAGTCTGCAGGCAGCCACCCACTTCTGGAGGGTAATGAGGTTTAATGAAGTGAATGCAGACATTTCCATTCTAGTTGGTTTCAGTGCCAGAGAAAGATCCTACATTTAATTTTCTAGTACACCTGTAGCCTACAGTACCATTCAAGGAGCAGGGTAGAAAAGGTTACAAGGTTTGGAAATACTTCTGATGTAACCTGCTTGTAGTGTGAAACAACATCATCCTTTACATCTCTTCAATAAACAGAGCTGTGGCTGCTTCCTTCAGCTCTGTTTACAAAATGGCCCACCAGCAAACTCATGGAAATAAACTAAAACAGGCATGAAACTCACCCTTTTGGAAGGCACTGAAACAGCAGTACATTTCTACATCTAGGTCTCTGGAGTGGCAAAATAAATATGTGGTGGCGAAGAAGGAAGGAAGACTGCTCAAAAAGAAAAGAAAATGAGGCACGAGGGAAGATCATACAGGACTAAGTTGCTGACTCTAACCGTGCTTCAAGGGTCTCATGCCAATTTACATGGCCCTGTTGATGTTATACAAAAAGCCTAAATTAAGTTACAAACCTTCAGCTCCATTCATCTTTTGCATCAGAAGTACTTGGAGCACAACAGCAGTAAATTAGTGCCAGCTCTCCTGCTGAGATAATTCAAAGTATCTTCCCCTGCCCAGCAGGGCCTGATTTTTCATGTTGATTACATATTGTGATTAATATGGAGGCATTTGCTCATTTAACAGGGGTAAAAACCTCAAACCCTAAAATCTTCACCAAATAGGGCTTTTGGGGGGAAAACTTGGTTTGTTTATTCTTCTCCACTCAGTGAAATATTAATTTCAAGAACTGTGCCAGCAATAGGCAATGATACAAAGAGATTGATAGATCCACTCTATTTCACCCTCACAATACCTATTAGGGTGCATGTACATTCTGAGTGAGGCTTGTCAATCACCTCAGTGCTTGATATTGTCCCTACCTCCCACACCACTGATTAGTGTCACTCACCAAATGAGCAGAGAGGGCGCAGAGGCAGATTCTGCCAGCAGTAAGAAACTGACTTCAAATCAAACCTGTGAAATGCAGTCTAAGATTCATGCCATGTAGGTGGAGGAGGGAGGAGAGGAAAACATCTTTCCCTTGCAGGACTCATGGATGCTTTTATTTCTTGTAAAAAAATAAATGGTCTAGTTTGCTAGAGGGGAAGAGAGAAGGCAGGTTGACTTTTAGGAGCACTGTGTGATGTCTTGACAATGAAATGGTTCAGGGTGGGTGTTGGGGAATATACCAGGAAATTATGCTACTTGTGGAGGGTGTCTGTGAAGGCAGGTGATCAACATCCATCTGCCAGAGATAGCTAGATTGTCTTTATGGGATGAGCTCCACATGGCAAGAGCCCAGGAGACTCTGCAGTGTTGTTGCTAAAGGTTGGGCTAAGTAGAGGTGACATGCAGTAGCTAAGAAATTACACTGAGCTACGTGGAATCTCTCCAAAGCTTGAGCATGTCTAGGAATGGCAGCTGTGGTCACCATCCTGTGAAAGGTTAATTTGGATATTATGGAGTTGGGAGGGGGGTTGGAGTGTCCCAAATTAAATCTGGTTGAAGATAAACAGAAATTTATGCCTCAGACTGGGGTGTAACCAAAGTATCTGCATTGCTTAGTGGTTAATTCAGTGCATTTGGAGTCAGGACTTTTGGAGCAAAAGGAGGTAAAGCCCTGTCTGCAGTGGGACAGAGATTTAAATGTATGGTATGAGTTCCACCTTCTGCAGAACTCGGCTGCTAATACTGCTGAGATGATAGGCACTGTGAGGCTTAAGAATGCTTGCAAAGGGGTATGGCGAGCCCAAATATCCATCCCAAGAGATACCTGGAAGTCAGACAACTGGGCGTGTCTGATGCTGAGCACTCATCACTTCCGCTGATGGCAGTGAGATCAGAGAGGAGGAAGAGAACGGGAGAAACTTGCGATCTCGTTAGACTGGGCTTTTAAAACAGCTACATAATTAGAGTCTCATGAGCTTTGATGCTTGTTCGATGAGGAGCCTGGACAGGTCAATTTTGCTGTGGGAAGAGTTAAGGAGAGAGGACGTAAAAGGAGATGGAGGGCTGGGAGAGACCCCTTAAGGGTAAGGGTAGATGCTCCTGCAGTCATTCAGGGGAAAGAAAGTACTGGGGGCAGAGGCTGCTCTTCCCAGCATTAGTCATTGTCCCCCACACTGAAGTCTGTCAGGAGCCCCAGCCAGCCTCAGGGGTCCTAGTGGAGGCAAGGTCAGCTGCAGGAGCAAGGCTGCCTTGCAAGTCTGTCCTGCCTATACCCAGATCCAACTCCACTTGCCTTTCCTGCAGGGCCTGTAAAAGCAACAGATCCTGTGCTATACCTGTGCTATACCAGCCCTTCGCAGCACCTAGCACATGGGAGTCCACCCCCCCTCCCCTGGGGTTCTAACTACAACCCACAATGCCATCCTTACCACTAAAAGGCCATTATGTGATGACATACAATTAGGGATTACAACACAGCTTGGTTCTGCACCCTCTGACAGTGCTGACAAAGCCCTGCTAGGGCAGGAGTCCTTTTTAAGGCAGTGATGGCGTTCTCCACGTGATGTTCACACTTTGAGGAACTGATCATTTCACTGTCAAACAAAAGCCATACGGCTGGATTCCATACACAAATGACTCCATCCAGAAATAGATGTCCAATTAAGGGAAAATATGTTTCCAAAAATCATTTTGTTTCCTGCAGTTTATAAGCTTTCTTTTTAAAAAAAAAAACCTGAGTTTTCATGTCAGTCAGTTTAGGGTTGGTTTATTTTTAACTGAGTTAGTATACTCCAAACCCCCTATGCAGAAAGAACATTGTCTGCTATTTGTTTTTGGATTTTTAATCACAGAACAGCTATCACATTTTCCACTCCATCTTTTGCCCCAAAGCCTTTCATGACATTGTAATTCAATGGATCTAAGATTTGTTTTTAAGGGAATCAGCAGAGGCTCAGAAAACCCCAAACCAGGCCCTATGAGCTTTCAAGCACTCTTAAGGATGATAAAAAGACGTGACAACTTTTAAGATGAGAAGAGATTAGTGCGATGATCAATGATCTAGTTTACACCCCTGAGAAAGTACATCCAACAGTCCTGGCATCAAATAAATGACCTTTAATTGAGGAAAAAGGCCGAGGGTTCACAAAGGTCCTTCTTCCTAGCAGAGGCCCCTGCATACCTCATGTATAATCATTCCTTGGAGGTAGTGAAGACAGTGGGATACATGGAGAGAGGAAGGGGAAGCTGCTTGGAGCAGGTACATACTAGGCAGGTCGGGTTGCTTGGGTGCCACATCTTTCTTCTGGGCTTGTCCATCTTCAGTGGCTCAGGATTACCGTTCTTCAGCGAGTGCTGGGATCGGATGGAGGTGAGGGTACTTGTCCTTTCCAGGCCTCCAGTGGGAACTGAAAAGCCTCCTGGAGAAGTGTGCTTTGCAGGAGCGCTGGGCTGCAGTTGTCCAGCTGTTTTGGCACCAAGATTTCAACCTTCTCATGTTTCTTTGGTCCTCACCCCCCAGGACATGAGCCTTTGGTACAGGGCAATCATAAACACAGGAGAGGCCAGCGGTGCAGGTGGAGGGGCCAGAGGACTGGAAGCAGGAGAGGGGAGATTCGGTTCACCTTCACCGTGCTTAATATGGATGAGAGCTGCTGACCCCGGCTCACTGTGGGTGCTCTCCCCAGCTGTCCAGGGGCCAGCCTTGTGATTACTGCAAGAGGGAAGGGAAAAGCACACTGCCAATAACCTCAGAAATATTTAGGGGTCTGCAAACCGGTGGGAAACCATGATCCAAAAGTCAACCAGCCTCCTAAAATCCTTGCTGGGCTTCTGTTTTGCCAGCGATGCTCTGTCAGGGGTTGGTGTGCGGGAGGATCTGCGGCTGTGCCCGGCAGCCGGCAGGGGTGTGGGCAGCAGAGGAATGGGGCAGCATGTCGGTTTTCCCTGCCGGGGGCTGCCCAGAGAGCATCTCTTACACACACCCACCACCACCGGCAGTCGGGATCGCACCACAGTGCTGCGCAGCCCCCTCCTCCCTCGCCCAGAGACCACTGCATAGCTCCCCAGACTGTCTCTGGGAGAGGCTGGGGTAAAATTTAGAAAAAAAAAAAAAAAAGGAACAGAAAAAAAATGTTAAAAAAAACCAAAAAAAAGGAACAGAAAAAATGTTAAAAAAACAACCAACCAAACAAAAAAAAACCCAAAAAACCCACCACAAAAACCTGCGGTGAGCCGTGTGGGGTGCCCGCGGCCATGGCTGCTCGCCGGGGCAGCTGTGGGGGGGCGGCGAGGCGCCAGGACGCCATCTTGTGGCGCCTCCCCACCAGTGACAGTCCACCCAGGCAGGGACCGGCCCCGGCCCTGCGGCCTCCCCGCCCCAGGCAGGCGCCGCGCACCTCGTCCCCCTCCCCGGACGGTGGCTGTCCCCCTCAGTGCGAGGCAGGCGGGAAAGGCCAGGCCCCAACGCCATCCTCCCCTCAGGGTGCAACCAAAATGCAAATTTCTGCACTGAGGGATTGAATTGGGGGTGGGGGGGTGTGTGCAGGGAGCAGAAGCGCTCAGGAGGGACTTTCTATCTTTTTCCCGACAGCTAAATAAGTTCTTGTGACCCCAGTGCAGCTGGGTTGAATTGAAGGTGGTCCCCTGAAATAAAGCACCTCAATACCAGACGTAACTCTGGGCGCAGAGGGGCCTTCCCCTCATCCTCTGTGCACCCCAAGCCAGGAGGCAGGTGTCAAACATGGCGGCTCCTGGGGCAGCGCCACTCGCTCAGGCCGTGCTCCTCCCCCAAGGGTTTCCCTGGGTCCCTGGTCCAGGGAAATTTCTGACAGGAGATTTCTGACAGGAAATTTCTGACAAAAATGGTTTGAATTAGCAAATGTCGGTTTGTTAAACCTCATGCCCTTCAAGGAAAACTGCTCTTAACCACTGTGAAGCCTGGTGGTGCGCTGGGAACTAAAAGCCTGAGTAACTGCTCCTTTGCCACATATGCCAGGTGGGCAAATTCTCAAGCAGGAAATTAGATAGCGGTAAGGTCTTTGTCTGTGGGCAGCTTGCCTTGGCAGTGTTACAGGAAGGTTTCCATGGGCCAGCATGGGAATTCTGGTCAAAGCAAGAGGGAAGGCAAAATAAAAGTTCCTGTGAGCAGCCATCAGGCAGGTATCGTCCTCTGTGCTCACCTCAGAGTGCTCAGCTGACATTCGGAGAAACTACGAGGATCCCAAAGCTCAGGAAGAGAAGACTGTGAGAATGAGTTCTCAGACTTTATGCCAAGCACAGTCCTGTAGGGCAGCAGCAGAACTGGAAGAAAGGTCTGTTACCTTCATTTCTGAATGAATCGTTCTTGACCTTCATAGTCATTGGACTCAAGGTTGAAAGAGTAAGAGCATCTGCACTGGAAAGTTTCTTTTCCCAGAAAATGATTCAATGCTGTTTGGCTTGACTGCAAATGTGGCAATCCAACCCATCTTATCTACTAAGTAGAAGGAAGTTTGATGTTACAATATCAACCACAATATCATATGTATAACTCAGCACCCTGCACACAACATTCATATTTGTCCCGGCATCTTTGGTGTGCCTTGCAAGTGCAGTTATCTTCTTTGGATATTTTTTCCTGGTTCTTTTCTTCAAAGACTACAATGTAGTTAAGTCAGATTTGGCAAAGGAATTGCTTGTGTACTCTGAAATAAACATGAGAGGTAAAGACCTATGGAAAACAAGCTCTTGCATGCAGTTTTCTTTCATCTGACTCCTTAGAAATTTGTTTCAAATTCTTTAGGGAAGGCACATTCCCTCCTGCGTATAGGCTTCCCAGGTGGTGCTGCTGTTTCTGTCAAAGAAAAGGCTACCTTAGACCATAGAGCAGCCTCCTATAAAACTAGGATCCAAGTCTGGGTTTGAGCTGCTCTGAGAGACTTACAGTTCTCCTAGCACAATGTTGTAATACAGGCTGCCATATGGCATGGCATCAGGTGTGGTACTCTCTAGAGAAAAGAGCTGTCTTTCTGTTGCTTCTCCTTCCCCTTCACAAATTCACATAAAAACCTTTCCTTAAAATCTGAAAGAATGAAGGGAATTGCAACATTTCCTCCAAAATTCCCCATAGAAGAAGCCTTTGAGCATTCTATTTCTGCTCTTATGACATCAGTGCAAACGTGCCCTGGACAAGTCCTGGTAAGATCCTTTATAGAAAGCCTTGTGCTGTGTGTGGTGGATAGTGATACACAGACATACATACACACTCTGGCAAAACTAGGTATGAATCTCAAGCCTTGGAATATCTAATCTCTTTGTTTCTTTTTCTGTACCTTGAAATTGCCACATCCCATAGTCATGCACGTGTTTTGAAAACGTAAGGAGCTGTTCCACACCTGTTGCTTTGTCTGCATCCAGTGCTCTGTCCTCTCCAGGTTAACTCTAATGACAGTCATCAGAAGTGCTGTAATGCCCTTCTGATCTTAAACTAGAAAAACAGGTTTGTTTTTTAATTTAGAAAGAGTAGAGATCTTCTGTAACATCTGAGGTCATTTTGTCTGTCCTTCAATACAGCACGGCTAAAGAATTTCCCTCCATAAACTTTGAGCTGAGCTCATAATTCAGGTAATGTTCAGGGTGTCATACCTCTTTTTATCTGCAACTGAATTAAATTTTATTGCCATCTTTATCTCTTTTCCCTAGCTGCTCTGTAACTAAGCCAACCTGCCTCTTATCTTGACAACTTCTACCTGCTTGAATCATTCTCTGAAGTCCTTTGTGTCATGATGCCCATTCCTACAGACACTGTGCGTTGTCTTTCCTGACCACTCAGAGGAGCTGTGTGGAGAACAAGCAGATCCGTTCGAGTGTATTTTGTGTCTGACTGGTGTTGCTTCTGTAGTTTAAAGCTGTGTTGAGTATATGAGGTCCTGTAACAAAATAATGTCACATTACCTTGTGAATCAGGACATAGTGTTTGGAAGCAAATGAGCCAAAGCCTGTCCTTGTTGAAATGAATGGCCCTTTTCTGGATGGGTTACACCTAGAAGCGAAATGGCAGGAGTCACCAACTGCATTTCAGGCAGGCTGTACTTACACCCCACTTTTCTTGAGGAACATTAGAAGCTGCTCTACAAAACTGCATGAACTGCATGTGGTCTTCCGTAACAGTTATGTCAATGCAAAGCTGAATGTCCAGCAGAAAACAGACAGATGGCTTAAGGAATGACAGTCACGCTCATCTTATTTTTTCACATTCATGTCAAGTGAAGCAGATCACTTTTACCTTATTGGGAAATGGTCATGGTTCAGCCCTCACTGGCGAGAATAAGCCAGCTCAGCAAGGTTGTCTAGGTCTCTGTGGAGCATGGACCATTTGTCTTTGGTGCCTTGTGCTTTGTCCAAACACATTATAAGCCCTTCACCAGTTGTAATAAAGGTAATATCTCAAACAGATCAAAAGCTCTTAATTGAAAAAGGGCATTTTTTCTTTTCAGACAAACTGTCTTGTGGAAAGCTAGGAAAGATGCCATATAATGAAATGATGCCAGTCATCCGAATGTGGAACTGGCAAAGCCCATTGCTATTTCTGTGGTCAAGAAGCAGGTTGAACCTGAAGATCTGAATGTCCTTCTCACCAACCCAGTTTTCATTCCATTGTCTAACCAGATGTCCAACATCTGGCTAGACAGCGCTGTGTGAGCAGCTCTTTCACACCTGGGACATTGGGCAGTAACAGTTACCTGAGTGGGAGAAAAAGTCTGAACCAGAAGTCCCAGCTTAATACCTGTCTTGGTTCAAAAAGAACTTTAGGATTTACTGGGGGGTTGGGCGGAAGAAGTCCCTCATGCTTGGACTAAACAATATCTCTTCCAGTAATGCAAGATCCCAAGGAAATGAAGAGAAGAAAGAAGAATTAGAACTAGTCACTGATAGTTAAAGCTGGTTGGTTTGGGTTGGTTTTTTTTTTCATTTTTCCTTGCTCAGTTCTCCAGAGGACTGCTTCTTGAGTCAGCCGTGCTGTGGTACCAGGTGTGACTCAAACTGCTACTTCAGTGTTTGGTACATCATTCATAATTTTTCCTGCAGTCCGGGTGGGAAAATATGTTTCCCAGTCCTATCTCTGTCACAAATCCCAGTTATACAGACATATTTCAGGGGAAAAAAAAAAAAAAAACAAACAAGTGACGTCATGGCAACTAGTTAAGTTGTACTGGCAGTTTGCATTAATTACTCCATAAAAACGAATTTTCTCTGGAGACAATGGTCTACACCTTGAGAATGGAGCAAAACTTGGTATCACGTGATCTCATCCTTCCCCTCTGAGCCTCCCATGATGTTCACCATTTGTTTGTGAACTGCATGGTCCCCTCTACAACCACCTAGCTGAGCATGACATGCACCAACATGGCTGCAAGGGAAAAAACTGTCCCTGGTTAGTCTAGATGGCTCTTTAGTCTAGTTATATCATACTGACAGTAGTTCATGTCTCCTGAATTAGCCTCAAAAAGCTTGGTAAAACACAGCAGAAGCCCTTTTGGACTAGCAAAACCCAGATACAGGACCTACTTTGGGAGAAAAAGTGGCTGTTCTCCTCTATGGGGCCCACACCTCTTCCAAACAAAAATACCCTGCTGTTGCTGTGCATAAACTAGGGACTTAAAGAATTGATTCTCAGCCACGTTTCCTTCATGAGGTAGATGTGCCTTTCAGAAATTTCTTCTGAACAAGCATAAATTGCTTTTGTTCTTATAACTTCCGTGTAAGTATGTCGCCTACAGGAACAAGGCTGCAGCCATGATGCTACAGTACCTTATAGTACTGTGTATGGTATTTAAATACTTTATTTCTTGCTTCCTGTTTGAGGGTGAGATCATTTCATTCATCCAGCCACTGCTGAGATAGACAGAGTGGAAAAGCAGAGTAACAAGCCAGTAGGGAAAAGACACATAGAATCATAGAATGGTTTGTGTTGGAAGGGACTTTTAAAGATCATCTAGTCCAATCCCCCTGCCCTGAACAGGGACATCTTCCACTAGATCAGGTTGCTCAAAGACTCATCTAACCTGATCTTGAACACTTCCAAGGTTGGGGCATCCACAACTTCTCTAGGCGACCTGTTCCAGTGTCTCACTACCCTCATTGTCAAGAGTTTCTTCCTTACATCCAATCTAAATCTACCCTCCTTCAGTTTAAAACTGCTTCCCCTTATCTTGTCACTACAGACCCTGACAAAAAGTCATCCTCCATCTTTCTTATAAGCCCCCTTTATGCATTGAAAAGCTGCAATAAGTTCTCCGCGGAGCTGTCTCTTCTCCAGGCTGAACAATCCCAACTCTTTCAGCCTTTCTTCATCGGAAAGGTGTTCCAGCCCTCTGATCATCTTCATGGTCCTCCTCTGGACCCATTCTAACAGGTCCATGTCTTTCTTGTACTGGGGACCCCAGAGCTGGACACAGTACTCCAGGTGGGATCTCATGAGAGAGGAGTAGAGAAGAACTCCCTTGACCTGCTGGCCATGCTTTTTTTGATGCAGCCCAGGATACAGTTGGCTTTCTGGGCTGTGAGCGCACATTGCCAGCTCATGTCCAGTTTTGCATCCACCAGTATTCTCAAGTCCTTCTCTGAATGTGGTGCTCAGTCAATTCATCACTCTGTACTGACATTGGGGATTGCCCCAACTCAGGTACAGGATCTTGTACTTGGCCTTGCTGAACTTTGTGAGTTTCACATGGGCCCACTTCTCAAGGTCCCTCTGGATGACATCCCTTCCCACTAGTGTATCAACTGTACCACTCAGCTTGGTGTCATCTACAGACTTGCTGAGGATGTACTCAATCCCACTATCTATGCCATTAATACTGAATAGTATTTGTCCCAGTGTGGACCCTTGAGAGACATCATTTGTTACATGGTCAGGACACACGACAAGGACACCACTCTGCCTCCACAGAGTGCATACCTAGCGCCACTTTTGCTCTTTTGTCCATTTGCTCCAGCTCACCCCAATGAGAACAGCCTATCAGGGAACAACTCTGATGATATGAGCCTTGGTTTACTTAGGAATTTGTAGCCAAACCTTTACTATCCAGAATTCTTAGCCCTCCATGGTATCCCACCAGGCTCTTGTTCAAGCAGAGAAACCCTGCACTTGGCCAGCTCTGACACCAGCCAATCTGCTGTAGAGGATGAGAGTTAAATAAAATAGCAAAGGAAAAATACCCAAAACATCTTGGCAGTTTCTCCTATACAAAGATCTGGCTGAGCCCCTCTGGTTTCTTGCAACACTTACCCACCCATGCAGCTTTAAAGTTCATGTTTAAGGATCACCTGCTGAGTTCAGAATGAGCTTACTGCTGTTAACATAGGACTAAGGCTGGCAGTCACACCACGTGGGTTTAGCCATGACGTCTTTGAGGAGGCAGAGCTAGGCCATGAGAATAACAGTGTCTCCTTCTCCTTGAAAGCCCTCTAAGAGATGAGAAATGAGAGTGAATACGAAGCAGGGAATATAAATTGCAGCACAACTTCCCCAGGAAACTAGCCTCCCTCCAAGCCTCGAACCACCAAAGAAGGAGCCAAAGCCTATCATCCTGTGGCAGGAGCTGTCACTGATTAGGTTGGAACTCGGCCTTTGAGCATTTTGACTCACTTCCATGGATATCTGCTTCTACTACATCTGCTGCAGGGAATTGTAGTTTAAAGGCTTAGCACTTTGGACATCACAGCTATTGCCACAAAAGGCACTAATAAAAGGGGCGCATACCGCAGCTAATGAATAGATGCAGAGCTGGTTTCCAAGTTTCTACTGCATCATAAGCAGAATGAAATAAGTGGTCCCAAGCCTGTGGTGAAATATTTGCTGTATGAATCCAGGTCTTTGAAAAGTCTCACACCTGCTGAAATTGATGAGTGTTGAGAGGCTATGTACCTTTGGGACTCCAGAACAAAACATTTAGTTCTGTGTACTAACTATAGGCTTTGTGCTGTACATACATACAGACACCCACACACACGCTCTCTCATCACAGATTTAATTGTAAGCTAAGCACTCCCAACAGGAGTGAAATTAAATGCCCAAAGAAAGCTAACTCCTTAAATTTATTTCTAAGGTGCTCTGCCCTCAAGATATAAGCAATGTATGTTCAATCTCCCCCACACCCCTCCCCCCAATATGTATTATTTCTTATCTCATCAACAGCAGTAATTGAAAGGATGATGTACTCTGCAGCATGCACTTACTCTGTTTTGGTCTATTTCTGACATTAAGAGGCTCTAACACACTTTTTTCACGGATAAAATTAACCCTTTTACTGAGGTGGATGCAGCATAGTCCATCCATGGAAAGAAAAAACATTGCTTCCATTTCTATCTGTTCTTTCCCCACTGTATGTTCCCAGAAGATTTGGAACTGAAGAATTCCCAGGTTTGTGTATGAACATGGACATAATGAAGTTAGGAGAGGAAATGTTTCTTGACCATTATACATGACATCTGTCCTTCCAGTCAGGCACAGATGCAAGCTATCCTCAAAACAGAGCAAGGAGGAAAGAAAACCCTCTTTCTCCTGTTGCACTAGCTCCCTTCCATAGAGAACTGTGGGTGGGTAGATCCAGATGTTATTACCAATGAGGTCGGAGGGGAAGTTGCAAGCATAGCTCACAGGAAAAAAACCCCAAGCTCTCTGAACACTATATAGCTGGCTTTCACATAGCCTGTTGTTCCCAGACAGATCCTTCATGCTTTGCAGTATGTAATTTAATGTTAGGCACTAAAAACTTTTCTCCCTCCTCTCTCCATTTTACATTTCAAAGAGGCTCCTTTGGGAAGGAGTGGTCCCATCAAGATAGTAACAGCCTCAAAGGCGTACAAAGGCTTTTAGACAGCCCTGGTTGATGGAGTAGAATATGAAGGCTGAGCTGCTTACCCAGGACTTCAGCACACCTCTAAGAGAGTTTGGTCGTTCAAAAAGGATTCAGCCAGCCATGTGTTGAGTCGGGAGTGGTAAGTACAGCCAGTCTGAAACTTAGCTTTCTTTTTTTCTTTCTTTTTTTTTTTTAAAGCCTGCTGCTTTAGAGCCTGGGCATCAAAGTCAGACAGTGATACACCACCCAAACCTGGTCTCCTGAAGGCAAGCCCTTTCAAAAATGGACTGCACAGCACAGTCCCTTTTTAAAGGACCAGAGGTGTATTGAGCTGAGTGATCTACGTGGTAACAGGCGCGCACCTGAACCTTGCTCACTAACCACACTGTTGGATGGAAGTGTCTGGAACTGCATTTTTTGGAGGTCAGATGTAGGCAAAGTATGAGTGGTTTCTGGCAAATGAGGCAGAGGAAGGTGACTTTTGAGGATTATAAATTAATTTAGGCAGATGAACAGTGGTTGGCTTAGACCCACCCAAGCTGGTAGAAGGTCAGGGCATAGCACGAGCAGAATGTTAGAAATTAAGGAGGGAGTTACAGATGAAAATGTAAGCATGTAAAGAATTACACAGGCGGATCTGAGGTTCACACACTTGGATTTAGGGACCTCACTTCTGCCAGTAACCTAGTTTAGATATTTACGTTCTTTATTATCTCAGTCCAGGGCCTTTTTCTTTGGAAGTGAGAAGATTAGCAGTGTTCCAAGTGATACCCTAGTTCATTAATCTCCAGAGCACTTCATTCTAAGTTCAGCCCAAAGGTCTTTACACTGCTTTGCCTTGTATGCAGCATCTGTAATCTGTCTGGGCATTTACACTACACCACTGTTTCAACTGAACGTCTACATACAGGATGTCCTTTGACAGCTGCTGAAATGCAACCACATCAAAGAAAGAACTGCTTACTGCACATGGCACAACTTCATATGTCTTCCTACACAAGAAGCTCACAAACATTCTCTGTCATGCAGTTGGCAGCCTGGCCTAGCGGACAGCTGAATGACCAAAGCATGAAACAGTAGATGTGCTGGTGCCAGGCTCTGCCTCAGTTTACCCTCTGTAAAACAGGGCTAATTGCACAGTACTCTAGATGGAGAGCACAAATAGGTCTCTAACTAAGGTCTAGGGCAAAAACAGTATAGCAAATAACTCAGGCAATTTTAAGAAGGGTGCTCTTTCATATAGACAGTACATTTTATACACTGAGATTTTTAAACTGGGTGAAACAGAGTTTTAATTACCATTAAACATCGGAACAGAGCTTGGTCCACATGGCACTCACAGTCAACAAGTCTCTGATCTAAAACAGAGAAGGAAGCTACAGCACAGTTGAACTAGAAAAACCATAGTAGGAAATGTGTTAAAGATTATTTTCTAATCATCTAGTTGTTATGAACTAGCAATTTGTGGCTATTACAAAGAACTCCATTTTGGGACAGAGGATTTTGACTAAAGAGAAAAAAATGATTACTTTATGCACTGAGGGATCATTTCAGCTGTAGAGGGAACAGAAAAAATAACATAGGGACAGCAGCTTAACGTGACATGCTGAAATTAGCTGGGGGATAAGCTGGGTTAGCAATACGTGATATTATCAAGGCAAAACCAAAATGCATGAGAAATTTCCTTGCCGTGATTTATGGCCCAGCTTTGTGAAAGCATCACATCCATAGTGCTAATACCCTGAGAAAACTCCAAGTCCATCTTTCTTCACATACAAAAGCACACAGATTAGCAGCTTGTGTTAGGAAACTCCCTCAATCACATTACAGCAGAGTGATTGTCAGAATGATGCTGTTACTGTTCAGAAGGCACTGATATCAGTAAATAGCCTTTGGCAAGAGGGCAGTTGTGCCTCCATTTCCCACCTGCATTTCATTTTTCATTCTTGCTTACCGACCCCACAGATCCATCTGTCCTCAGTGGGGTAACTGTGAGCATGGCACAAGGCATGCCCTGCCTACTTTTCCTCCATCTCTGTACAGCTTGTCTGAGCCTGTCTGGTACAAACCATTTCCTCAGTGCAGGCTCTCCCACAGAATCTGCAGGGACACAGTATGGATGGTTTAGGCAAAGCTCTGCTGTTTTTTTCCTCCTTTCTCCCCAACGAACTCACAGTTAATCCATGACATACTACACCCCTCAAAGGGCACCAGACTATTCATCCAGCTGAGAGGTGAGTGAAAATACACAGACCCACTTTGACACTATATCAGCTAACTCTCCAGATAACCCAGAAGCTCATCAAGAGCCAAGAGGACAAGCCTGATGTCATGCAAGCCCTGGGCAGAACAATCTCGGATCTTAGTAGGGGTATCAGTTCCAGGAATTTTCCACCCCTGTGGTGAGAGCTTGGATGCTGGAATTTAGCTTGAAGAAGGAGACAGATAGACATGTTGGGAGAGGAAGAAGATTGAAAAACTTCAATGAATAAAAGCACCATTACTTATACACACTGGGAAGCAACAAGAGATCCACAAGTTAAGCATGGAGACATGGAGAAGTGCTAATGATCCAGGTCTTCTACCCAAAGCTATTCTGTCACAGGAACATTTGAACCTGCTTTAAGGACGATCTAAAATAAGATCAGGCACCCGGCAGCTGCATTCATACTGAGCTTTCCCTGGAGATAGGAAATGGGAAATGGGTGTAATTTTCTTTAAGCTCTGCTCCAGACGAAGGCTGCAGCTAAGATGTACGTGCCAGTATCAGCTTTAAAGAAGCCTTCCTGGATACCAATAACAGCATAGCTACAGCCCCCTTCTCAGCCCTACAGCCTGGAGAAACTCACAAATTCCTAGACAAGGGTATCTGTGTTGTATTCATTTCTAATAGCTGAGGTAGTTAACTGGAGAACTGTTTTGAGGTCATGTCTACTGCTGGACTGCAGGGTAGCCATACTGGCAACAGCCTCCTCTCACCAGCTCTGGGCAAATCCAGTAAACCAGCCCCACAGCCTTGTGACAGGTATCTGAGCCAGTGCCTTAATGTAACTGGAATAGCCTCAAGTCCAGGCTGTCCCCACTGACCTGGCAGCACTTGCATTTGCTTTTGCATGGGCATAACTTAAGAGACCATTTGGCCAGCTCAGGGCCATTGAACTACTGTTTCTCTCAGCATGAGATGCTTTTCTTGGGATATGGGTGGAAGGATGGAGACTGAAATCCTTACCCATCCCAAATGCACATTGCCTTGTCTACCCAGCTACCAGCTACACTGGTATGCCCTGTGCCAGGGCTTGCATTGCCTTGCCCAACAGAGTCCCAGACCTGCCTATGTCTGACATAGCTTACCACGAGTGGTCTCTACAGGGCTGCAGGGTAAGGTGGAGGCAGCCTGTTCTGTTTGTATATTGACAGGGGATGAAAGCCAAACTGCGAAAGGACTTTGGTACAGTGCAGCCAAGTGACTCTAAAGTACTGCTTTAAAAAGCCACAAGGTCACCTTTACTGACATTTGGATAAAGATTTTATAGAAGTCACAGGACTGAGAGATGGGCTTGTCGTGCCTATGATCACAGGGGAGGGAGGGATTTATGCACTGGTCAAGAAGACTGCATTGTTGTGATTCTTTCATGGTCATGAATGCTCATTTATTAGCCTGTTGGATAAAAGAGGCTGATTGGGATTTCTCCCTTTTCACTTACTGTTTCACACCACTGTTCCAGGTGGCCTCCTTGACTCTGCCAGCACATCTTCATGAAATTTAACAGCCCCCTACTTACCAGTACTCTCCAGGTGCCATGCCCTTGCAGTCTTGTCTTCTTGCTCGGTTAGACCTCAGCAAAACTTGGTCTTATGGCCAAACATCATTTAAGCACAATATGATAATATGTATCATGCTACCAAATGAAGAGCCGGCACACAAGCACACTGGAATCTGAAGGATTTGGACAGAGGGGCTTTGCTAATGATGCGTGTTGTGAAGCTGGCCCATGTGTCTATGTGTGTGCTTAATCTGAGAAGCAGCACAGACTGTGTTAAGCCCTGTGGCAGCCTGAACAAGCAAGGATTCAGCCTTGAGCAAACCTGAGAGGACTGAGTCCAGGAAGGAGGAGAACATGCTCAGATGCCATGGATCTCCTGGAAAAAACATTATGGGCAAGCAAGTCTACATCAAACAAACACCTGGCTCCACCACTGGTTTCTCAGTGGCATAACGTAAGGGGCAGGTTTTGATCAGATGGTGGAAAACGTAGGGATCATGACAAAAATAATCTTCATCTGAAAGCACGTGGTACAGGTGAGCATTTGAGTCTCCTTATTAAATTACAGTGTCATATAGACATTACATCCTTTAGGCACTGTCTGTGCTTCAATACCCAGAAAGCAGACATATCTGTTCGGTGACTATCATGTGGACTGGAAACTTCCCTGTCCTTTCTTCATGTTAGCCCTGCAGGGAGATGCAAACATGAATAATGCCACAAGCTTCATGCTAACGTGCTAAATATTTAACATAATTAGTCACTAGAGCTCCATCCCTTTCTCCCATTGAGGAGACCAAGACACAAATCACAGGATTAATAGTTTGGTCCCCAGCACTTGCTTGTTGATGCTCCCTGATGTTGGCAGGTGTATTTGAGCCAGGTAGGATCAGGAGGCAGAAGTAAAGACAAGGGAGACAGGCAGCACAGCAGCCTGCAGTATTGTTGTACCCTGGCTGGGGCTGACTGGCTCATTTGCACAGCACCTGGGAAGCAAGGGACGGCTCCCTGCATCTGAGATCCTAATGCCAGCGTCTGACACCGAAGCCCAAGAAAACACAGACAGGTCACTGGCTCAGTGCCATGGGGAGCTCTGCCATGCAATGGAAACCACGGCAGCGGGAGCAGAGTAGTATGTCAAGTGCAAAGCAGCAAGGATGTTTTCCAGCCTAAGGGTGAATGCAGGTGCATAACCCATTTGCTGCCAGAAACAGCATTATTAGCATAAAACAAATGACAGGAGTGCGTGGAAAGCATAGGACAGCCATAAGCCTGACCTGGCTGTAGACAGTGTATACGTGCTGGAGCAAGGAGGCTGGCAGCTACACAATCCACATCCCATCATGTGACCAGGAACGTGTATGTGGCATCAAATGGTGTTAATGGATAGGGGAGGCTGGGCACAAGCCCCTAGGACCCATCCTTCTTATGTAAAGCTATTCCTGGAAAGGAGGCATGAAAATTTCTGGGCTTATGCTGATGGTTTATCTCTACTGTGGGACTTTGTCCCATACATGAACCAGAAAAGCTACATGTGCTAGCAGCACAATGGAAACAGTGACTCCAACAAAGATGCTGAATCAATAGAGCATGGAGCTGAAAAATCCTTTCCCCACCATCCCCTTTCCTCTAGGAATCTTCCCCTGTCCCTAAAGCAGGGGCTGTTGCAGGAGTTTTATAAACTCGTGGTGTGGGAATTACATTTATCATAGAATCATAGAGTCATTTAGGTTGGAAAAGATCTTTAAGATCATCAGGTCCAACCATTAACCAAGCACTGCCAAGCCCACCACTAAACCATGTCCCTAAGCACATCTATGCATTTTTTAAACACTTCCAGGGATGGTGATTCCACCATGTCGCTGGGCAGCCTGTTCCAATGCTTGACCGCCCTTTCAGTGAAGAATTTTTTTCCTGATATGCAATCTAAACCTACCCTGGCACTGCACTATGTCAGGACTGCAGCCAAGGGCATACACAGTACCCAGAGCAGCAAAGGTGCAGGCACATGGATTTCACCACAAGCATCTCACTGACCCTGCTGTAGATAGCTCCACTGTTACTGGTATCTGAACTTGCTGGTTCATCTCAGCTTGCACACCTTCACTGGGCCATAGACACAACCAGAAAACCCACATCAGGCCCCACATCTGATCAGCACATATGTAAGGATGGTCCCTAGTGCAGGGGGGTAAGGCAGGCAAAGCGAAGGGTCAGTGCTCCCAACAGACTGACATTTATTCCAGCTACCTAATAACCAGTAGCTAGGCACAACATAAATGCAAACCCTCCCTTCTCCACCACACTACCTTACATAAAACTATTTAGAGACAACTCCGATCCCACTCAGACTGACAGAGGCAGCTGCTATAGCAGAGCTTTTAATCCTGAGTTAGAGGCTGTTGTCACTGGCAGGAAATCTTATTGTGTTGGACAGGCAATCCTAGACCTTAATTAAATAGGTTGCCCTCCCTGCAAAGCCAGACAGAGTAGACTGGAGTCAGATGAAGCAAGTTGCTTAAGCCAAGGACCACCTGGCTGTAACTTCATCTAGGTGACAGCATATGCTTTTGTGACACTCTGAAAGGTTGAAACCCCAAGCAGGCTCCCAGAGGTAAAGTGAGGATTTGTAAAGAGCAAGAAATCAGAGATGCTCTGTTCCAAGAAGGAATTCATTCCTTCTTGTTTCAGAGACTATAATGTTGTGGCCTGCACCCTGACCAAAGACACAGCAGATCACACTGGTTCAGGACTGATTTTTAAGGGAGCTGGTGGCTCCGTGTAGCAGGGAGTGCTTTGAACCAGACCCTGCTAGTAGCTCCTAATACTAAGCACTTCATTTTTCTTTCTCATGCCTGCCCTCGCACTATCTCTGTGAGATAAGGTGCATTACTTTCTCTGTACCAGAAAAGAGCTGCCGTGTTGACTCCACGCATTTCCTATAGCCACAACCCAGCTGCTTGCCTCTGTAGAATCCTGCTGCTGTGCCAAGGTGTGACACTGCCATGAATGATCTCAACCCTGTGCAAATATACAGAAAGACAACACGCTGGTCATCCACCTTGCTTTCTGCATGGATACAGCTTGAGTGCATAGGCCACAAGAGACTGCAGCACCCTGCTGCTGAGGCCCTGAGCTGGATGATGGGGATGGAGGAAGAGGAGGGAATGAGGACCCCAGTGCTCACTGTGGGGTATAACTGCCCCTCTGACTAGGTCCAGCCAGAGAAACTGCACAGCTCCCAAAGAGTCAGTTGTGAACCTGGGTGTCTGGTCAAGACTTTGCACTCAAAAACCCTTTTCAGGCTCCAGCCTTTTCTGACTAACCCTTGAACAGCCTTAGGCACAATGTGGCCCTCAGCCTCTTCCCCCACCTCAGCAGAATTAGGTCATTTGTACTTCACTGTGGTGCCAGGACTGGGGGAGGGCAGCAGACAGAGGTAGGCACCTTGTCACGGTGTCCCTTAAGCTCCCCCACAGGACATAGGCGTACATCTGTAAACACAGTGCAGCATGCACTGCAGAGACACCTCTGCAAAAATGCAAAATGGTACAGAGACCAAAGCTTGAGTCTTCAGACGCTGGTGCTTGTTACAACCTTCCTCCAGGGCTAATCAGCCCTGTTTTCCATTGCCTGGAGGGAGCAATGCACCGTGCTGCTGCAGGAACCCAAGCCCACTTACACGTGTTACCACCCCACAAATAAGCCAAGGGCCTTCCCTCCCCGCATTCCCCCCAGCACAGCAGCGGCCATGGCCTTTAGTCAGGGAGCACTTCTCTCAGCTCCAAGGCACTGAGTCTAGGCTGCCAGCTTGCACTGTGAAGTCCAGTAACCAGGTCATGACCCCATGGTGACATCTGAGTGTCCCAAGTCCCCTGGCTGAGACAGATACCACATGCCATTCAAGCCACGGAAGGACAGACACCACAGGATGCAGTGCAGCCGGGTGCATATGCAAAACACCTTTCTGCTTTCTCTTTCTCCCCCACTTCTCATTGGAGTGCCTGTAAAGCTAGGAGCAAACACATGACACTGGTGCAGGAATTTTTATTTTCTGAGAAACACATACTTTACTCTCCAGTGTAACAGAACTTCAGATGCATAGCAGTGGCTACCAGAAACGTACAGATCACAGAGAGTACTGCTCTTTATAGTTTTGCTAATGTGAGTTTAGCAACTAATGCAAGTTTCTGAGCTGGCAGACCCTGGAGACTGACTGGGTGTGTTCACCCCCACAAAGCAAGGTAATACTGTGCTGGAAGCTCTCCACAGTAACCTGCTAACAGTCTCACCTGTGGGAGGAATGGGATGCTGCGCCCCTACTTTCCATCCTGACATCCCTTTCAGACTATTTGAGTCATCCTTTTACTTCTCATTCACCACACTCCTCAACACTCCCCTCGTTCCTCCACACCCCTTCATTTCTGGCTATGCCATTCACCTCTCAGATAAGACTGGGTTTGGGGGAGGGAGAGAGAAAAAGGGAATAGGATAGGCAGAAGCTCACAGATAACCCCATACATTATTTTTCCTAAGAAAGCAGATTATTTCTCTTGTATACATGAAGCCAAGAAACAATGGTTTATCATAGATATCACTCTGAGTGCCTCTATGCTGCCTGGAGTGACTCTTGGCCTCTCATCAAAGCTTTCCCACACATCTTGGATGGCCAATTGTGAGATGTTCAAAACAGTGCTGGGGAAGCTATTCTAAGATGCATGGCCAGGCCTCCTTCGTGGTGTTCCTCTGTGCGTATGTGCTAACCCTGGAAACCAAACTCCTTGTACTTGCTGGCCATATCATTTCGGAACAGCTCCAGGGCCTTCTTCATCGCAGCCTGGGAATCAGCCCCGAAGTCTGAGTGTTTTTCAGCAATGACCTTGATAATGACTTCAGAAATGAACTGTGAGGAAGGAGAGAGAGAAAGAAAAACTGAAGGGACACTCAAGGTTTATTTTCAGAAAAGCCAGACTAAGAAATAGGTTGCAGAGCCTGGAAATATCTCCGAGCTAATTCAGTAGCCCTTCCCACAGTCTCCGGAGAGACAGCGAGGTCTAGCACACAAGGAGCCTGGGCTGGGCAGAAGAACTGGGCTCTATTCCTAGCTGTGACGCTGATCTGCTTCATGACCTTGAGTAGACCATGGCCCTTCCCACTCTTGCCTATCTCATCCATTAAGGCTGAAAATTCATGCCCTGTGTTTGTACAACACTTAGTTTTGTGGGGCTTGGTCTCCAATGGATCCTCCAGGGCTTACTCTAAAATTGTACATCCCTTGTGTCCAGCCACTGATAGTTCTTATGTAATGTTGTTTCCCAGGCATGCAGAGGCTGCACGGGCTGGTTTATTATTGTCAGGGATTGGTCAGACTGCATGTGGTGTTTGGAATGGGAAATCTAAACTTGGAGATTCACATACCATTTGCATACCATGAACCCTTTTTCTGTGCCTCCTCCTGCATGTACACAGAGACCTTGGACTTGAGGGAGGGCTCGCTGGAGTCCAAGCGGCCATCAGTAAAAAAAAGCACAGCTCTCACATAGCTGTCTTGCACACATTCACTACACATCAGACACCAAGATTTCCTGCGCTTTTCCATACCTCCAGATATTTGACAGGGATTTTGTGCTTGGTCGCATGGGTTTGAGCCAGGGGCTTCAGCTCTGATTCATGATTACCCTTCTGCTTCAAGATTTTTCCCAGTTGGGTGAGGACAGTAACTCCGTGTTTCTTCAGATCTTCAGAGCCCTTCATCTGATCAGGGGTCTTCAGGCCTTTGAACTTTTCAAAACGATCCAAGGTCTCAGGGTGGTCCTGAAAGAGTCTGTGAACAAAAGCAGAGGTATTGTGAGACCTGGGAGAGCTGTCACCCAGACCACAGCTGAGGTCCAACTGCTATAGGTATTTCAGAGTATATGGACTGGCAAAGGTGTGATAAGCTGCTTCTCCCTCCAAAGAAAGCTCTTAGCTAGTTCCTGCTAGTATAAGCTAATTTAACCTGGGAACTTTGACACTAGATCCTTTCCAAATCACTACCATTGACAATCACTCCTTTTAGCATGTATATAAGCCAGGGAAGCATATGACCCTACTGTGAATATGGTTTAAGTGTTTTTCAACCTTCCTCTGGTAGGTTGTTCTGCAACGTGATGATGCTCTGTGTGCAGAAGTTTCCTTTCTGTTTATTTTGTACAGACTGCTTTTTGTCATTAACAAACAATGAAAAGCCTCTTGTCTTTGGAGAGCAGAAGCTCCTGACTCATCTCCTTTGAGTATTGTATCTACTTTAATCCCATCCTCTTACACATGTCCTAACATGATCACGGCTGTCTTTTTCCATTCTCTCTGGCTGTGATGGAGACACTGCCCTAAACATGTCCAGCTAGAGCAACAGAGCAAGTATCCATATTTTTTTACATAGGTCTGCTAACTCTTTGGCACCAGTCCCCTGGGTTATATCAATTGTATTAAGATAGAAACAAGAGACACATCTGGTCATGGTACTGAGAGATGAGTTCTTGCATTCATGAAGGAGAAACAAAACCAAACAAAACCACCTGTCTTCATTGACTTACTGTTACTGAGGAGCCAACCTGTAGCCCCTTGGGTCTCACCAGGACCCTCTTCCCAGCCCATCTCTGCATTGACCAGGAAAGGAGAGTTCTAGAGACTTCTCATACACAAAGAAAAGGGAGCAGCCTCAGGTCCTTCACATCTGGAGCTCAGGTGTTCTTGAACATCAGCTGGGTGGGAGCTTACTGTGTCCCCACCCTATGACTGCAGACACAGAGGAATTTGGTTCCTGCCCTTTTTTCCCACCCCTCAGCTCAGCCCAGCTGCCAGCAGTGTGGTTCCTCCATCCAGCACTGTGGCACCTCAGAAAGTTCTTGGGAGCGAGTGGGTCACAAGAGCGTGGGGCCTTCAGGCATGCTGGTGCCATGCCATGCAGTGCTATACATAGGCACTACAATCCCAAAATGGAAATGAAATCAAGAAGGTGGAAAAATATCTAAAAGACAGGCTATTGTTGTCCCCACTGTTTCGCCCCTGCTGCATTTCCTAGGAGACAGGATGCAGACAACACTGGCAACCAAACTAGCAGGAAAGTTCACTCTTTCCCCTGACACAGTCCGAAGCTCAAGGTGAAAAGGGGATACTGCCTGTCCTGATTATTAGTAGTTTAATAATTAAGTGCTGAGAGACATCAGCTCCGTGCACAACTTTATTTTCAGGTATTATACCCTCCGATGGCTATAATCCAACTAGCTGAAGCACCAGCAAAAGCAATATCTGACTTTACAGACAGGGTCCTGCAGCTCACAGCTGTGAAGTGGCTCATCCAAGTTCCCTGCAGCAGTGTCTGGAGCTCCCACCCGGGACCTCAGCCATGAAACCATCCTCCCTCTCGCAGTGCACTGATTGCGCTCTTGCTCTGCCCATGGGAGAGTGCTGCTGCTGCAACTGCCGGGGCTCGTGTCCCATCTCAAACTGGACGTTTCTCCTAAGTATGTTACCATGAGGGACAGACTCTCCACTGTCTGGTGTATGTATATGTTAAACCAACTAATAAATGCCTCAAGCATATGGAAAACACAAGCTGTTCTGTGGCAAAAAGATTCTGTAGATGAGTGACCAGTCTTTGCTGGTGTTTCACTTCAAAGGTCTCCAAAGGATTTCTGTACTTCACCAGATGCTGAGCACACCAGCATTGGCCTTTCCTTTTTTCCTGTGTCTTTCCATGACACAGGTTGTGTCCCACTCAGAGATTAAAAAACCTTGCACCTTGAAATGAGATTAAGTTATTTCTAAAAATCTCCTTCCATTGAGTCTGGCTATGGTTGAATCATGTCTGCCAAAGATTATATACTCCCAAAACTCTTGAAAATTCTTCTGAGAGGTATTTTTTTGTTTCCTTTGGAAAACATCCAGTTGAATCAGTATTTTCTAAACATATTGCCAGGATGAGACATCTGCCTAAGAAGTCTTTAACAATGGACATAGGGACACATACCTAAATGGAGAGCTGCTGGCTTCCCCTGCCTCTCTCCTCCCTCAGAAACCCCTTAAAAGAAGAAATGGCCTGAGTTGGCTGGGGAGCACAAAGTCACAGGGGAGACGGGTATCATCTATTTATGTAATACCATGCTCTGCTCTGTGATACCTGTAAGAAAAATAGTATTACCTCTTCACTTGGAAACTGCTGTTACTGTCTCATGGCACTTCCAGAGCCAAAGTAGCCACCTCACAGAGATGGACTGATGGGGAGGGCTCAGGTTCCTGCTACCCCTCCAGCACGCCTGCTCTGGACTGCATGAGGGGAGAGCCATCACATTGCCACCCAGCTGCCCCTATCTCTCCCTTCCTCTCAAACGGCAGGTGAACTGGGCCATGATAAAGAAGGTAAATGAAACAGCCCCCTGCTGTGGCTCATCTTTGAAAAAGCTTTTTCAGTGGACTTGTTGGGTGGTGTGGGGTCCTTCCTTTAGCCATGTTTAGTTAGGCTAGGAAACCCCCCAAGTATGTGCCACATCTCCACTGCTCTCCTCAGCACCTGTACCCTTCTGGCATATCATAGTGTGCATGGGCTCAGGGGGGAGATCTGGAGAGGGTCCGTCCGTGCTGGTCTTTAAGGATAGGCTAGTATCCAATTCCCACCCAATGTTGTTTCCCACTCTGCATCCCTGAGATCCCTTCCAAATTTCTGTGACTTGCTGCTGGCACCCAGGATGTTCCCTTCTCAGGGGGCCAGGACCACAAGGACAGCCTTGGGGCAGGGATCCTCTCAGATGGAGACCTCACAAGCATTCCTACTCTGACACCAGAATCATGGAGGGAAGCAGAGGGAAGGATGTGCCTCATTTCACACCCAGACCTCAAATTCATCATCAGGAAGTGGACAAGTCTTACCACCCAGATTTCTGGCCAAAAAGCAGGATGCGCAGGGCTCTGCCAGTTGAGACTAAGGTAGGGAGAGGGAAATACTCAGGTACTTCACAGTTAATTTTGCTGAAATCATAGATACCAAGAAAATTGTCACAGAGGTGATTTTCCTCTCCTCTCCTTCCCTGCCTCCCCACATCCTTGCTGCAGAGCATCTGAAGGCCCGGGACACACAATTTGCTCCGGCTTTTCTCTCCGTGCTGCTTGGGCAATGAGGATCCAAAGCAGAGCTTTGCCAGCAGAGGCAGAGGCAGTGACAAAGTCCCACCATCTTTTGAAAACGGCACTGGCCTGCTCCTGCACCCATAGACAGATGGAGAGACAGAAGCGCAGACACTTTACACAGCGAGTAATTTTTAACCCAGAAACCATAGCAATGGAAAGAACACCACCCTACAACAAAAAAAACCACCCAGCCTATTGAAATAAACATGGCCAAAAACAAGCCCCCGTACTAAATATACACCTTCCTTCATCTCTCATCAAAGGTTCTCAGTTTTACTGTTAGGACCAAAGCTTCTTGCCTACCTCATTAAAATTTCATGCCCATGGCCGGCAAGGTCGGACTCCACCTTTCCCCAAATGGTGAGGACCTGCTGCCACTCCTGGTCACTGAGCCCCATGGTTCACTGAAGGCAGGTCCTGAGTGCTCCCCACAACTGTTTGTCTTTCCCGTAAGGGTGGCTGGAGAGCTGACCTGTGGGATTTATAGCCCCTGGTCACAGACCTACACCTGTCAGTCGTCAGCTGGATGTCTTGCTCCCTTTCAGGCTTGTCTAACCTAATCAGTCTCCCTATTTTTTTCTAGGAAGCTATTTCGGGTCAGGTGCTATTGTGGGTGCCACTGATGGCATCATTTCTGCTTTTCGTATTGGACTGGCATATGTCCCACTCTAGACAGAAAGGGCACTGCTGAAACACAGTGCCAGGAGCCTGTCCTAGGTTCTCAAGGACCCAGACACAGTGTCAAGCTGTACGGCAGGAGATCTGAAGAGCACTGCCATCTGCAGCAGCACCCTGCCTCCCTCTCCCCTGGTCTGCCAAGGGCAGGCAGGAGAAAAGGCCAGGACAGTTGGTATCATCAGCTCCATCGCTCCAAAGGCCTTTCCTTTCCCATGCTGATCTCAATCTCCTTTCCCCCTGGGGTAACACATACCATTTTCTAATAGAGCACAATGTCAGAAGAGACATGTCCTTAAAAGCTAACCATATTCAGAGTGGCCCAGTCATCTCCCCAGCCTCTGTAGGAGGGAGGAAGGGGATAAAAGCTACATGGGAGCTAGTTACCCCACACCTGCCTGCCTTTCCAGGGAATGCCCAGGATTAGCCGCTGGCTGAGCCTGGATATCATAGTCAACAGACAGTAATTTGTGGCAGGCCAGAGACACAAGGACACAACAGGGCTTCACTTAACACCCATCCAGCCAGTAGTTAAGGTCTCTGGCTACCCCAGGCAAGCCAAATATCTGTGTTGGGAGGAAAAGCCACTGTGCTGACAAACAATATGGGTATGCTTTGGGACACCTCCCAGCCTTTCTCCTTCAGCCCCATCAGGACTGATAACAGCCTGGCACACCAGGAAGGTGATTAGTGCCTTCCAGGAGGTGACTGCAGTCAGAGCGCAGCCTGATAACAAACCCCAGCTAGCACTGCTGTTCCAAAGCACACACCTACCTCTGGACTTTTCCAAAGGGGCACACATCACAGGCATTGGCAGGTGAGAAATGTCAACTGAGGGCTGAAGACACCTGTCCTGGAGCTCAGGAGAAGAGCATGAAACCCCACAGTCCCTACCACAGCACTGCAGGACCTGAGGTGCACTGCTGCCTTTGCCCCCATCCACACTGCAACAGGAGCAGCCTCCCTGCTCCAGCCTTGAAAGGGGAGAGAAGTGCCTATGTACAAGGGTAGTCAGGCAGCAAGGAGGATGGAGTCACGGAGCCTCACATCCATCAGAAACACACAGGTGTAGAGGGAATAGTTTGGGTAAGAAAGTGTGGCAGCTGGTATTCAAGCCTAGAGGTAAGAGAATTTTGGTCATTACATGCCACAAGCCTCTGTCATCCAAGTCAACCTGTGATGCTGCAATCTTCCCCTTCTCTCTCCTCTATGCACCAGTTCACTTCATATCCAAAAATCTACATCCTAAACACTTCAAGGCCAAGATTTCATCCTGATTTATCTGTGCAAACACCAGACTGCTACCGATTACCTAACCTAAGCTAAACTGGTGGAAGTGACTCAGGATCCCTCCAGCTCATTCCTTATGTTGTTCTCCACAGTACTTATAGCACTAAACAAGCATTTACACCATCCCAGGCTTGGTCTTGGGTAGGATCCTGAATACTGACCTTACTATTTTACATGCGTTTCAGACACGACAGAAATGTGCTCCTGGTACATGAGAGGTTACTCTTATGCACCGAGCTCCATCATTTTCCACAAGCTGAAACTACTCAGTTGCTGTAATAACTTCATTTGAAGTTGGTTGACTCTCTGCTCTCTGCAGCATTCCCCAGGGCTTCACAGCCAACAGTCCTGGTATGGAGATAAATGTTAAATGGTCAGAAGGCTTAAAAAGAGTATAGGATTCCATATTGCTTTTTTTATGAGTGAAGTGGTAATGAAATGAAATCATAAGTTCTTCTCTCTAGGGCTTTAATAAATAGTCTACAGAAATATTAAATGCTTTATAGCGTACCCGACCACACCTCAACGCTGCAGCCACGAAAAGGACATAACATTTTAGTGTCTACAGGCCTTTCATCTCTCTCTTGGGGCAAAATCTATGACTTGCATAATAATGTCGATAAACACAAACTGCAGAGAACCAACATATCAGCCGCCCGCTTTAAGAAGCACCAGGTGATTGAATAACCTATTTCAAACAACACCCGCCACCCCAGAGCCCTGCTGACACGCGTGGCCCTGCAGCCACACCTAAGGCGCTTTCGCTGAACGAGCATAAAACGTATCGGTAGTATCGTTGCCCACGTTTCGGGGGGCATCGCTGGCGCCATGCGGGTGCTGTCACCTCGTCGCGAAGCCCCCCCCGCGCGGACCGCCCGGCCCCGGGGCCCCGGGCAGCAGCGCCGGCGCCGCCGGCCAGGCCGTGCTACCATCTAGTGGCCACGGGCGACAGAGCCGCGGGGAACGGAGGCCACGTGCAAGCCGCCAGCCGGGGTCTGGCGGCTCGGGGCGGTGGCCGGCGTGTGGCCCCTCCAGTTTCAGAGGCGGGAGAGTGACCCCGGGACAGGCAGAGCGGCAGCGCACTAGGCTGCCTCACGTAGCAGCATCACGGTCCCGGAGCCGGTTCTCATGGGGGCCTTCAGCCACCGTGATGGCTGCGGGAAGCACAACCCAGCTGGAGACGCGCAGTCCAGGAGGCTCCTGCAGAGCACTGATGATGACTGTTTGACACAGGTAGTGGAGGAGCCAGCAAGGCAAGGTCTGCTGCTAGACCTTGTACTAACAAAGAGGGACTGCTTGGGGATGTGAAGGCTGGGGGCAGCCTTGGCTGCCGTGACCATGAGACGGCGGAGTTCAGGATCCTCTGTGGAGGAAGCAGGGCAATAAGCAGGACTGCAACCCTGGACTTCAGGAGAGCTGACTTGGGCCTCTTGAAAGACATGCTTAGAGGAATCCCATGGGTTAGAGGTCTAGAAGGTAGCAGGGTCCAAGAAAGCTGACTAATATCCAAGCATCACTTCCTTCAAACTCAAGATAGGTACATCCCTATGAGTAAGAAACCAAGAAAAGAGGACAGGAGGCCTGCATAGATGAGCAAGGAGCTTCTGGCAAAACTCAAACAGAAGGAGGTGTAGGTAGAGGAATTATAGAGGAATGAAGGCAGGTTAATTAACATTGATAATATACAGCTGTGGACTTGCTTCAGGGGCAGTGGGTTGGCTGATGTGGATAATGTGCAGCTGTGGCTGGTTCCTGCTAAGTAATTAAACAGCTCTAAGGGGTGTGGAAGAGGAGCATCCAATGAAGAGAGACCTGGGAGAAGCAGAGGAAGGAACGAGAGTGCCCTGGAGGTAGGAGAGACAAGGAGAAGGATGCAGCAGAAGCAAGAAGCAGGGTGGACTGGCCTGAAGAGTACAAAACAGCACTAACAGTAGATGAACTGTTGAAACCTTGTGGGGGATTGGTGGTTGTGCTAGGGCAAGGTGTGGGAACTACTTATTGAAGCTAACCTGGTATGGGGAGGTAAAAGCCTTGTTACAGCCTACTAGTTTGGAGAGTGCTGTAGCAGAAGGAAGTCTACAGAATGTGGAAAAAGGGACAGGCCACTTGGGACAAACATAGGAATGCTGTCAGAACATGCAGGGAGGCAACAAGGAAGGCTAAGGTCCGTTTGGAATTATATCTGGCAAGGGAGGTTGAGGACAACAAGGGCTTCTTCAGGTACATCAGTAGGAAAAGGATGACTATGGAAAATGTGGGCCTGCTGCTCAATGAGGTGGGTGCCCTGGTGACAAAAGATACAGAGAAGACTAAGTTACTGAATGCCTTCTTTGCTCCAGACTTCACTGCCAAGGCCAACCCTCAGGAATCCCAGACCCTGGAGGCAAGACAGAAAGTCTGGAGAAAGGAAGACTTTCCCTTGGTCGAGGAGGATCAGGTTAGAGATCACTTAGGTAAACCTGACACCCACAAATCCACGGGCTCTGATGGGATGCACCCTCAAGTGCTGAGGGAGCTGGCAGATGTTATTGCTAAGCCACTCTCCATCCTCTTTGAGAGGACATGGTGGACAGGAGAGGTGCCTGAGGACTGGAGAAAAGTCACTGCCACTCCAGTCTTCAAAAAGGGCAAGAAGAAGAACCCAGGAAACTACAGGCTGGTCAGCCTCACCTCCATCCCTGGAAAGGCGATGGAACAGCTCATGCTGGATGTTATCTCTCAGCATGTGGATTCACCAAGGGGAAGTCATGCCTGACCAGTCTGATAGCCTTCTGTGACGGAATAACTGGCTGGGTAGATGAGGGGAGAGCAGTGGATGCTGTCTACCTTGACTTCAGCCAGGTTTTTGACACCATCTCCCACAACATCCTCACAGGCAAGCTCAGGAAGCGTGGGTTAGAGGAGTGGACGGTGAGGTGGGCTGAGAACTGGCGCGATGGCAGAGCTCAGAGGGCTGTGATCAGCGGCACAGAGTCCAGCTGGAGGCCTGTAGCCAGCGGTGTTCCCCAGGGGTCAGTGCTGGGTCCAGTCCTGTTCGACTGACTTGTCAGTGACCTGGATGAAGGGACAGAGCGCACCCTCAGCAAGTTTGCTGGTGATACAGAGCTGGGAGGAGCAGGTGATACACCAGAGGCTGCACTGCCGTTCAGGGAGACCTGGACAGGCTGGAGCATTGGGTGGAGAGGAACCTAATGAAGTTCACCAAAAGCAAGTGTAGGGTCCTGCCCCCAGGGAGGAACAATCCCACGTACCAGCACCTGCTGGAAGGCAGCTCTGCAGAGAAGGACCTGGGAGGTGGACAGCAAGTTGCCCATGACCCAGCAGTGTGCCCATGTGGCCAAGGTGGCCAGTGGGATCCTGGGGCGCATTAGGAGGAGCATGGCCAGCAGGTAGAAGGAGGTGATCCTCCCCCTCTACTCTGCCCTGGTGAGGCTGCACCTGCAGTGCTGTGTCCATTTCTGGGCTCCCCAGTTCAAGAGAGACAGGGAACCGCTGGAGAGAGTCCAGCGGAGGGCTATGAAGATGATTGGGGGAACTGGAGCATCTCCCTTATGAGGAAAGGCTGGGAGAGCTGGGCCTGTGTAGCCTGGGGAAGATAAAACTGAGAGGGGATCTTATCAATGTCTACAAATATCTTGAGGGCAAGTGTCAGGAGGATGGGGCCAGGCTCTTTTCAGCAGCACCCGGTGACAGGACAAGGGGCAACAGGCATGAACTGCAACACAAAAAGTTCCATCTGGATATGAGGAAGAACTTCTTTACTTTGAGGGTGACAGAGCATTGGAACAGGCTGCCCAGAGAGGCTGTGGAGTCTCGTTCTCTAGAGAAATTCAAAACCCGTCTGGATGTGATCCTGTGCAACCTGCTATAGGTGAATCTGCTTTAGCAGGGAGTTGGACTAGATGATCTCCAGAGGTCCCTTCTGACCCCAACCATTCTGTGATTCTGTCCCCATGCCAGCAGCACCACAGGACTCTCACTGTGGTTGGATTGCAGATGGATTACAGCTTTCATAAGGGGCTTGTTTTCAGTGTGGGGTGTAGAGATGGTCTGTTTTCCTCAGAAAGGGCTCATGTCAGGGTGTCAAGGCCCTGGGCTGGCTGGGTGGCTTTACTCCCAGCCTTGTGGCAGGCTACTGGCACAGGGAGGATGCTACGCCTTCCCCCAGCCTTGAGCACTGGAGTGGGCTGGGGTGGTGGGATCAGAGCAGAGGAACATCCCATGGGACAGCAGCAGAGCCACAGCCAAGCCTTGGGGTACTGCTGAGGAGGAAGGCCGTCCTAGGGGCTTCATGGGGTTTCCACCCGAAAATGTTGCCAAAAGGTGCTTAGGAAAGGTTTCCCAGGCTAATGGGCACAGCAGGCCCAGCAAGACCCATTTCTGGCAAAATGGTGGATGCAATCTCACCTCTGCCTTGCTCAATAGAAGTCAAAACTTTCTGCAGGCATTAATGAATTTAGACCATGCCACAATCCTGCAAATGGGAAAGCCACTTGGTTTTCCCATTTATTAGGGATCAAAGAAGTTCTACGACTTGCCTGTGCCCACAGACACACCAGTGAACGAGCAAGGACTGGCTCTTGGGTACGGTGTCAGAAACACCAGCTGTTTGGTAGTTATTAATACTGGGAGCTGGGAGGCACAGTAAGAATCGCACACGAGCCACAGGGAGGAATCTGCTCCAAGTCTGTTTGGTCACATTCAGATTTTTTTCTTAGAGTATTGCTGTTATGAAGAGAGAAATCCAGCCATGGCCTGTAAAGTGAAGACTGGAGAGCACAGCAGAACCCTACATTGACATGGCAGCTACTACAACAAATCACCAATGATTTCTAACCCTGTCGTCTCTCCAGCCAGACCTGCTGCAAGTAGGGAAATATGCGAGGCGCTCACTAGCAGAAATCGTAGAGGTTTTTTTTTTTTCATTTGAAGGCAGTTCATGGAATAAACTTTCCCACAAGGAAGAGATATGCTCCAAAACCCAGTCCATCTTCCTCAAGAAACAGCCCAAACCACCTTGTGTTCTTACACATCAAAACAGCTCAGAGGAACAAACAGAATTTTGACCAAATATTTTTTTCTTTTCAGTGAGCCTTTCCCCCCCACAATGCAATTAAAAAAAACCTATACAAAACAAAAACCCCACAAACCCTGAGAACAGCCAAGGGTCCGGCAGCTCGGAGCAGCAGGGGTGGCAGCCCTGGCATCACCTTGGGTTGTATAAAGCGTGGCACGATGTAAGCGTGGTACGTGCTCCTGTGCCAGGGGAGCCGTCAGGAGGCGGCTGGCACTCCGGAAAAAGCCCGGAATATTATATAATGCCAACTTACATAATTGCCTATTGCATAATGCGGAGGAGAAGGCCCTCTGTAACGCAGCTGTGGTTTCTATGGCATTGTGCTGATACACAGCTGCTTCCAAGGGAGTCATTTGTGCTTTGTTTCAGGAGCCTGCAGCTCGGCCTGTGTGAACAGACAGGTGAGGACCCGCACTCCCAGCAGCGTTAGTGGAGAGGTAAGGGCAGTAGTAACGCAATCTTACAGCCGTAGCAAGGCAAGAGCATTGGGTTTTCTGCAGCTGTGCCACTGACTTCAGTACTCAGAGGGTCGGAAGGGTGTCAGATAAGAACACCTTATGAAGCCGCATGCATCGCACAGACTCTGCTGCTTGTAGGAAACAAGGTGGAGTCTAACTGGTGGTGGCAGTGGCCAGATCCCTTCCAGCCTCACTCCTCTCTTCCCCTTGCTCTCAAACATTATTCTTAGCAGCGCTTCCAGGCAGGGCTCCCACACACTGACAGATTCCAGCAGCTGAGAGGATACCTGAGCCACTTGCTTAAAAGGAAGAGGAAGGATTAGGAGAAGGGGATTTCAGCATCAGGGCAAGATTTGGCCTGTGAGTTTGCAGAGCTGTGCTACGTACTTACAAATATCTCAGCATGGGTTCTTCCAGGGATCATGCCCGGTACCGTAAGTCAGAGGTAGCTTTACCTTCACTTCAGTGCTTACAGGATCCAGCCTTTGGTGACTATCAGACAGGCAACTGTATGACTCGGTCATTTTCTTTTTCCAGAAGGTGCACAGGATAACACCAGCATGACCCACAGCTCCTGTGCAATCATCAATGCATATCACGGTGTATGCGATATTGCACAGCACCGGGACAAAACACTTATCTGGACTAACCAGGACACTTATTGCAGGCCAGTACCTGGATTCAGTGAGAGAACAGACAGGGAAGCAGGAGGGCAGTCCAGGACCAGAATATTTAGGCTCCAATATAGAAGCTGAGGCTGTCTCAAAGGCTTGGTGAGCTCTCTCTAGGGGTGCAAACCTCCTCTGAAGGGCTGTGAAATGAAAGTACAAAAGGACTGAGGATTTCTGTGGGAAACTGTGAGTGCAGTTAAAGGAAGAAGGAGTATGTGCAGATTTTTGAACAGACAGATTTTGAAGCCTTGCCCATGCCAGGAGTAAAAGGAGAAAATTATTTTTTGGAGGTAGGAAAACAGACTATACCAGCAAGACTCTGAAGATCTCTAGGAGTCAGTGGGAAGACATGAAGGGACTGTGGCATACAGAGGTCCCTTCAGGTGGATTAAAGTTCTAACACTGTAGTGACGCATAGGGATTTGTGTACTACTTACTGAAATAATAAAACAAGAGGGGAATTCCTCCCTTATCCCTCACCACCAATAAAGTACTGTAACTAGAGCCTGCCAAGGGACGACTGCAAAAGGCAAGGGCCACAAAAACACACACGGGCAAAGCAAGCCAAACAATCAGCATGCACGCAGTGTTGTGTGTCTGCCTGACACCCTGAACTCTGTAGCTCAGAGCTACGTGTAGGGAACTGTAACAGAGGTGCTTGCAGTGCGGCTGAGGCTGGGCTTTCATGATCAGGCAGCTGGAAGTGGTGGCTGCTCTCACACCATACCTTATGCCAGAGAGGGTCCTCATCCCCCTCCTCCCAGTGCCTTGGGAATATGGGTGCAAGGGGCACCTTGCAATGTGTCTTGCCCTGCAAGAGTAGGGGGTGCACTTTGGGCATGGATGAGTGCTGCTGGAGAGGCATTCATGTGCCTGCAAAGGTGGCAGCAGCAATTGCAGCATGGCAAAGACTAGAGAGCAGCATTAGAGATGATAAAGCTGAGTCACTGTACAAACAAGCACCCTTTCTGCAGCCCACCCTTCCTTGGGACACACATACTACACATGTGACCAGAGCCTGCAGGGAGCTGGCAGCGCCTGGCTGCTAGTTAAACTCTCTCAATGATCAAAACTTCTTCCTGTCTGAGCTGCTCCTCGAAGAAGAGGATTTAACCAGGCCACAACACGCAGCGCACAGCTCGGCTGTGGGCTCTCAGACTCACGAAATGGCGTGGGAGAGCCCATCACTGCATAGTAAAATTGGGTGATACAGCTTCAAATTGCCTTGCCCAGCCCCGATGGGCTGACAAGTAGCCCTCAAGGTACCAGCACTTAATATGAGGCTGTGCATGGTTTTAAGTTGGATTTGGAGGCAATGCCAGCAGAGCCTCCTCCACCCCACGATGCTTGTGCAGCCCTTTATGAGGGCTTGAAATGAACTGGATCGAGGAAATGGTCTGAGTTTAAAGTAACTGCATTTATCTTCTGATGAGTTTATTTTGAAGCCAGATCAGTTCTCCAGTCTGGTTTGTCACGCAGCTGGACCAAGACACACTGACAGGGGGGAAGGGGAAGGCAGAGCTACTTACGCACGCATCGCTTGTGAAAGAAAAACCTAGCAAGCCATCCTCCAAAACCCCAGGGAGCACTGTCTAACCAGGGGAACAGCACACACAAATCAGGGTTTCTCTTTGCCTGTGTTTTGTGGGGTGAAAGGTGAGGAAGCAGACACATATTTTTATTCTCTTTGCCTGCAAAAAGGCCTCTCATCCACAAAGCGGAGCTTCTGCAAGATAAGAGCTCATGGGGAAGCCAAGATCTACCCCTCGTTTGTATTGATGTTTACACTCGCCTTTTAATGAGCTCCAACAGGTTCTCGCTTCCAGCTGCAGCTGGCCCTTTTCAAAGTTCACAGTCTCATTTTGCATTATCATTCCAACACTAAGTGCTCCCTTAGGGAGGAGAGGGACAACGACGTCTTTTTCTCTTCTGAGAAATCAGCACCAATTTAAGCAGTCCCTAATTTGGTAGTGCTTTCTGTGCTCCGTTGGTCTTACAGGGAACACCTGTAGGGAAACCAATTCTTCTACAAAAAAAATCTTGACAAAAAAAGAAATGTTTTCTTCAAGCAGATCAACACCGTGTGGCAGTGAGCACCCTAAACACAGTGCTGGTGGCCTGGCTGCCTGAGCAGGGCATTTACCACTGAATTTGGGATGGGGTCTCTGTGGTGCATCTCTTCCCTGTCATTGTCAATCTTGCAGTTTCATCTCATTTTTGTTGCTGTGCTTGCAATCAGAGCTCTTGATTTGTCCATTTTAGGCTCCTGCTGGCAAGACAACCACAGTGGTGGGGCTTGATACTGGCTGCAAGATACTGGCCCAAAGAACCAAGTACTGGAAGATCTCACCTATGCTGAGAATCGTGGTCCTGTGGTTACTTTGGTAGCGGTACGAGTATAACACAGTGTCCCTGCCAAATGCTCAGCCTGGCTAACCCTTTCAGCTCTTTGGGGTCTAGGGTTGCATATACAGATGTCCAAGGCTGGGCACCTTTGGAAACCTCACCCGTGAGCATCTTACATACACAGGATCCGTGGACAGCTAGAAGCTCATCTAGCCCCTTCCCCCGACAGCACTAGAGGCAGATACCCAGGAAAGTGTAAGAAGCAGGAACAGTCCTACTCCATCCCAGCTACTTGAGGCTAAAGGACTTCCCAAGGTTATATTTGCATGCTTGTGTTTAACAGCCTTAGGCAGAATTCTGCATGAGTTTATAATTTTTTAAATCCTCTTATGCATGCTCCCCGAAACATATTTCAGACATAGCTGCAGCCTTACTAGGTCAAACTTAAAATGACACGGTGACTCTGCAACAGATTAACCAATGCACAAAGACAAAACTCCGCTAATCACTTTCTAACCATTCACAAACAGCTTTAAGGCATACCCCCCAAAAAAAAAAAACCCAACTAAAATGAAACTCCATTACCCTCAGAGATCTCTGTACTGCACAGGGCTCCCATACTTCTGGAACCTTTTTAATTGCAAGTTCCCTAGACACCCTTTTTTCTTTTTTGATCTTCCTCCTTCCACTAAGCGATCCAGTGCTGGTAGCTCAGCTGATTGGATTCAGCTGGTCTGTGGCAGCATCTGCCTGGAAATTGCTTATCTTAGCTTGTGGTCCTCTTATTTCCTTCCCCATCAGCTGTGGCAGAGATCTCACTGCACACGGTGGCTCTCAAATCCACGCTCCTTTTCTGGGTGTTGGCGTTAATTTTCTATCTTTGAGTTTACAGCAAGGGCCAGATTACACTAAATTTATGATCCTCCTGAGTAAAAGGCCAGTGTTTATCTGCTGCTCTTGCAGACCTGAAGCTCATAGAGCTGATCAAGGTACATTGGGTCCACGCAGCGGGACAGACCTGGCCTCATCTGTTTATTGGGGCAGGGAGGGTCCAAATCATAACAGAAAACCAGGCAAGGGACAACACTGGGGCCACAGACTGAAAAGTCAGAAGAAATGGGACTGCAGATAGACCAGAAAAAGACCTTTTGTGGGGAACAACAGGTATTACAAATGTCTTGCCCACCGAGCATAACTTGGGCTAAAAGGGAGTCTTTAGAGTCAAGGGGAGAGTTCAGGTGGAAATCAACATGGGAACATGGGCAAGTTTTGTTTTGCTTGGGGTCTTTATCTAGAAATAAGACTGACTTGGGCAATGTGAAAGAAGCGGAGGAAAGTGAAGTCCTGGTTAGTCTGACTTGTGAGGAGCGAGCATGGGAAGTCATTGATGCAGTATCTGCTCCCTTTTCAGGACTATGGATCCTGCTTTCGGGTCTTTTGCTTTACAGACAGAGATGTGCCCCTCATGAGCCTGATGCCAGGGCACTCCAGCTGCCAGCTCTGCAGATCAGCCCACTCTTTTGGCCTAATTCACAGGGATATTTAACACAGGAGTTATTATCAACCATCACATCCAACCATCTCATTACAGCTTGTGATAAAACTATCAGAGGTTCAAGGCTACCAGCAGCACTGGCAGCTACCAGACGACACAAAATATAGGGGAATGTCCACAAGAGGGAGAGTTCGTGCCAGACTCAACTGTGATTCAGTGCAAACAGCACTTTGCTGCCTGGGAATTGTCAGAGCTGTTCCCTTTGCTTCACTTTCCCCAGCAGAAATGTTTCCTTCTCCTAGAGATTCCCCTTTCCACATTATTTTTCCTCCTCCTCTTTCTCCAGATAACCTGTATTTTGTCTTTTTTGCATGGGATATGCTGAAAGGCCACACCATACAGGCACTAGACATGGTGCCATCAGAAAGGCACTGTGATTAAGACAGTTTCTCTGCTCTTGCTGCTGCTCCATTCCCCTTTCCTCCCACTTTCATTGTGTCATACTGGAAGGGCATCCCCTGCCAGCCCCAGCACAGGCATCCCCTCCTCTTGCCCAGCCCATCGCTTGGAGGTGGCACCCCACATCAGCCTCTCTGGGGAGCCCCATTGGCCTCCATGGGCACACATACAAAATACTGGCCATTCCTGCTGGGCTCTGTGCTCAGCCTCAGTACCCTGAGCCTGAAACAGACTCCACTGGGACATAGGATTTCCAATCCATTTCCCAAAAATAGTTGATGGCTACCAGGAACAAGAGTCTAGAGGCCTCTGAGTTCCTGCAGGATAAGGCTTACTGTGAGAAAGCACTGGAAGACACTGGTGATGTAGAAACGACACAGGATGGAGTCGACTGGGCTAGATGAAGCAAAAAGACCCAACGGCCAAAAGAAGTTCCTTCATACACACCACTTTTTCTTCATGGGTCGAGGTCTGTGAATGCAGCCACATCCAAAGAGGGTGGGAGCAAGCCCTCGGATCATGAGACGATTAATGTGAAGTTTCTTGCCCCACAAATTACTTTCTGTGAGGAAAAAAAAGAAAAAGAAAACCAGAAGAAAGATGATATGGGAAATCAGGTGTCCTGGAAACTACCGGTATGGTTTAGGGTTGGTGGAATTTTTATTGAGTTCCCATGTGGTCTATAAACAATGGAGAAAGCAGCATCAGCTATGTCCAAAGGAAAGCAGAGAAGCAGGTGTTCCCCTCTCAGAGCTGTCGCTCCCCAGATGGAGCAGTATTGCTGCAACCTTCTCTCCATCAGATTTTTTTTCCAAATAGTATCCTGGTCAAATATCCACATTTATAAACATTTTGGGGTCTCAGTTCTTGCAGAATTAGTAGGACAGGTAATTTTATATCTCCCCTCATAGTTCCTCTACATTTGTTTTTCTCCTCTTTTCCTTGCCTTACTTTGCCCTTTTGATCTTTTCTCTCAATCTCTCTGGTAATGTCTGGAACTCTGAATAAATTAGAGTCAGAGAACAAGGTGAAGCACCAGCCCCTCAAACCAATAACCTTCCTCCAGAGAGATGTTCAGCCTCAGCTTAGTTTTCACAAGTCAGTGCAGGCTGGGGGCACCATAAGCTGCTCTGGCAGCAGCCGATCTCTTCCCTACCTCCTTCCAGCCGTCCTCACATCCATACAGGGAGGAGGCACAGACCAGTGGTCAACCACGTGCAATAGGGGTGAGCACCTGCCAGCTGCAGGTCCACGTGCCTCTCCCTTGCCATGGTCCATGCACCCTGCACTGTGCGGCCTTTCCCAGGGTGAATCCTCCACCCTGAACTGTCAGGGCTCTGTACCAGCCTCAGCTGATCTCACTCTTCCCTTCTCTTCTTTCCCCCACTGGGGTTTTGGTGAGACCTTCCCCACTCTGCAGCCTCTGTGGTTGAAGGTGCTTCTTGATGCCGGCACAGCATGAGCACCATTGGGATTTTCCCTGTGGGACCATTCCACCAGTTCCACAAATAGCATCACTAAGTCACCAGGTCCAAAAGCTTTCAAGATACATTTTGATGATTTTGGATAGTGGTTTAGCAGAAACTGTAATGAAGCTTATAGCATTCCTGGAACAGTTTCCTAACCTGAAAACTTCAGAGAAATGTATTCAGAGGAGATCCATATAAACTGCATCACCAGGATCCCCACAAAAACCCCAAGCATGGTTCCCAGCACCTTGGCCACCCTCTGGCCACTGTTAGCCTCCAACTTCCAGGGCAACCCTTGCTTGTGCCCAGCTGACTGCAGCAAGGTGAAAGCAGCAGCCAGTGGCGTTTCTGCAAGTGTGTAGGAGAAAATCAGCTCTCCAGGGGAAAAGAACAAGGTTGCTGTCTCCCTCTGGGGGGAGGGATTTCCAGCCTGAGAAACAAAGCTACAGATGCTTCCTCCGAAGCACGTTGCACCTGCTGGTATTAACACTTCAGGCACTGCATACAAAACTGCCCTGGGAAGGAGCACTGACATGTAAGCATATGAGCGCCCAAGTCTCATCACAGGCCAAACAGCTCACCACGGTGGTGAGCATGGGCCATAGCCCAGCCGTGGGCATTGGGCAAGCAGGGCAAAGAGAGCTCTACCGTGTCCAAAGCAAGATGATTTATCAGCATGCCCACAGGACCTGCCGTGCAGGACATCCACACCATGGTGAAAGATGCTGCACATCAAGAAGGAGGGGGAAAAATGCAAATCTGTAGAAAGCACTGAAGGAGGAGAGAGAGAGAGAGATGCCAGCTTTATCGTAAGCCAAAGCCTTAACCGTTCTGGTCCAAATTATAACTCTGGGACTGGGCGAGCTCCTGCACCCAGCTAGATTTTTAGAGCGCTTTATCACACTCCAGTGGGTGCAGAAATGCACAGCATGAAGAACCAGCACCTAATCGTAGCTCCTGCAGTCAGTCAGAGCATCTCATTCAGCCTTACCTGCTCGTATAGGGTAACCTGAGCAGACACAGTAAGACAACCGGGTAAGCAGCAGCTTAGCAAATATGACTAACTACTGTAGGCAGCGTATTTTAACTGGGCTTTAGGGATGCTGACAGGAGATAACAGAATCAAAAGCCATCAGAGGTGATAAGGTGAAGAAGAAAGAGAAGGGCCACCCCTCAGCAGGGGTGAGGCAGTGAGGTTCCTTACAAAACAGCCAGTAGATATATGTCTTATTCATACAGGATAAGAAAAATAAAATCCTCTACTGCTAATAGAAAGTTATTTTATGTTAAGTGGGATCTTTTAAAAATATATAATTACTTCACACAGATTAAGACAGAAGTAATTGAAAGAAAGGTTGTGCTGTGAAGCAGAGTTCCCCTGGCACTGAATTCAGGTCCACAAGGAAGCTCTCAGTAGTAGACACTCCCAAAATCAAATCCCCAAACTTCAGACCATTTTCCCTAGCAGCTTAGCTACCTGTTGTCCTTTGAAGTAATATTTTAGGTTTAAATGTAAATCTTCATCCTCCTTTCTTACCTTGGCTTTCTCTCTAGTTTATTATCCACACAGCCGTGAATTTCGTGATTCCCTGCCCTTGTTAACATGCAAGCATCCCCCGATGTGCCTGTGTTACACTGTTCTTCACTGGGCAGCATGTGAAATGAGCGGCGACTCCCGGTGTGCATTGCTGAGAGCCCAGGCGCTGGGGCAGGTTCTCCTGCTCCCACCAGGCAGGGCGAGGAGCCCCGGGTGGGCAGCGTCTGGCAGCGGGGAGGCAGCTGGTGCTGGCTGGGGCTTGCTCCCTGCCCTGGTGCAGGACCCGAAGGTCAGAGTTCAGCAGTATATTAAGGGTTAGAAGGAGACCTGCTTTGGGACTGGAGCTGGGAATAAGGTCTGCTATGAAATGTTTTCATCTGAAAGCAAAATCAAACCACGTAGACCCCTGATGCAACACACTGCCAGGATGTCAGAAGGCTTTTGGCTTGCCAGGAACCTAAAAGCAGTATTTTCCAACCTGAGTGAGGCTGACATCAACATTTTCTTTCTTTCCCCGCTCCCTGTGAACTCACAGGTGAAACAGAAGCCACAGCCTTGGCCATCTCAGGAGTGAAATTAAAACAGCAGCAAGTGTTCCTCAGGTGCTTCAGTGAAGTATGAAACTTGCTCCTTCCTTTCTGCCTTTGCCCGCATGTGCATGCACGATCAGCCTCCCTCTGTCTCTTCAAGAGCATGACTTTCAGTACTTTTGCAGCAGGAAAATATTAAACCATACTTGCCCCAGATGTCCATCACTTTTCATACCTGTGCAGCATGTGTGGGCTATGCCATGTTGCAGAGATGCCTCCAGCACAGCCACAGCATACAGCAGGGATGACACACGACCATCGCCTCTACATTTGGGGGACCAAGACAGCATCCTTGGGCCAAAGCATCGATGGCTCTGCAGGGACAAGAGCCCAGCTGGGGAGACAGCGCTGAGGAGCCCAGCCAGGTGGGGAAAAGTTGGGCTGAAGACCTTTTCCTCACCTCCATATGTACAGCTGTAATATCCCTAGCGTGTCCTGGCTTAGAAACTAACAGAGCAGATTTTCACACCGATGAACCCAGGGGAAAAAAGAAATGGAGGGATATTTTGTGAAGGCCAAACACCCACACCACCTTTGCAGAAGCATGTTGCTCTCTAGCCACATATTCCTATCGCGCTCAGGCAGCCCAATCTAACTTCTCATTCATTCTTTTTTTTTTTAAAAAAAAGCATTTGAAACAAAACAGTCTAATTACAGAATAAATATTTAGCTTGAAATGAGCAGACATATTCAAAACCATTTTCTGACATGACAGATGATCTGAAAGGAGCTGTGCTGTGGGCACTGTACGCCATTCAAACCCAATTTAAAAATACATGGCATAGCAGCAAAAATAGACATGACCCTAAGCACAAACATCGCCCTCAGACAAATGTCTCCTCTGTAAAATGCCATTGGTGATTTGCATGGCAGCTGAACCCAGCGGCAGTGGAACAGCATTGCCCACCTCTGTGGCTGCTGCCATGATAAACACATGCAAACACCTTTGCTGTGACACACACACATTCCCACGGCAGGGCTTGGCTCAGTTGCTCCAGTTTTGGGACCCCAAACTGGGTCCCAGCCTTTCCTGAAAACCTAAGGGAAATTCCTGTCCTCTTATGCACGTGACCCTACCTCCAACTCCTAGCATGCTGGCAGAGACCCAAAATGACTCTTGCTACCTTTGCCACATCTAAATTATAGTGACATCTAAATGACAGGTAAGAGCCAAGCAGAGTGGGAAAAATAACCTTGTCACCCTTAAACACTGAGGAGCTCATGTCCAAGCTTCCACACCCCAGAGATGCTGAGGAGCCAAGAGACACAGGAGCAGCAGCACCCCCTTAGCAGCTCCGGCTCCAACCCACACGGCATACCTGGAGATCGACCCACTCCAAGAGCTTTGGTTCAAACCCTCCTGCTCCTGAAACAGCCCTAAGCTTGCAGCAGAAGGGGATGGAGGCACAACCCCAAGGCTGGTGAGAGGGGTCAGAAAACAGCAGCTCTAGGACCACACACCACCTACGCGGGGGAGAACCACCTCGACATGGCCAGAGCCTGTGCTGGGTCCCTATGAGAGCAAAGGGGTGTAACCAGACGTGTGTATGGCTCCACGTGGGAAACACAGATACAGGCATGACCTGGTGCAGTCTAGAGCTGAGAGGTATGGAGAGACCTTTGCAGACCCACCTCGCCACCCACATTCCACACATGGGAAACCAGCAGGGCGTTTATGGGGTTAGATATAGAAGGAAAACCCTAAAGGAAGTAGCTCTGGGATGAGAAAACGTAAGTGAGCAAATCACACAGTACCACTGAACTGCTCTGCCCCTATCCCTGGAAAGACATTAACTAAGCAGTGCAGTGCTTAGTTACATCAGAACATCAGTACACCAGAAACATGTAAAATTGCAGTGATGGCAACAAAAAGATGAGCATCAATGGTTCCTTGCAGAAATGTTCTCTAGAGTACAATTTTTAATGAAGCCAATTTCAGGTATGAGGTACTAACCCCATTTTTCAAATGAAGTGATGAGCAGGAGGCACCAAGTGGTCATGTGGGCAGGAGGAGGTGATGCCCCCACCTGGAGGACACAGCCTGCACCCCATCAGTCCTTCCACACCAGCCTCCAGCTTCCTCCCCTTGGCTGTCACCAAGGCAAATGGGGCTGTCCCTGCTCTCCTGTGCCTCAGGTTTGGGATGAAATGTGGCAGAACCCCTTCCTCCTGATCCCTCCTGAAGGCTCCGGTGCCAGGATGCAGCCCCAAGGCTACCCTGCCACGCTCACCAGGCTATGTGGGCCCTCCCCTTTATCCTTTTGTCACCTCTTTGACCTGATTTTTAGCATTAGGGCCATGCTAGCAGTCCTTTGGTCCTCCAGATTTCCCACCCAGGGACTTATTCTGTTTGCATGAAGCAGCTGTAATCACACCACCAGCAGGCCAGGTCTGAGACTGGATCCTGGGTTTGCTGCTCTTCACTGGTTGGTGACTCTTGCAAAGCCAGAGAGGAGGAGAAGCCAGTCCTGTTCCCAGTGTGGCCACTGACCCTCAGCGATGCAGCACAGCTCTGGCTCTGGAAATGACCTCCCTACAGTGACAGCCAGGAGCTCCCTGGGATATCACAGACCCAGGTGCCTTACCATGGTTTTGGGAGGTGAGGGCTGGTAACTCCAACCTTTGCAGACTCTCCAGACTGTTTGCAGAAACACTAGAGAAAGAAAAGAGGTGTTAAAAAAAATATATTGTAAAATGAAGGGGAACATTAACTGTTCTGGGTAGAGGAATTCCAGGAACATCGTGTCCCTGACTGTTCTGGTGGGTAGGACACAGCTCTGGGTGTTCTGGGCACCGCTGGGTCCTGCAGCCCATACCGGCAACCAGCATGTAGAGCAGGTCGAGAGGGGATGGCCTGTGTCCTGGGAAGCAGGCTAGACCCAGCTTTATCGGTCCTGAGTTCTCCTTTTAATTTTAGCCACACGAGCAGACTGTTATAACACCATCCAAAATCTGCCTTTCTGCTTTTTCTGCCTTGGATCATCCTGTCTGTTCCCGCGCGTCATTCCTTTGGGTACACTCACGGCACGCGGTTTCTCTGACTGAGACGGTGAAATGGCAGTCTTTAAAAGCACTCCTATTTTCCCAAAGCCTGGAGTGAAATTGAGCCCAGAAACATATCTGGGCACGAAACCTGGCTCTGGGCATGTTAGGACTTTGTCCTGTGGGGATTGCCTGGCTGCCAGAGCGCAGAAGCGAAGGGTTTGGAGAAGACAACTCCCACTCTGCAGCACGCCCCGAGCAGCCACCTACTAAAGAGCCAAGCAGCCAGGGCAGCTTACCCGAGCTCGGAGCTTGGGACCTGATCGTTTGCAAAGCAGAAGAGAGGAGATTCACCCATTGCCTCTCCCCTCCTCCTGGCAACCCTCACTGTATTTTGGGCACAGATGCTCAGACTTGGTGCTAGTAACTCATCTAGAAACATGTGGCCCCAGGAGACCTACGTAGCTGTAGTTGCAGGAGGCAATGGGATGGACACATGTGGTGAGAAAAATCTCCAGAATGCACTTCAGGGTGGTATGGTACCAGGACCCGGCTGTTTTTCAAGACATGCTTTCTGCTTACCTAGGCTTGCTGGGATTCCAGCCTTGGCAGTGCCCATAAGGATGCTCCTCTGTGGCTTTGGGGCCTCTCAGCTGTGAGGGTCCCCAGTAAGGGGACACGAAGCCACACAAGGGCACCAGAAAATCAAGTATCTCATATCTGCTCAAGGAGACCAGAGTACAAACCAACCGTGGGGTCTGCCCAGCTCTGAGTAGAGCTGGGTGCTGCTGCCTCATGGGGACAACATGGCACTTGCCCCCTGTGCCATCAGCTGCTGGTGGGAAGAGGGATGCTCAGCCAAGGTGTTTCTCACAGGACCCCACAATTTTTATCAAGGTGTTTCATTGCTAGTGGAGAGGCTTGGAGAAACATAGTTGTCAGGAACTTGCAAGCAGGATGGGAGCATGCCAAAGATGGGCAAGGCTCCAGAGCACTCGTTTATTTTTCTACAAGAGGGTTTTATTGCCTACCTGGTAGGGAAGGGGGTGAGTTGCCTTTTCCCGATACAAGAAACCAGGGGAGGCTTGCTGCTCGCCCCCAGTCACAACTCAAATGCTCCAAATGCTTTTTCTCCCCCAAAATGAGAAAAATTTAAACATGTGGGCAAAGAAAAATGGCGAACAGAGTTCCCTGCCTGCTGAATGGCGATTCACCACTGTCAAGGAGAAATCCCCCTGGTTCCCAGCCATGACACTGGGTCATACCTGGCCTGCAACTCATGGCAGGTTTTCTGCAGGTGCAAGGATGTCCCACCTGAGGCACCTCTCAGCGGAGGCCGGTGTGGCTGGGCATCATCGGACAGTCTGGTCACTGCTCCCACAACCTGAGCAGCTCCAGCCAGGCGCAAATGTGTACATCCCCTGGAGTGAAATTTGGCTTCAGCCTCATTTTTTGTTTTGAGGGCACTGTTACTCAGCAAAACGGAAGGTGCGCGAGTGCTTGAAAGCTCCAGGCTCAGCTGGAGCAAAACTAGGAGACATGGCATCCCATCCCCAGGGTTATTTATGATCCCTGTCAGTGCTAGGGCTGCCTTACAGCCACCTCCCACATGCTACTCCCTGGGGGGATGACTAAGCAAGCTCCCTTAGCTCTACATGTGAGGGGGTTGCCCAGTTTTGGCGTGAGGACACTGGCTGATGGTGAGGAAGTGTTTCATTGTGCCCCACAGCTTGCTGCTAATGGCAGGGACTAGTGACTTGCCAGTATTCAAGCCACTCATCAGAAAAGCCCCTGGTACTTGTGCTGGCGTTGACAGGTCCCAACTACGTATTGCACGAGGTATTTAATACCACTACAAACCTGTGGGAATGGCATGTTTTGCTCAACGCTGCTGTTAGCCCAGGCATTTGCTCCTTTCTAGTCAAAGCTCTTTGAGAGCCCAGGGCTGAGTGGGCATTTTGCACAGCCACCCTGTGGCCCGAATTGCAGAACTGGGCTCTGCCTGGCCTCCCCACCAGAGCTAACGACCCTCTCCACCACAGCAGGAACTGGATCTTAACCAGGGATGAGTCGGCTTCATCACTAGCTGTCATCTCTGTTGCTTCAGGGCTGAGTCTCACCCAGTTTGACCCTGAGGAGTGTGTCAGACTCATTTCTCCAGACCTCTGGCTGCACTGGCTCTTGGCTCCATGCCAGCCCTGCCGCGGCGTTAGCAGTGAGCAAGGATGGGCCAGTTCCACTCCTGCACTGTGAACCCCATCACTGGCCTGTGGAGGAGAAGTAAGAGTGTTGTCCCTGGGTCACAGCCCTGCGGCGAGCTCAGCCCTCACCCCCAAGGCAAGCATGCAAGCCCAGCAGTCACCAACTTTTCCCCAACCCTGAACTTTTCATCTTCCCCCTCCCAACTTTTCGTTCAGCCCCCCATATGACACAGACGTGAAGCTTCCTACCACCTGTGCAAGGCTTTGCATGGGATGGTGCCAGTTTTCCCACCCCTGAAGCCCTGCAGCCAAGGGGGATGGCAGAGCAGGCAGCTCACCCCAGTGCCTGCCCACCTTCACACTGGGGTGAGCAGAAAGCCCCCCGCGGCCTCCTGCGCTTGCAGCGCCAGCATGCATGGCCTCCCTTCGCTGGGGACCTGCCTCCGTGCTCAGCCAAAGCGTGGGGACAGCCAGCGGCATCTCACCCACATAAGCTGTGCTCAGCCAAGAGCAGGAGCTATTTCTGGAGAGCAACTTCTCTTGGAGCAGAGACGGCAGAACCTGGGTGCACTGACTGAAAAAGAAAAGCCCCAGTGTTCTGAACGCAAAGCGAGGTTTCCCAGCCTCCCACCAGGGAGGATGGGTGACATCCTTGCAAAAATGAGAGAAGGCTGCAGCGCTTTGCAGTGGAGGAGGGCTCCAGATGAGCGCAAAGGGTATTTCAATAAAACTGTAAACACACCAGATCTGCTGTTGTTGCAGTGCTCCCTGAAATCGGCGATTTCTGAGCAGAGTTCAGTTCAAGAGCACTGCTGCTATAAAAAACAAAGTGACTTTGGGTTTTGACGCTTCCTCCTGACACACAAAAAGGTGATTTGTGATTCAAAAGATGAGGAATTTATCATCAAAAGGAGCTGGGACAGAGCTCAGTGTTTACACATGGAAGAACAAGACAGGCACTGAGACCAGATGTATTTATACACATCCATTAATAAAAGAAGCCAAGTCAACCATACCTTTGTGCTAAAGTTAGAGCACAGCACTCAGCATGTCCTTAAAAAGACAAGAAAGTTTCCACAAACTGGGACAGCTGCTCCCGGTGCCAGCTCTGTGCATCCCCTCCCCAGCACACGCAGGGGCTCCTGGCATCAGCATGCTGCAGCAGGAAAGGAGCCAAACGTGGCAAGGCTTCTCCAAACGAGAAGGCTGACTCCTAGAATCTGGTCATGGGCTGGTGGCCACTGCACCTCAGGAGCCAAACAGTCCCTGCTCCACCTGCAGAGACCTGCAGAAGGAAACCGCCTCTTCTTAGAAACAAAAATCCTCCAGTACTCACTTTGCTTCCCCAGCCGCAGGGCTCACACGAGCCAGGAGCCTTCACCTCTGCTGCAGGAGAAGACACGAGGCACATGCTGACCACAGCACGCTTGGGCTGGCCCCGTGGATGAGGACTTGGTCTGTGGGGCTGTCTCCATCAGCCAGTAGAGGGAAGAAGGGCAGCACCCAAGGGTTACAGGTTTGGCCCGTTGCTGAAAGGTCAGTGTGAGCCCAGGGTGAACAGAGAGCACCCAGGACAGCAGACTGTTAGTCACGGATGAGGTTAGCAGTCGGGCTAGCCAGCACAAACCACAGGAAGCTCCTGGAGTAGGATTTGACATTTAGAAATGCTTCAGAAATAACGAATTGCAGCAAGCCTCTTAACCCACAGGTAAGGCTGGAGTTGTCCGACTTCACCTCCCAGGCACTGGGGTGTGTTACAACACTGGTTGGGAGGAAAGACCTTGAAAAGTCAGATCTTTGTTCCTTGCAAGGTGCTTCTAGAAAGCAATTAATTGTCCTTCCTGACAATAAAACAGATGAGCTCTTGCAGTTGTTTCCCTTCTCCCCCCTCCGTCCTGCTCCAGCCCTCAAACCACGCTGGAGGCCCATTGCTGAACTGTCCCAGCTCATCTGCAGCCGCAGGAGTCAGAGCTGGATGTGCCATGCCAGAAATGTCACACTTCAGGCAAACCTGAGAGCAACCACAAAAATCACATCTTGTCTGAACTTGTTAAGTGCCTTGCAGTTTGCCTTCTGCATGCCCCAGTGAAACAGCTGCAGGTGACAACCAACCCCAGCCTGTGCAGGGAAGGAAACAGGGCTGGCAGGCAAGCACCAGAGGGCACGGGTCACCTCTTGCCTACCAGGATGTGTTGAAGTTGTTGGCACTCCAAGCTTGTGCTGAAGATGCTAGTTACGTGAACCTGACTGACCTTTGAGCAAGACATGGGACTAGACCACCTCCACAGGTCTGTTGCAACCTGAATTATTCTACAAATTCATAATTTTCTGTATAAAGACAGAAAACATGCAAGTAATTCTCCCTCCCACACCAGCTACTAAGCTCTCCTACCAGAGGGTTGCTGAGGCTGCTCTCCCCGAGCCAATATAGTCAAAAGCAGGCCAGCAGCAAAATCATGGAAACAGATCGGCTTTGCCACTGGTGCAGGGACCTGGGCTTCTTTCTGGGCTTTCGGGCTCAAATCTCCTGATGCAGCTTGTCAGTGCCAGACACAGCCTTAGCAGTCACACTAACCTCACCCTTGAGCTCTTCTACAAATTCAATTTAAATTTATAAATCATTTCAGGAAGATCCAAACGCTTCCCAGCAAATGTTACTGTTTATTGACCAGCCCCCCCCCCCCCGCCATGCACATGCAGCTGCCAAACACAGCCACGCGGCACAGGGATTCTCACTCGGCGACCACATTCACGAGCCCGGGGCTGGCACCAAGCCCTGCAGCCCAGCACCCACATCCAGGTTGTGACCAACCCCCCTCCCAAGGTACTTCCTGACACGGCAGTGGCACCCCCACCCTCCGCGGGTGCTACCTACAGACACTGAAACGGGCACTACGGCTTGCGGGCAGCTGTGACTGATGTGATCTGTCTATTATTTATCATAATTATTTACAGCTTATAGAAAGGGAATTTATTAATTCGGCAGTGCTCGTTTCCTTAGCCAACTTTGGAGTGCATTTCGAAGAACCCATACCCACTTCCTTTGACGCGCTCTACTTTCAGTAATCCCACGCTGAGCAATGCAATATTACTACAATACTTTTAATGACTTCTGAGTGAATTCCAGGATGAGCCGTTTTATGGCTTTGCCTTGAAGTGAAGGTAGGCTGCAAGACCTAGAGCACCTTTGCTTCCCTTCTGAAGCGTGCCTCTGCACCACCTTTCTCCCAGCGCAGCACAGCTTTGTTTCAAGACCTCTCCCAGCCTCACCAATGCAGAATCCCTTAACCAGCTCTTCCACAACAGTTACTCAGCCCTGATTTCCAGGCATCTAATTTTAGCAGTTACTGTTGAATATCCTCTTGAGTTATTGTTAGAATGAAATGAGGATCATCTGACAGGAACACATTGCTGCTCTTTGGTAAATACCAGGAAGGAATACTTAAGGAGCTCATGCGCCTTCCTGCATCATTATTGACAATGCTACCACCCGGGGACACACCTTGTCCCACCCCTTTTGTTCCTGGTACCCGGCATTTCTAAAAGCAATAAAATCCTCCGCCAGCCTCAGCTGTACTAGGCATACATCGCTGTATCATTTTGCTCAGTTATCGGTTTCCATGATTGCAAACTGGCCGCAGGGATTTATTATTTTTAGGATCATTTCAGCTGAAAAAGCATCTGATTATATACTTGCATGAGATTTTTCACTTGAGGATCTCTAAGCACTTCATAGAATACGAATTAATTTCTACTTGTCTGCAGCAATACTCCCTCTGCAGGCAGGACAACAGAAGCAGTGATTAGAAGACGTGTCCAAACTCCTAGAGGAAATTCATGCCAAGCACAGGTACACCAGCTTCCAGTTGTGCGTGTTCACTGCCTGTGCTAACAGGGACAGGAGGTTGGCTACGCAGGCATTAAAGAAAACGCTGATACTATGATTTGAAATGGTTGTCCCTCCTTCCACACTAACAGGTTCAAACAAGATTAGGCTGGGGGGGGGGGGGGGGGGGGGGGAGGGGGGAAGCCTCCTTCTCAAATACCAAACAAATGGCCCTTTTCCGCTAATAAGCGGCAATGGGAAAGCATGGCAGGGAAAGGTGTGGGGTTACAGCGAGCTCCGTGCATGGACAGGTCTGGGATTCTGCCAGCATGACTTCCCAAGGCTTTGCCCTTAATCACCGTTAAGAAGCTCCTACGTCCCAGCTCATTCTTCAAAGCAGCTTCCCGTCTTTGCGTTTTACCTGCCAGGGAGATGCTCCAGCAAAATTCATCCAGAGTCACTGAAAAACAGACAACACGTGGGAGCCAGCAGACTGGTGTTTCTCTCTTTTATTTAAAAACAGTGCTTCATTACCATTTGCAAAGGGTTAGGAAGGGTTTCCCCCCTTGCTTAGAGTTTATAAAAGCCAGCAACATGATCAATAATTTATACACATGGATAGTAATACAAAAAAAAGGAATAAAAGCTAAAGATCTAACTACTCCGACCTTCACAATTCCAGCTACTTGATAATAATAGGAATAACCCAATGAATACTGTATGGTCTGAAAGCTACTATACAATATGATACTTAACGAGGGAGGGCGGGAAGTTAAAGGCTGTCACAAAGCCCTGGGATGCAGATACTGCTTCTCCAGAGTCAGCAGGGAAATGGGACCCTGGGCAAGCGGCTTGGGCGTCCTAGGAAATGATCCAGGGGAAGGGAACGCATCCCACTCGGGACACGTCCAGTTCCCCGGCGGTACCTGGCAATGGGAGGTGCTGGGGAGACTGCGTGAAGGGGCAAGTCCGTTGCTGCCACTGGAGGTGCTGCGGCATCTCAGCCTTGCACTGAAAAATCTCCAAGTCTCAAGTAGATCAGCCTGTGAGGTCAGTAAAATACTCCACCAGCTCCGTATCGCTCTACAGCCCTGGTTCTCATTTGCTATCGGCCCCAGGTTTTAGCTCCAGCTATTTACAAGCAGGACTTATCATATTGAAAAGAGAAAAAAAAAAAAAAAAAAGGAAAAAACCCAAAGACAAATCATATCCCCTGGGGTAAAGAGGATTATTTCGTCACTTGATAATGCAGCCAAATCAAGCTGCCAAAACTACAACACGCGCGCACACACAAAATACTGTGAACAGAAAAATAGAAAAACATGACCAAAACTGAGACTACTAATGTGGGAGGCCCGATTTCTGCAAGGAATTCAATCCTTGGGGAAGCAACAAGCCCCTCCACCAGCAGAGAACTGGGAATCTGGCAAGAGATTTATTGACCCACTTCAGAACAAAACAAAACAAGAAAAAAGAAAAACCATTCCTAAGATTAACCGGCATTTTATCGACTGCCAGCCAAATGAATATTCGGGTGGACGGTTTTAGACACCAGCAGTCTCCTGGCAAAATCAGGCAAGATTTTTGGCTGATGCATTCTTGCTCTACCATGAGTTGAGAGGCAACATAGGAAGCTTGTCTACTGCACAAGCCTGGACCAGCTGCAGCCTGCTACCCAGAGGGGACAACCGCTGGCAGTGCTTTCAACCACCAGCAAGAAGTTGCCTTCCAGGGTTAGCAATGGCAATGAAGAGGGGACGTGGCAGCCTAAATGGGACTTGGGACGTCCATCGATGCACATGCTGCGAAGGGACGGGGGCTAACCTGCCAGCCCCTGGCTAGAGCAAGGCATACCAGGGAGAAACCCCAGAGCCTACTTGAAAAGGGCCCCATTTCACACTCTGGCTATCAGACTCCTGCTTGCCTTGTTGACTGGAGTTTCCATTGCAGAAGAGAAGTTTACTGGAGTTGGAGGGCGGAGAGGACAATCAGTAAGATAGGGATGGAGGGAAGGGGCTTTTCAGACATTAACATCACCAAAAATAGTGTTTTATGCAACAAAGAGTCAAGTCTCACTGGTGTATACTACAAAATGTTTGACATTTTCCAAGAGCATGTCAAAATAAAAACACAAAGAAGTTTACATTGGATGTTCATCATCTTCACTAAGTTGGGTCCCGTCCCACCCCCCCTTCCTATTTGAAAACAGTGCAAACAGGTAACACACTTTAAAATTCACCCCGCTGCACCACGGACAGCATTCCCCCTCCCCTGCCAGGCTGGAGGTCACAGGCAGCGGGCCGTCTGCCTGCTTTCCCTTTGGAGCTAGACTCAGCAAAAGCGCTCCCCAGAGCTGTTGTTTGAGTTTCCCTTTATTAAGCTCCTAAGTGCTCCCCAAGCCTGTTCTCCATTTGCCTCCTCCTTCAGGGCTGGGCTGGGAAGATACAGATAGGGACGGGCTGGGGAAAAATGTAGGTAGGAACTGGGAGGCTCAGCTTTGTATTCCCCGCTGCTGAAACTCTGGGCACTGGAACTGAAACCCCAGTAGCCAGCATCTCTTTTTGGGAAAGGAAATGCTTTTATTAACTGTTCCACAACTAGCACTCGAGCCAGCTATTCAGATAACCCTCCTCAGCTCTTGCTGTGCACTTCACATCCACAGGTCTCAAAATGGGTGAGAAAGGGGATAAACTCCCACTTCACTTTAGGGACAGGGAAGCGAAGTCCAGCAGCGACACGACCGCTCCGCAATGACCCTTTAGGAGCACCGACAGAGCCCTGCCCAAAAGACAGGCCTCTGACTCCTGAGCTAGTGCTCTTCCTCGTTGGGCAAGTCCACTCTCTCTTGGGCACTGAAACAGCCAAGCCACAGCTATTTTAAAACATGGCTTTGTCTATCTCAACTCATCACACACGATCCACGTAACTGCTGAACCTGGGCAACGCCGGCTGTAGCAGGCTCGTACAGAGTTCCCCGTTGTCTCCAGGTCCTGTCATGGCTTTTCTTAAAAAAGCTAACCCACCTACACCAGTGCAGCCTCCCTAGCACAGGGACAGTGACAACAGTTTGTTAACATGCTGGGCATCAGTATAACTTATTCCCAGTAGAGAATATGCTATACTAGTAGAATTATTCTTGTACCAGCACAACTGTACCATAAGGAAAGATAGACCAGCACATTAAATAAATCAACTCTTCAATCCAAAATTTTATCAGTATAGTATCACGTGCTGGCCAGACCTATTGCAAGACAGTACAAACAGCAACACTTAAAAAAACCTACTTTTCCTCTTCATCAAGAGGAATCCCAGGTGCCACCAGACTAAAAGGTGACAAAGAGCAAGCTATCTGCCAGGCTGCCTGCCTGGTTTCCCTCAGAAGGCCAAGCCCTGCTTTGCAAGGGGCCTGCGACTACAGACCCATCTTGGGGACAGGCACTAGCTGCCATCAGTTAAATAAGCCAGGGCCCGCTATAATTCATTAAGTGTAATTCATTTTGCATAGGGAGATATAGGTTTTGTCCTCACTTCATCAGAAGACGGATACAGCCACGGCTCGGCTACTCCGAACGCATCTCAAGCCAATTCGTAACACATCCGAGCGAAACCAGAGCTATTGTTTGCCAAGAGGGAAGAAAGGTTCAAGAGCTCTCCTGCCACAGCACAACACTCACTCAAGAAACCTCGCTGCAAAATTTGAGCTGGCATGCAAGGTTTTGGGAGGTCTGGTGCTCCAGAGATGTGGAACCAGCAAGCCACCTGCAGCTCCCAGCCAAACAAGCATCCCGGTGTCCCCTCTGAAGCTCCCTGCTGAGAGCAGGATGCTGGGCTATCAGCAACCTGCCTCAGCGGGGGTCTTGCAGCATTAACTTCAGAGTCAAGGAGACACTGGCTGGTTAATGCACTGCAGGAGCCTGGCAGGGAGCAACCAGTGCAGGCTGGGCTCGGATACAGGAGGAATCAGGCTGGATGTTCTAGAGTGGGTACTACTCTGAGATCATACAGCAGGGGACCACAGCCCTGCAAAGGTTGGGCGCTTCTACACTGAACCCCTCACGCTCCTAATATACTTGAGTGGGCTGAAGCTGCCATGCATAGACTCTGCTCAGAAGCAGAAATGGGGCTGGCCTCCCTACTCCCAGGGAGGCCAAGTAGCAGTGGGGTTATAGCAAGCGGCACTGCCAGGGCAGGGGAGGACGCTCGGGGAGGACGCTCGGGGAGGGAGAAGCCAGCTTTTTGGGAGCTGCAGTCAGAACCAGCTGAACTGAAACATAGGAAAGGGGCAGTGGGGTGAGCAGCTGCCCCTGTCGGGCTCTGCAAGCTGCACTGCTCCCGCTCGCAGCCTGCAGACCTGCTGCGTGAGGAACTGCCTGCGGACAAGGGAAGGGACAGCCTCACGCAGCCCCTCCACCCACAGGTGGTAGAACTACTCCAGTAGAGGCTTTTGCTGCATCTCAGCTCCAGAAGTCCCCTGGCTGCCCTGCAGTGGAAACTGGCTCCCCTCGAATATGACTGTTTCTACAAGTCCTCCCTCCCCTACCCCAACTCGGGCAGTAAAAGCCCCCAAACACCCCGAGTCCCCCTCATTTCCTAGATTTTGTGAAAGCCCCAAGACCCTTGTTCCCCCCTCCCCATTTTCAAGCTAACTAAAATATTTATATACAAACAACAAAAAAATTGTCATAACAGCAACAAACCAAACTTTGGCTTGGAAAAAAAAAAGTTAAAACCCAACAATAAAACCAGGAAAAAAAAAAAAAGAAGAAAAAACCCAAAAAACGTGGCCAACAGGCTGGCAGTTTGGTGTCCCCTTTATCTAGCTATTCCTCCAGAGAATCAATAGCTTCAGGGTCTCTAGCTTGACTAATGGCTTCCCCATTCTTCCCACTTGAGGTGCCTCCTCTCTGCTGAGCACAGAGAGGCTATGTGTATCGCTGAGGAAGAGGGGGGGGGAAAAAAAAAAAAGCAAAGCTTGGCTGTGCGTGGCTGGGCCAGGACACCTCCCTGGGAGCTCTGCTTGCTGACGTTGCTTAGTGTTAAAAGCAGGAGGTTCCCTATTCTGTTATCAGTGGTGGATGGAGAAGCAGGTGTACAACAGGAGCTGGAGAGGCTCCACCAACAAACCCACACTCCAAGCAGCCCTCCTCAGGGCAGCGGGGCTCACCCCAGTACTCAAGGCAGCAGAATCAAAACACACTTCTGCATTTCCCCGCCATGTAGTTAAGGGACCCTGCCTCTGGTCGCTGGGGTTACTGGGAGCACTCTAGGCACCAGGAGCTGAGTGGGGAGGTCTGGAGAACAGTAACTCCCTCCCCATCACAGCACAGCTCACACAAGTCATCTGAAAACGCTGACTTTGAAACACAGCAAAATCACCGTACATGAGAGCAGAAGGGAGACGGTTTGGGGAGTCATGAAGCCCTCCCGTAAAGAGCCTCTCTGCTTCCAAATCCGTCAATATGTAGTGTCTATATGGACTCAGCAGACCAGGTACAGAACTTTCCAAGAGAGGCTGGGCAAAACAGACCCAAAGCTTCAACGCAACTATGTAAGAGCCTGAAATAGCTTGCGGTGGGAAGTTCCTATGAGTTCAGAGTTTGCACAAACTGCTTCTGCCTCCCCTCAAACTCCTGACAGAAACAAAACTACTTTAGGATCAACGTTAAGATGTAAGAGATCCTCTTCCCCCGCACAAACCTCATGCTTGCCCCTTACCTCAAGCAGCTTATACATGACTTGTTTTTCCTCACTCATGTTATTTGAAACAGATTACTTCCAGCAGCGCCTAAGCACCTCAGGGTGAACAGAGGGAGAGACCTTGCAACGCTGGATCTCAGATCACCCGAGAACAGCACTGATGCATGGTGGTTCTGCTAGCTTTCTTCCTCTGCAAGGCTGCATGCACTTCACCTCTACAAGTTTAACCGCTTGCTGTCCACAACAGAGGTACTCTGTGTGATGCTGCATTGCATCTGCCACTCCGCAAGGAAAGACGACGAAAGGACAGCAAATGAGAAAGGTCTTGGAAAGGAGGAAGGAAAACTAAAAATAATTGCAGCCACCAGCAGTGCTGAACAATAAGCTAGAATAAGTTGGGGGTGTGTGTGAAAGATCATCCTCATCAAAACCACCTTTCCAACTCTTGTCCCCTGTATAGCAGGTAACAGGCAAAGTCTTTCAGCAGGTTGAGGATATCTTCTCCTGCCAAGTCTAAACTACTGACACTGCTGAAACTGCCCCAAACCTGTGCACATCGGATGGTGATAAAAATGAGGGAAGTCTCTGCATTTCCCTCATTTCCAAATGTAAATGACTATTTCCCACCAGCATTTAGGTCCCAGCCACAGCCAAAGAGTGCTTCCTTCTGCAGACCAGAAACACGGCAGGTGGAGACTTCTCCCTCATGTCCTCCTGTCTCATAGGCACCAAGCACCAGACCCAGGGAAGTAACTCTGTCTGCGTGTTCCTGATTAATTGCATGATATCAGTTTCTAACAACTTTCCTTATCACTAATCGCCTTTTCCGTGATTGGTAGGATAAGCTATGCACCAACATACAGACACGGAAATGCATTATTTTTACCACAGTTTAAAAAACCCCAAAAACAAACGAAAAAAAATCAAAACAAAAAAAATGCACAATCTTTGGAACAAAAGAATTAAAGGCAGAAATTTAAAGGAAAAAAATACATATTCGAAGAACATAGTGAGGTATAAAAAAGTATTTTCTCTTTTGTTTTTTTGTTTTTCTTCCTCGTCTTGCTATAGAGTTCCTCTACTAGTAAATATTGCAATAGCCAGGCCTCATGAACTGGGGGGGCTGTCCCACTTGCAGGGGGCTCACGTCACTTCAGTAGGGGGCAAATCGGCTGTAGCCACCTCGGTATAAACTCGCCTGTAGAAATTAAATAACAGAAGAGGTTGTTAGGAGGAGAACTGTGAAGAAATACTCAGGACAGCACCCAAATTCTTTCAGAAGGACTAACAGACATGTCTGGGTACTGACCCACCACCATCAGCACCTCTAAGAAGCAAGAGAGGAGAGCCTTGCTTGCAACACCAAGGACATGTCTCAGGAGGACATGCTGATGGCCAGCCAGCTGGAGGTGAAGTTTGGCAAGCCTCAGTTGAAGGGAGTTCAGCACCAGGGAGAAGACTCAGGAGTCCTCATCTCTGAGCCAGTTGTCTAGGCTGTTTTTATACATAGCAGAGACCACGACTTTTAGGATGCTCTTCACCTCACCTTAAGGTAAAGGTCTAGAATAGACACGATGACCTGGTATCCTAGAAGTACCTGCTTTTCCTTCATTGACACTTAAGGAAAATCCACACGATGATCTGAGGCTCAAACTGAGGCACTACTCTGCAGATATCTATATTTAGGTGTCTTTCTCTCTGAACACATTTGTATTCCAGCCTTTGCAGCAGCACAGATACTGCGCTGGCTAGCAGATGGGCAAGCATGTGGTTTCAGCAAGCTGCTCCACTCCCCGCCAATGCCAGCACACCTCGCTCCTGCCCTTGCGTAACTGCTGCTGGCAGGCAGGACACTGCATCCTTCCACTAGTGGAAGTGGGAACCAAGTGGAGCAGCTTTGCTGCAAGATGTCATGAGAACAATTTACTCCCTCGCTTCCTAGAACTGATTTCTCAGCATGCAACACAAGCCTTTAAAGTTAATGAAAATTTAAGAAAAGGTGTCTTGCATCTCTTTAACTATTGCTGATTTTTGCTCTATGTATCACCTTGATACAGTTTTACTGATTCACCAACAGCATTCTGGCTCCTGCCATTAACAGTCATTCTTCTACCACCTCCTTTGTACTAGGTGATGTGCAAGACCATGTAGTAACTGGTCTCCTACAACCTGTCTCCTTTGCTAGTGCACACACACAAACATATGAATGCAGAACAACTTGGAATGCAGCACTGCAGCCAAGGACCTCCTTCCTGCACAAAAAAAGTATTTCTGGGTGAAGTTTCATTACCCGATACCCAGTGATCAGCTGTTCCCCGTGTTGGAAATGAGAAACAGCACAAGAAAAAAAACAAAACACTTACCACAGCGCCAACTCCGTAGCTAGCGGCAGGGGCAAGGGCGTGGTAAGGATCTGCTGTGTATACCCTGCCATAACTGAAAAGAGGGAGAAAAGATATAAAAAGAGAAAGAGAGAGAAAAAAACCCCAAACAACTCGTCACTTTGGAGGGCAGAGATACAGCTGTCTGACCACAGGCGATGGAAGAAGCAGCGTGCCCTTCTACACACATGTATGCATACATGCACACACATGCACTCAGGCAGCCCCTCTTCAAAGAGATCCTAGGGGCATGCTGCCATGCATCACATGAGATGGGTGAGAGAATGGCCTACAAGGAGGAATGTGGCAGAAGCCATGAGCTTGACCTGTAGGAAAGAGGTCAGTACCTTTGAAAATGACACTAGTGCATCCCTTACCTCACATGATGCAATTTGGGAGGAGAGTGACTGCTGACACTAGCGCTACTGGCATGGTAACAGCTGCTAAATGGAAAGCAGTGAGGGATTCTCCAGAATGAGAAGGGAATATAAACTTTCATGGTCTTGCACATGCTAGAATTAAAACACAGCCTCACTGCACAGGAGATGGAAAAAAAAATAATCTTAAGGCAAGCACTCTGATAATCCTTGGATCCATACAGATCTGCACGTTAAAGCATCCTAGAGTACTGTATGAGCAGAGTAATTTTTACTTTATGAATGGGGAGAGGAATGCACCCAGTGATTAAACAACCTGCCCAGAGTCACAGAGCAAGGACCTGGCAAGACAGGCTAGATCCTTTGACTGAGGCTGTAACCACACTGCCTCCTTTGTGCAGAGAATCACAAGGACAGGGAAGAGGCCAGGATTTGTGCCAGCTTACATACATCGGAGGGCAATACTGCCCAGAAGCAGAGAGACAAACTGTGCATTCAAGTCTTTCATGTTGGATTGTGCATGCATATGTGCACATGCGAGTGCAAGTAAGACAAAGGCCCAGGGAAAGAAGCAGAAGTGCTGTAATGGATCACTGCTCCTTGAATCCCTGAGCACAGCAAGGGAGCCCCCACGGACACCGCCCCCTTACATACCCATCGCTGTAAGCTGCTGCAGCGGCTGCAGCGGCCGTGGCTGCTGTTGCAGTAGCAGGCTGTGCATATCTGTAGGCTGCATATCCACCCTGCAGGAGAGAAGAGAACTGACTTTACAGATACCTGTCCACCCACGCAGAGCATTAAAAAATAAAATAAATTAAAAAAAAAAAAGTCACACACATCACAAGAAGAGGAAGTGTTTCAAACTGCATCAGCTGCCATGTCATGTCTATTGCAAGCATCACCCATTAACTCATGTATATTCCTTTCCTCAGAAGGACCAGGGAGACTCTTCTATCACCCTGTATATCAGAAGGAAGAAACTAAAGCAAGCCTGAGCACGGTTAGACCCCTGCAGGAAATTAAATTTGGCACGAAGGAACTGAAAACTAAAAGAGAGCTGAAATCTTGCATGCAATGTAACTTCTATGACCTCTTAAGCTGGGGAAATCGGAGGCGAGCACTTTCTGTGAAGTGCGTATTTTAGAAATTTGTGCTTTTTAACCCTTGGAAACCCAAAAGGATAGCATTTCATTTGGTCCAGAAGCAGAGAAGTATCAATAGCCAAAGAAGCCAAAAAGCTATCAGGAAAAGACAGTTAAGAGAAGACAGTCCCTGGTAGTCTCAGGGCTGGCAACAAGCAAAGTGACATTGATACCAACCAGACTGTTCTCTCCTCTCTCCATGTAAAAGGGAAACAGGTCAGGGGAACTACGCCACAACAGTCTGTATTGCCGCTGCATTTCTGCCCAGGCTACACACTTGTAGTAAAGGTCTTTAAAATGCTTACACTGATAAAACGTAGTTACTAAAAACGTACTTACAGCTGGGTTGGCAAAATGTGAATCCTGACCCAGAGGAAGACCTGTGAGTTATCTCCTGGAACTCCCACAAGGAGCTCTTGGAGCAGAGGAAAACCCGTCTCAGGCAGGCAGCTCTGCACAGCAGGCAGAACAGAGGGCTCTGAAGCCTAGGTGAGATATTATTTCTTTATTGTACACTTCTGAACACATTTTTGTTAACTCGGGGGGGAGCGCAATGGTAAATGAACCGTGGCTTTGATTTGCTCATTGGCACAATGAGCCATAAATAACATCAGAAAATTCCAGATTGCTCCTGGCTTTTTTTTTTTTCCTCCAATTGACAGAGTTTCAAGAGTTTCAAGGACCAAAAGGCAGACTTATGCTCTTCACCTCCAGAATCAACTCAACATATACCTCCACCACTTCTTCCCTATAGATCTTTTGTGTATATGTCATTAAGAGTACAAGATCAGCTCTACTACAGGACTGTGCGTTTGCTCAGCACTGTTCAGTTTTGGGCTAGGTAGCTTTTGCATTAGAAGTAATGATTTTAAGTTATTTTTTGTTGCTTTTGTGGGGCCTGCATTAGCCCCATGACCGCTAACATGCTATCCAAAACATGCCTGGGGACCCTTCCCTACTCTGGAGAAGAGAGACTTACAGCCTCCTTCAATCTTCTAGTTAACAGAAAGAACACCACAAATCTACACCTCTGAAACATCTCCACACTGCCTGAAAGAGATGTCATGTTACAGTTTTGCCCTTTCAATCTCATCTAGCTGTTTCAATCCCTGCACTCTGGACTGACGGTTTGGGGAGGTTTAGCCTGGGTCTGGCACACCATCAGTGCACCACCATTACTCCCACCTCTGAAACATGACGGAGACAAGAGGAATGAGATGCAGCCTTAATCCAAATCCAACCTCCCTCGGCCTCACCAAATTAAGACAAAACTTCATACCAATGTCACTGTGGTATTCCCTTAAGATGAAGAGCTTCTTGAACTCGACGGGGTCTGTCACTTGGGCATGGCGCACGAGGCGTTTTTGCCTGGCACACCCTCTGCAGGGCAGCCAGCTTCAGCGAGCACCCCAGTTCCCACTCTGCCCCACACCTGCCAGCCACATTTCAGATCAAAAGCCATTTCAAATGTGCCTGGCACATACTCCGAACATGACAGCAAGATGCAGTTTGAAACCAAAAAGGGTTATCATGTAATTCTCTTTTAACTCATGTCTCTCATAAAGGAAAACAAAACCAAACCAAACCAAAACAAACAAAAAAAAGAAGAATAGAAAAGAAGGCTTGGAATCAGGTGTGGGAGGGGGAATGGCGTAACATTTATTAATCAAAATTAAAAACTAAGCATGCTGACATCTGGAGCTAGAACAACCAGCAAAGTCACCACGTTCAGACTCATATTGGCTAGTTCTATCCATCCCAGCATTCTCTTGGGACAGCAGTTCGCCCTAGGCTCTACCACAAGCTCAGTGAAGTACACAGCCTCAAGTACTAGAGCGTGCAGCCACAACAACCTGCTATTACGGAAACAGTCAGTCACCACTGGAGTTAACATTCCAACCTTAACGACTCCCCGCAGCCTCCCGCCCTCGCCCCCCAGAATGGCTCCCACCCTAGCCCTGTCCCACACCACAATGTTAATAATTATAACAAGCAATAACCCATCTGTTATATCAGAGAAGGGAACAGAGACTCCACTGAGAGATTTAGAGCGGGATGTTAACATTTCTTCAGTCAACTGCACAACAAACAAAAAAAACAGGAGAAATAATTTATTGGAGAAATGAAGTTAAGAAATAGCTGACATGTGTATTGCTTTTTAACCATGCACTGATGCAAAATTGAAGCTATTGTTAATTTAAAAAAAAAAAAAGTCACAGGATAGAGGTACACACGCAGGGGCAGACCTGCTCAGTTCAAAGCAATCTGCAAATTCTACTTGTGTGTACTTCAAATAAAACCAAAAATGGGGACTATAATGGCCATGGTACGTTCCTGTCATAGGAGCAATGAGTGTGGACAGCTGGGGGATTTCTGACACAGGGATGTATTTAGCATGACCAGCAGGTCCAAATACACCAAAGAGGGTGAAGGAAAGAGAAGGAAAGTTGCGACTATTACTCATGATTTCATAAATGCTTCCACCAAGCTCTGGGACCAGTACAGAGCAAAGGAGACATTGTGCAGGTTGCCTTACCCAGCTGATGCTCCATAACCCAGGACCCACCCATAACTCCATCAATGCATCTACAGCCCTGCTCAGCTTGTCCAATGCACCAGTTATTTTCTCCTGCTATTCCTGTTCACACACAACTTTAACTGGTATGCAGAGCTCATCCATAACCTCAGCTATACAGTCCTGCCACCCCTAGTGGTTTCTGATGCCACTCACTTCAGGTACTCTAGTAAATATAATCTATAACAGAGTACAGCATCTTCAACAAACGTGAACAATCCTGTTTCCTAATTCAAGAAATAATAATAGTTAAAAAAAACCCACAAAACTTGCTAGCTGTACCATAATCCTCCAGTGCCACAGCCAAACTGCAACAGAAGACACCACTGAGTGGCATAATCCCTGAAACCCAGGACAGTCATGCGAACTCCCACTCCATCTATTTAAGTGAAGTGATTCCACAGGGCGGGTTTACACCTCTAGGTTCAATTTTTAAAATCTTTAGCCTCATCTCAAAAGAAATGAGTGTGGCTGAGCTTCTCACACAGATGTTAGGTCAGAGAAATTTCTAGCAAAGGGACAGTTTAAAAATTGCCTCGACAAGGAAATAGAGAAACTAAGGAAAAGGCTTATGCATATTTACTGGGCAGTAAGTAACAGCCGAAAGAACCGTCTAAATCAAGATTGGTCCCTTCTGGTACAGTCTTTTGGATTGTCTGGGGAGCACGTGAGTGAGATGAACACAACCCCAAATGCTGCTTATCTTAATTCAAGTTCTCTTTCTCTGGATATCCTGCCAGTGTTGCTGGGGCTGTTCTAAACCCCCTTCCCCAAGTGAATGTGCAGTGCTTGTGCCTATAGATCTCAATTGTCAAAACAACCATATTTGTTCAAGTATTCACAAAAGCCCAAATTTAAAATTACTCTTCTGTGATGTTATCGTCCTTGGCTCATCAACGAAGCAGGGCAGTATTTTTTTTTAATTCCTTCTTTAACATTAGATGATAGCTTTTTCAATATTATATATTCTCTGAAGCAACACAAACATGGCAAAACAACATATACAGGAAGCTGCAATCCCAGTTAAAGCAGCATTCCAATTACTGAGCAAGTTAGTATAAGTAAATGAGCACTTTCTTTAAGAATATATGGTTCAGCTCAAATTAATTCCATCTTCTCTTCCACTCTTGAGGTCCACGTTAGGTGATCAATCCAATGAGAACATGAGGAAATCCAAAACTACAGCTTACTGTATCAGTGTATCCTATTGCATAAGCCTCCCTTTTCTTTCTCCCTTGCTGCCTTAGATGGGGGCACAAAGCGTGTTGCTGGCTCTCTTTACTTCAGAGCCTTTACACCACTTAAGACACAAGCATTCCCACACCCCTGGAGAAATGTGTGACTCATGGTACCCGTTAAGATACATTTGAGCATGTGCCAAGTTTAGGCAGGGAGCCCAATTTTAGGGTCTTTTATTTGTTGTATCTCAAATGTGTCTTGACCCCCAAATTGCACTGTAACAGAAGTTAAAAAGCAGAAAGGGCCAGAACCACTTCCAGTATTTCTTTATTAGAAGGGTGGCATATGTGCACCAGGAATGAGCATGAATGAATTAAGAGAGGTGACAGGACAACGGTGTCCATTGCAGCAGGTGCTTCTACATGGTAATGGGACAAGCATGACCTGGTTAACCCTTCCATTGAATTTACTTTTTTTTTTTTTTTACAAAAAAAATGAAATGCCACTCGGTGTGAAATCTGGACACATGCCGCCCTGCTACAGCGGGGGCTTGGATCACACGTGAGTCTGCACTGCCCTAAAAAAGCCTCTGTTCCCATCTCTAATGTGGTGCTGGAATGGTTAGTATAATTCAGTTTTTTCCACTGCAATCCACAATCTGATCGGTTGGCAGGTCACACTGGCACTCCTACCTGAGGTATTTTAGCGCTAATGATTGGTTCCTGTAAGACTATTCTATAACAGAACACAGGAAGAGCAGTTCAAAAAAACACAGCTGTGGAAAGAAACAATCATACAAACAGCCCGCGGCGGGGCTCACCAGCCTTTTCTTTCCAGTGGATGCAAGCACGCTTTTCACAGGCAGAAGCAGTCTTCGCACGGGTGGGTTTGTTTGGGTTTCCCCCCCGCCGCCCAGATTGACCCCATTGTAGAAGAAAGATAACCTTTCTTATGATCCGAAATGAAGCCCTCTGCATCCTGGGGCACGTTGTTTCATGAATTCAGGTGTCTTGTCAGAGCAGGATGCATCCAACAAGAGATGGAATGCCTTCTTCACAGAAGAAATGGCTAGCAGGATGGTTGCCCCAGGAAAGAAAACAGGAGTGAGGAAGAGGAGGAGGAGGAAAATGAGAAATTGGTGCATAACATGTATGCAGAAAAAGCAGCCCAAATCTGGGACACTTCCCCTTCATCTTGCCTACCACTAACCACTCCCTGCCAGCTCAACTCCTTTCCATCCTTCCTTGACACAACCCTACGGACTCAATTTAACTTCCCCACTCCAGTCCTAACTGAAATACTCCCTGCCATCCCTTCCGCAGCAGCCTGGGCAAGCCTTTCGCAGTAAAGGGACAGAACCACTGCAGTGAAAAGCATGACTAATCCGTGAGGCACAGGGCACTGTAGTCATTCCACCTGTGCCAAGGAAATTGTTTGAAAGGGTAATTTCATGTTTGGATTACGGTAACTCTTTCCTGAGCTCCATCAGAGGGCTCTGGGCAGCAATAACATAGGAAAAAGCACCACTATCTACCTTGGTGAAGTCCTCTCTTCTATCGTCCTGTTTTCTGACAGTGAGACCAGAACCACCTGTTAACAGCAAAGTCACCAGAAATCTAAGAGTTCTAACCTGACTTGGGAGCTTGGTTTTATGTTACGTGATGTTACTGCACTGCAGCACCAAGCGGTTACAGGGATTCGTCATTACTAAAATTTCTGTCCTTAAAACATGTTTAAATAAGCCTTTTCTCTCCACTCAATGGAAGCTCTGAAGGAGCTTTCTCAGAAGAAACAGGGAGTGACCCTGGCCAGTCTTCCCTTTCAATGTGACAGCCTCTTACATGCCATACTCTGAGGGAAAAGGTACTAAGCATTGCTCGTTTACTTGCTTGCTTGCTGTAGCAAAGTCAGTGGTCTGTAAAGCTGGTGTTTTAGGACATGGGAAAACCCAGAACCCTCTGTAGTCCTTGACACAGTTTTACAAAGGAACGCTTGATGAGGCAGATCAATTTTTAAAGGATTGCGCATGCAATAGTGTATGTAAGAACGAAGAAACACACAGAGTATCTCTGTGCTCAGAGAGCACATCTTGCAACTGCGTTGGGAAAAGCACCTTTACAAGACTTGACCCTCCATACAAGATAACAAAATCCAAAAACTAATTCCACCCATTATCTTGAGTCTAAGCCCAGGGTCCTCTTCATAAACGTCAGGAGTAGCACCTTCAGAGGAGCGGGGATGTGAAAACCATGCCAACAACTGTGCCACTACCCAACACAAAACCTCCCCAGCTCTAAAGAGCTATTACCTACAGTACCACGAAAAGGAACTCTGCTAGAGCTAGCCAGGCCACAGGCTGCAATGGCAGGAGTGGACCTGAACATTTTGGCTCTGAAAGACATACTCCTACCATAGCTGCTCTGCAACAGCTCTCTGTTGGAGAGGTAACTGCTTTTCTCACTGGCCAGTCAGAATTCCTCCATCCACAACCCACCTACATATACACAGACGTCCTGGTGATTTTCAATACAGACTGGCTGCGTAGGACAAGGACAATGACGGGACAGAGTTTCCCATGGTATCAGAGCTAATTCCCAGACTGAAGAAGGCTGCTGACTCTTCTAACCGAGTATCTCCACATATTTGTACTTTACAATTCCCTGAAGAGGCGAGAGAATCTAGACTATTTAGGTACCATTTCTACCAGCAAAATGAGATGTCAGTTCTCACTCTAGCATCTCAGTCTCCATTTTTAATCAGTCCCAGTATCTTTCCCAAAGGGATAATCTCCACATCCCAGTAGCACACGAACATTTTTAAACATACAGCTTGCTCAGTTTAGTGTGGGCTGCACAAATTAAACCTGAAAGGGCCCCAAGAGGGGAGAGAAAGGGGAGGGCGGAAGGGGAGAAGGAAAGGGAAGGTCTGAGGCTAAACCAGTCCTGTTATTTTTATATCCAAATTATGTAAACGAGAGAAGTGTTGAGAGAAATTTGAATTCGCTAATTATCTCTCAGGTTGATTAGTACCAGTGTGCATATGGGGACAGGACACCCAGTAAACTGACCCTGGCAATGATCAGGAAACCCAAAGGCTTAGGTCTTGCACCCAGGGGCAAGCGCAGTGACAGAGAAGCATGCTTGCATTCCTAAATATATAAATATATATATCCACAAGGAAGAAGAAAATTAAAGTAAATGATATTTTAAAAACCAAACCAAACAAACAAACCAAAGGAAAAAAAAAAGAAAAAAAAAAAAAAGGCTGGCTTGTCAGGGGTTGGGGACGAGAAGGCTCCGGTGTGTGTACTTACATAGAGGTCAGCACCGTAAAATCCGTCCTGGTAAACCACACTGCAGAAAATCCACACAAAAACAAAAAAACAAAAAACAAAAAACAAAAGAACAGAAAACACATTCCGGTTATTGAGGACGGCAGCATGCACATGCGTTTTACACAGGCAGGTGATGTATGAATCCACAACCTGGGCTTTTGGCAGGAGCAAATCAGCAAGAGAATGTGTGTGCGCACGCACGCTAGACGGCTCCAAGTCATCTTCCATGGCATGCAAAGGGGGAAGGGGTAGGCAGAGGGGGAGACAGTATACAAAGGAGAGAGGGAGGGGAACCACCATCTTGTACAATAAAAATAGACTCAAAAAGTTCTGATGTCCTGAAGAAGAGAAACAAGGGTTTAGAAACCTCCACTCTGGTTATTCTCCTGGAATGATTTTAGTTACCCCCTAAACACATGGAAACATTGGCTTCATAAAGTGGGCTTGTGAAATCGAGGAGCCCCTCTCAGAAGGCATCTCACAGGGGCTGGAGTCACCTATGTCAGAAGTAGGTTTCAGAGGGTTGGGTATGATTACGTATTTAGAGCTTCACAGGGCTGCATGACTTTGTTTCTGACATCCATACATCACCTGCTTTTACCCTGCACATTAGACATGCGATAAGATTTGGCTGATCACACAAGCATGCAAAGTAGTATTATTCAGCATCTTAAAGAACCGATGCAACACCTCAGGAAAACAAGTCAATCAATTCTGATCAAAGTAAACACAGAGAAATGTAATTAAAAAGAAAAAACCAAAAATACCCACAATGCATTGCTTTCACAAGCAGAGATAATGAGCTAAAAAGGTTAGGTGACTGGTCCAAGGTCCGAGAATTGAAAGGTGCAGTGGGAGTCCCTGGTAGTAACGACCTATTTTGTAGCAGAGAGGAGCGACTGGAAGGGTTTCCGTGAGATGGTGCTTTTTCTGCTTTCAGCCATAGTTTTCTTTCTCTCAGAACTTCAAGCAGGGAAACTGTTAAACCAGAGCCTGGGGTTCCCAAAAAGTTACTCTTACCAGAGCATGTGCTAGCGTAAAGACTACGCAGCTCACTTTGGGGACAGGGTCAGGGAAGGATGAGGAAGGAAGAGAGGGGATGCCCCCCACCCATTTGAGTTCAGTGTGTGCTTCATACTGAGGAATTTCCTCCTGCTTAGTCCTCTGAATAGCTCCACACAAACTCACTCAAGGCTTTGAAAAGCATTAGCCCCACCACCTGAGATGTTCATGGACCTGATGTGCATGACTTACCAGCAGCATTAAGGAAAAAGAAAGTATGGAACACTAGCTTTTATTTTGATTATAATTTTTTACTCATCAAATGGAATGTGACATGCTGCCAAGAGCCTGCTACCCTCAGACACCCACCTATTGTAAGGCACACACACACAAAAAAAGCCCAGCAGATCTTGCCAAAATTCTGCATGCTATTACTAAAAAATAAAATAAAATTAAAAAAAAAAATCTGTTGCAGTGTTAGCTACTGCTTGAATAATTTAGTCTTGCTGTCTTCCCCAGGAAAAGTACACTCCATTCCCAATGGACAAAGTTACTACAGTCTCCAAGAGCGCTGGGAGCAGATATGAAGATAGAGACCCTTGTTAGAGGGGAGCCACTTCAGCAGGGAGAAGCAGGCCATAAGATCCTATTTGTTGAAGCTAAATTTTTACAACCACATAACAAAGAATTTGGCTCCTGGGGCAGTGACTTACATTGCTGGGTTCTCTATCTAGGACCAGGAGTGTTTTAGCAGTGATACTCCACCTGCTCCTGCAGGAAAGGCAAACGCATGACAGAGGAAGTGACCGTTGGTTTATGAACAGATTAGCAGTTTTAACAGTTATTCTGAACACAATCAGTTGGATGAATATAAACCACATTGGATCAGGCCACTATTGCTCTAATTTAGAATCCTGTCAGCAAGAGACGCTAGCATCAGTTCTCCAGAGAAAACTGCAAGGAACACTGGTAACAGGCAAGATAAGACTTCCTGGGTCAAACAAACCAAGTACACGTTCATCCTCTACTTCTTTAGTTAAGGTTGACAGACTGCCAGGGCTGAAATTTAGCAAGGTTTATTTATATACTAGAATATCCGTATTTGTGATTCCCTTACGCTAGCAAAAACTGAGAGAATTCCTTCATTTGAGAACCAGAGAGATCACTCTGGTTACATAGACAGACCAGAAGCATAAAGTAGCCCAGCAGCTCACCAAGTCTCGGTGGCATCTGCAAAAAGCCCACTAGCCAAGCTAAAACACACCCATGAAAAAAAGAAATATGCTGGTTTTGTAAAGCAGTCATTGTATCATTTAGGAATACCAACAATTGATTGTGTTGTAAAAGGAACCAAAAAACCACTCCAAACCTCCCTACTGCCTTACCTAATCTCACTTTTACCTACTTCTGGATTTGAGTCAGTGAATCTCCTATATATTTACCCTCCCAGGACTAAATTATTCTTTACTATACAAGCCTACTCTTTTATACAAGTACTTAAGGATCATGAACAAGTCAATGCCTAACCTATAGTTTGAGAAATAAAATGGATCAAGTTTATTTGGTTTTCAGAGTTTTACAGTAGGCACTTTTTTTTTTTCCATGCTGGCTTAACTCTTATAGCTTTTGCTATGAGTTGTTATTTGTCAGCATTCTTGTTTAGAAAGCATGGTTGCTACAAACCAGGGCAATGTTCCAGTACAGGTTTTACTCATGCTATATATGGGAGGTTATAACGTCTCCTTACTTTCACTGAATGCTGCCTTGGTTATAAACTGAAGGTTGCATTTGTATCCTGAGGTCAGGCTCAGGTAACTATAACATCCTCTCCAGTGGTCTGAGCAATTGCTTTCTAAGGTATGAATAGCCTTGCCTGGATAAATGTCCATGCCCTTATGTAAGTATGTACATTCCATGTACACGTTAGTAAATCTTAGTATGAGCTCTTGAAATGAATGTTAAAGCTATTGAGAACAATATGATTTCTTGCAACTTCCTCTGGGGTACCTAGCACTAGACACTGTCAAAACTTACTCTAACCTGAATGTCCCTCAGGTCTGATCCAGTATGGCAATTTCAACAAGCTTTTCTTAATCTACATTTGGTATTTTTTAAATTCTGCTAAGCTCTCAAATACAGTGATACCACTAAGTTTTGTAACTTAAAGTTTAAACACCACTGAGGTTTGTGAAAACCAATTCCTTCTACCAGGTTTGAGTTAGCCTGCAGCTAACTTTACTGTCATCTTCTAGACTCACTAGGTCTTGACCACTCATGTTTTGCCGACTGATGTTATGATGTCATCTTTCCACTGGCCAGGAAGAAAGCAACTGATGCAGCATAAGGTGTCAGGAATGTGTGCCTGCCCATGACTCCAATGAGGTCAAAAGTGCCCACATGGAATGGTGGTTTTCCTACAGGTTACCACAACATGGAACTAAACAGCACATTTTGTATTACTCCATGAGGAATGAAATTCCCTCTACAGAATTATCTTGTAGAGATTCAGACTACGATGACAATAAACGCATTATTAACTACATCCTAGTGCTTGGGACTAGGGATGGTTCTGGGCCGTTTGTGAACCTGCTTTGTTTACTGCTGCCCTGCAAAGGTTTCCTGGATTTCGCTGCCCATGAAGACATGAAATCAGTCAGCAGGGTCAGACAAACTCAACATAATGTAAGTAAACAGAGTCATGAGACAGTATTTGGAAGGGATAATCACTGGAGCCTAGCCCATATTCCAAACGGAAATGAATCTTTTATACAGGACTCAAGGCTGAGTTCATATCAAATACAAGCCTAGAGTCTCTCCCACTGCGCCACTTGTGACAGCCTCTTGCTAGGAATGCTCCAGCTGTTACTCCCAGGGATGAAGAGCACTTCCCCCCTCCCCAGTGTAAGTATTTCATATTCTGCTAAACAGCAGCAGTTAACCTAGCTTTGCTTCTCTATTTCACTGTAAAGCACTCCCTAATAAAACCAGACTGGGTCATTTTTAGAGCAACAGACAGGCAAGTTGCAGGTCACAGGCTATGGTTACAGGATACAGAATACAAACGAGGAGCAGTGGCAAAAAGAGGTGGATCTGAAAACCCAGAAGAAACACCCTGTTCTGAAGGCCAACGTGTTCAGACAAGAGGTTTCATTTAAAGTCTTTCAGTGAATTAAATGCAAACATTCCCAGATTTGCCGGAGAGCAAAGCTAGACAGATACATGACCACTGCAGCTTGCTTCCTTGAGCTCTACTTTAAATATCAGACTGGACTCTAAAAAGAAAGGGCCACAGTAGCTTTCACCACTTAATCTGCTACAGAAGGTACTGCAAGCTTATCCAGCCTGTATCAGGCCAGCTCCTTGCACTGATGTGTGTGGCTTCCACCTCCCTTTTTAACAAAAGGTTTAATTTTCTTCCCTTTTGGGGCTAGTCCAAAGGAAAAAAGGGTCAGTCCACGTAGAACGATTCATTTCTACTCCTATTCTTTCTGAGAACATTGCCTGGAAAATATGGCAAGTAAAATTCCAGAGACAGGGAATATGAGTAAAACATCCTCAAAATCAGAAACAAAACAAAAAAGAGCTTGGAAGCAATTTGTTGATTTATCTGTTGTTCCATCACATGTAAACAAGCAAAACCCCAAAACAAAATTCATACACAAACCCAGTTCCCTGTACTTTAAAACAGAAGAATATTCTTTTGTAACAGCATCTATTCCACTGCATTACTAGTGGAAAGTCAGAGGGCAAAGAACACTAAGGCCACGCATTCACCACTGCTTCATAGAACAGTTAGAAGAACACTGCACTTTCGTTCTCCCTGTACCCCAAACACTCCCAGCTTTAAATTAATGGACTTGATTAATCTTTGTTTTAAACCTTTTTAAATCGTCTCCAACAAAGAAAGCAAATCCATTGTGGGTAACTGGCTCTTCTGTGTCCTACTGCCAGATGGTGAGGCATGAAGGTAATCGATAATATTCCTCATTCCTGGATATGAAAACACAAACGGAGTGCAAAGAGCATAACCTTATCAGAAATTTTAGACCTTCTCTGTGTCCTTCTCAGCAGCACTATAACATATTGGGTCAATGGAAGACGAATATCACGTGGACGAATTGAGAAACTATGAGAAGGAATCCATCAACACTTTAAGCTGTTGCAAGTACTGAAAATTGTTTCAGTCAAGAACTTAAAATGGAAAAATTTAGATTTGCCCCCACTGGATGCCATCGTGTGCAGAATGCTCTGGCACTAGCAACATCCTGACTCTCACCATCCAGACAATTTTAGTTATTTTTTGGTTAACCGATTAGCTATTTGACACGTTTGTGCACAGCACTTTGCTCTCATGACCAGTGCTTACCCTGGGTAGGCAGGGATGGCTGTGGGAGGTACTGCCCGGACTGCCCCATACACTGTCCTTCCTCGGCCCCTCAGATGGGCTCCCCGAAATGCGGCTGCTGTAGTGGCTGCAGTTGGATAGGGGAAGCCTGGAACTGTAAAGACAGACAAGGTGGAGGGTGAAAAGGATCCAAGCTCCTGCCCAGAGAACAACCATCTGCTTCAAACAGAGTGACACAATAGCTCCACAGCAGTGGGACATTTTGCACCAATCCCGCAGAGGGGCATGCTTATAACCCAGCAAGCATCTGATAACATACTTCCTGCTACACCATGGCCTTTGGGGGAAGAGGGGTTGCAGAGAGGTTTGGCATGCAAGAGGTTAATGCTTTGGCATGCCTCATCCACCACAAACAGGGTACCAATCCCCCCGCCTTTTGACACCGCCATGCAGTCTGGTTAGAGTCTGAGAAGCGCAAAGAGTTACTATCAATATAGCAGGCGGCTCTTCCAAAACTGCAGAGGCTCTTTAAAATAATTTGTCAAGAGGCCCTTAAAGTCAACCAACTTACATCAGTCTCTTCCCTCCTTTCCCCTCCCACTCTTTGCCACCCAATCCTCTGTATGTTCATTTTAAAGCCTGAAAGACAAGATAGCCCATATAACAGCAGCAGAAATTTTCCATAAAGTGCCAGTTTACTGAGCGCCCACCTTCATTTAACAAGCGTGACCAGTAACTGGCTCCACGTATAGTGGGGCCTGCTTTATTACACTTAACACTGGAGTAAACTGGCTCGTGACGGAATGATGTAAAACCTCAGAGGCATCTGCAAACACGTAATAAACAGATACCGAGAGGAAAGGAGTCCCAGGGCGCAAACCCAACCCAACGTGCGTCCAGGTGCATGCCACTACGGGCCCTGCAGACTCGCGGTTTAGCAGCTTGTATAATATGTACTTTAGGGATTTGTCTGGTTTCTTTGATTTCAGAAAGGGGAGAGGGGCAAGGGAACGGCCTATTCCTCACATACACCCTCCCCTTGTTCTGCAGCCTCCTCATTGCTCAGAAACACCCATTCACCAGGACAGAAACACACTGCAGATGAACAAGTTACAGCAGCTGCACATATACTTTGGCTCAAGGTAAACTCATTCCCAGCAAGACCCATCCTTTCAAGTATATATTATACAGACTGAAGAGAAGAAGGGTAACAGGTCATCGTTAACTCAAGCACAGTAACAATACAGGGGCCAACGGGGGCTACTTACTGATTAAAGGAATGTAAGTGTTAATACCCCCCCTTCCTGACAGGGGCACTGCGGCGTCATTGCCCAGCGAGACATCTGCTTGAAAGCTGGACGCTAATTTAATTTCAAAAAGAATAAAACAAAACAAAAACAAAAAAACACAAAAAACGTAAAAAGGTTATAAAGAAACAGCAGATTGAGAACATAAACAAACACCACTGCAGTTAAACGGCAGAAGTGGAAGTGTCTACTTAAGCTCTACCTGCATATAACTCAGGGCCGTACACCGCTCCAACCACAGGACTCAACTTCCAACCTGAAACAACAAAGACTGCAGTGAATGCCAAAATCTACACCAAGAGAAGGAGCGGGCAGCATGGGTAGGGGGAACAGTCTCCTGCATGTGCCCCTGCTTCACATGCACAGCTCTCTCCAATTTCTGCTTCGCCTCAATCCCCCTTGGTGTAGATGGAGGCCAACTGCCTTTTTCTAATGTCAGGTTCTAGGTGCAGGTCACTGTATTGGAGGGAACAGCAAAACATCAGCTGATCTGCAGCAGGGCAGAGGCCCCCTGCGGGAATGCCAACTACCTTATATGCATATTCGCCACCAGCACCCTGCGACCCTGCGTTCCCTGCATGAACCTTGCTGCCAGCTCCTCTGCTTTCACTGGGAACGCTGCAGATCCAAAGCCTCTCAAAGCCACCAGCCCAGACTGTCATCCCAGGCATGGGATGTGAATTTATAGCCTTGAATTCTCAAAACACTCTTCTGTCTTACTTGCTGGAGATTTGCTAAAAAGCAACAGTGTCTGAATTTCCTCATTAACTAAATTACATGACTATGGTGCAGAAAAGCAATTCAGTCTATTCAGCTCACATTTTCTCCTCTCTGTTATTTTAGTATTTCCTGTCTTCTTTATGCTGCTTTTCAGGTGAAAGCCTTCCCAGATAACTGATTTTAATACCATCTGGATAATTGGCAAGAACTGCAAATCATCAACATAAAACCCGCAAGAGAAAAGCACTCAAAATCATCACTGGGGTATGAGGAGGAACACATTTCCAGTCAGATCTTCAAAACCTATCGTGGCCCCCCATCCCGCCCTTTCTATCCAGGAAGACAAAGGGTGTAAAGCTAACATCATGATCTGGGCTGGCTTCCACAAAGCATTCCTTTCAGGAAAGATCTCAGCTGTTCATTTAACAATCACACAGGTATTTTTATTAAAATAAATCCATACCCTTCTTCTGTCTTGGAGTCCTGATGCACTTACTGCACATTAACACCTCTAACCAGCCTAGAAACCGTATGAACAACTTTGTGAACTGCACCCATCACCACCACCCCTTCATCTGGTGGCAGAGTATCAACGGGAGATGCAATGCACACTCCCTCTGCAAGGCTGGGCACACTGCTGCTGGCTGCCCACTTGATGGCAAAATACTCAAGTGAGCGGTGGCAACGAGAAGACTGGGATCAACGCTCAAATTTGCTAAGTGTCACACAACCACTCGTCGGTATGCCTTAAGACTGACCTAATATTAAATACCTTTCTGTAACTTTAAAGCTAGCTTTAAATTGCTGGCTGTGAAAGCAAAATATTCCTGCCCGTTAGCAGGGTTTCACAAGTAAGCCAAGTTTTGTTACCAGTCACATGCATTTTATACCCTTGTTTTCAGGACAATGTAATACGGCTGTGCTGCCTTTTGCTACAAATCTCCCGGTTCCTTTCAGACACTCAAGACTCAGAATCCCAGCCTTTCTGTCTGGCCCTGTCTTCCCAGTTCTGTAACCAAAGTAAGATTTATTCACCAAGAGCCATGCAACAAGTCAGTAGCAGAGCTACAAATATAATCCGTATCTTCTGACTTCCAAGTCTTACATTTGTAATCAAAATGGATTCTCACTCTAGCAACTACCTATACGCAGCTTCTGCCTTGATGAAGCTGTTTGGGAACATTTTTAAACCAAAAAGAACTTTTCTGCCTGCTTCAGGACCAAGACTCAGATTCAAAATCTCTGTCAAAGCAGCATTCAGTTCTGTTGGGAGAAGAACGACTTTTTATGCTGTATATGCCTATGCAATAAAGTCACTGCACAGGCAGAACCACAAAGGTATCTCCACAAAACAGGGTTCTTCATTACCCAGACAACTTGGTCTTTTCTCTATTCAGGTTCACTGGAAAATGACTGAACACAGGCACAGCCTGTAACAAAAAGCAAGCAAACAGGCAGTGCAGTACCTCTGTTACCCCGGCTGCTTGGGGGCAGCTGTACTTTTACAGTTAAAAGCCTAAACAGAAATATAACTAATCATGTATCTTAAGTTATGCCTCTGCATTCATATTTAGGTATCTATGTGGTGGCAATAAGACTCTGGAGGAGTGCACGTCCCACTGTACAGCATCAACTTCCAGTAGTGGCAGGCAACCCATCAGTCCTTGGCTTCTTTACCTAGCTTGGCTACGTTAGGCATGTCACTACTACTCTGTCCCCACTTCCCCATCTGTAAAATGGTATTCCTTAATAAACGCTTAAGGGTTATACTGAAGAATAATGCTATATATTAGGATTTGTGGTGGTTTGTTGGTTTCTTTTAGGGTTATTTTTCCAGTCCTGCGGAGAGGTCATGACTTTTCCCTTTTGTCTTTCTTCAAACCTTTCAGCTTATCATTAGTACAAACAGTCTCTCTTACCATTTGCGTATGGTGTGACCATCTTCTTATTGGTCATCACTCGTGCAGTGGCGTTGTTAACCTAAAAGTAAGAAAGGGGATGGGGAGGAGAGGGAAGGAAGCATTGCATGTTAGGGAAAACTGTGGAAAACTCTTCAATACCACACACACACACTATACTTCTCTAAGCAAAATAAATTAAACAACTAAATTTACAAGAATGCAATCTTTAAATTACTTTTAACAGTTGCCATTTAATAGTAAAAGTTACAGCTAAACGTGGCACTTTAAAATTATGCATTAAACAAAAGGCCAACGAGAGTAAAGTGCAGCTTCTTCACTGCCCTGCCACCCCTTGGTGTGTACTTATTTTCAGTTCATTGATCGAAAGGGCATAACTTTGGCGGTTTGGTCCAGGTTCTGTTTGAAAGGCAGCGATAACTTCTGCAGCCCAGGGCAGGGGAACTGGACCAGGTGAAGCACAAGCTGACTTGTTTCTCAAGCTCACCATTGGGACTGGGGCCCAGCAGGTGGCTGGCAGGAATACTTTTTAGACAGAAAAAGGTAGCCTGGAGACCATCAGCTTTATATCTGAACTCCCAAGGCTTGAGGAGATACCTGGAACGCCACCAAGTGTTTGGACAGTCTGCGTTCACAGATTTCCTCCCACCATTTAAAAGTCTCTTCCCAGATTGTTTCCTTGTCAGAAATCTCATGGAGCAAAAATAAGAAATACATAGCAGTAGAGCTGGGTCTTTTTTTTTGTTTTGTTTTATTGTGCCCTCCACCCTCTTTACAGAGCTCTGCATAGTTACAAGCAGTTTGATTGCTCAAGCAAGTGGAGTGTTACCACAGAGATGGTGCCGATAAAGAAAAGATGGACCAGTTTGGAAGCCAAGTTACTGCAGCCCCGTGTCAGACAGCCTCAAAGTTCTTGCAAGGAGGGTGAAGTCCTGATACAACATCAATAACTTATCATAACCCATGCCAAATGGGAATCGAGGCCAGGGTGAAGAAGAAAAAGAAAAAAAAAAGAAGGTATAAAAATAAAAGCTGCCTTGGGCCCCTAAGACTTACGGATGGTGAGCATAAGCAGAGTGGGGAGTCTGAAGCTACATTTTACTCTCAGACCCAAAACAATAGAAACATTACACATTTAAAAAGAAAGAATGGGAAACAACAATGATGAGACTGAGAGCATGCAGTTAAACACACACAGATAAAAGAAAGAAAAGAAAAAAAACCACAATTGAGTCAGAGGGTGGGGAGGGGAGTAGGGAGGAGATAGGGTCTCACAGACAATCATTAAGATGGAGCGAGTGCCTGAAATCAGCTGCTACAGCAAAGTGCAACACAAGCACTTAAAGGAAAAATTGCCAGAACCGATCAGGAACCACCAGTCAGCAAAGAGACCAACAGCTGCACTTAACCGAATAAAGAAATAAACCGGGAAGGGGGGGAGAGAGAAAGAAAAATAGAGAAAACAAACAGTAACAGCTACAAACAGGTCTCAGAAAGAGAGAGCAGCAGAAAGGGGCAGGAGAGAGAAAAGAGGAAATGGGTGCATTAATAAAAACCAGCCAAACTGGAGTTCAGTAACTCTGAGTAAGATGTGCAAGGGGAAATCACCATGAAGTCAGTAATCAAACAGCTCAGACTGCTACAAAACGATATGTACATCCAAAGTCCAGGCGGCATTACTCAACAGCATTGAAAATAAAAGGGGGAGAAGGGGGAAGGAGGTGGGTGGGGACAACAAGTCAAATCACATTTCGTAGTGTTAATGTGAGATGGCAGATGGATTTTTTCTTTCTTAATTTTTTTTTTGTAATTTTAAGAAAAATTAAAAAAAAAAAAGCTTCTTCTCTAGTGCTTTTATTTCACTTACCGCCAACTCGTACCATCGCCAGCATTGTGTATAGTTACCATGGAAAGAGTGAGTCAAGTGAAGGGCCCTAAACGCTAAACCATTGAAAAGGGAAATAAAAAAAACAAAACAAAAAAAAGGCAAAATATGCAGACATCTTACTCAAAAACGGCGGCTTTTTTTTTGTTTTAGTATTTGTACTTTTTTTTTTTTTTATTTAATTTAAAGAAAGAGGGAGAGAGGGAGGACGCCAGTTAGCCTTCAACACAGTGGAACACCAAACTGGTCAGCACCAGGCATGCCCAATACATGGCCATGTTGGCCAACCAACATGAACCCTTCACTCCCCTGTAGTGAGAGCTAGAAACTTTAAGGATTAGCTTTCACCAAGCCCACTCCTGACCGCGGGCAGGTCAAGAAACCAGCAGCATGCAGAGCACAACCCACTCGGGGCTTCTGCCCCATGCCTCCCCTCCCCTCCCACTATGGGCACCATCTCACACTTGCATGGAGGAGAACTGGCCTTGGAGGAAAGAGAGGATACTGGCTGGCCCCCTGCTTCCTTGTTGGGACACAGAGTTAGATAGAAGTCGGACAGTACTCTTTCAGTTAGTTTTGTTCAGGCCTGGTAACAGGAAATTGGAGCCTCGCAAACTGAAGCAAAGGAAAAATCAAGACAGCAGAAGGGCAAAAATTTGGAGTGGGTGGGAAAATAACTTAATAAAAGAAGAAAGAAAAGAAAAAATACCCAAAACAACAATAAAAATATTCCATAAGGGGTGTAAACTTTTATACATTTCAGTGCAGGGAGGTGAAGGACACAGACACAAACACACACGCACACACAAGACTGGGATCCAAATGTGAAATAAGTGAGGCAAGACACAAAAAGAAATCAAAAGAATAAATATAAAGAAGAAATTGAATTACTGAAGACATGCACCTCGATTTTACGGCCCTCTACCACGGTGCCGTGTAATTTCTCCCTGGCCCTGTCTGCATCAGCACTATTCTCGAAAGTTACGAACCCGAATCCCTGCATGCAGCGGGAGAAGGGGGGAAAACATGCACATCGTTATATATTGAAATACTGATCTCTAGGTAAATAGAGAAAAAATATCACAGTATGAAATCGACATCAGCACAACTCAGCAATAACCTCCTAGAGTCACATTGTTGGTTCATGCATGTTTCATAAACAAAAGAAATTAAATTTGATAAAATAAAGGAACTGTAATCATAAGAATAATAAGAGTAATCAAAAAAAAAAGAAAACATAAAAGCAATTGAGGCCAGACCAAAAAAGAAGTACAAAGTTACTCGAGACAATTCTTTTTTGTTGTTTTGTTTGTTTGTTTAAAAACACCAAACCCTGCTCCGACATCGGCAAGTTCATCAAGCCCAAGCAGGGCTTCTCTCCCCTCTGTTAATTAACAAACATGCTTTGCAGGACCCCCCGCCCGCCCCCAACACAGTACAGGACATGGACACTGAGCAGCACTTCGTTTTCTTGAGAAACTGCTACAAGAGCAAGCAGGGATCTGAGTTCACGCCTGGCACCAGGAATTCTGCGAAGCTTTGGGCAAATCAAACACTGAACCTTGCTTTTCCCACCTGTAAAATGGAGACAATAATAATTACCTACCTTAGAAAACTGCTGAGAGGAAGGGCTGTTTGTAAAGCATCCCTTGTAAGCTCTTCGGGGCACAGCTCATGTTTACTCCTATGCCTGTAACTTCCCTAATAACACGCATGGGGCCCTGAAAGCAAGCAGGGCTTCTAGGTGGCACCATCAAATAAATATTACTTAATGTTCAGATTCACAGTATCACCTATTGTAGTTTCAAAATTTTCCTGTCCTCGAGTACTGTGTTGGACTTGTGTCAATCTAAACACCGACACACAGATCCATCAGTAAAGGCAGGTTCTGCCTGACACTGCTGACCCACTGCTACCTCCCTCCCACCCTGCCACCCACCTTACTTGGCTTTGTTCTGAGATGGCAACCTCTGCGCTGTGGATAGCACCACATCTCTGCCTAGTTAGATCACAAAGTCTGAGAAAAATTGACATGCCTTGCTTGGAACAACCCTAGAGGCTCGAGTACTACTAAAATGTCCCTTTAGTTAGATGAATTTAGGTTTACCACATCCATCAAGGCACACGCAACACACCTGTCCTATATGCTTATGCTGCTGCCAAGTCATGCAGTCGCTTAACAGGGCAGGGTAAGAGATCATGCTTCCTTCCACAGAGGTAAGTGCACTGACATTAAAACAGAGCCAATGTGACTAAGTGAATTAGGATTTTAACCAGTAAGAAATGGTATCTTACTACAGACAACTGTGATGAGAGATCTTCATGCCATTACAGAAAGTGGGGCCAAAGGAAAAAAGAAAAGCGCCAAGGAAAACACCCAACTTTGTTGCATTCTGCTTTTAGGGTATCTTAAGAACAAAAGTAACTGGCTCCTGTAGCTTGGTATACAGCAAATACCAGTTTAATGTACAGACAGTAATCTCTGCTGGCTGATACCCTCAGAGGCAGGAAGAACAAAGCTTGCATTTGATGCAATAGAAACTCCCGATTTTAACTGGAGAGCGAGGCAATGCGAGTGATCTACAGCTATGCCTCACTGGGGAAACCGCATGCTGGCCTCACAGCCCCCTTCCGTACAGCTTGGGGTTAAGATATAGGAACTGAACACCCACCCACCCTCCCCCCCCCCCCCAAAAAAAAAAAAAAAAAAATAGCATCTTGATTTCCAAGCACTGTTAGCAACAAGCCAAGCAAGCCATCATTCTTCACATGCTTTTTAAAGGTCTATACAATACTGATCTTAACAAGCCCAAGCCATTCGCACATGCTGGCCTTTATCATCCACAGCTAAGTTGCCAGCACAAAACTGTTACACATTTGTAAAATGCAGGTTGGTTGTTTTTTTCCTTTCCCCCCCCTGAACAGCAATAATAAAAAAACTTAGCCAAAGTACTGCAATGTTGAAATCAACGAGAGTGCTCCTTTGGGCTCCAACTTAATAATCTAAAGCTTCAGATAATTTCATTTCTCCAGCTATAAATAAAACTCTATATAAATAACAAACTGATGCCTTTTTCAGAACAGCATAAAAGTTTTCTGTTTAAATGAATTAAAGTTGGAGCTACAAGAGATAGGGGCTAATAAAACAGCCCAACCGCATATAATTCATATATGTTGCAGGGAACTAAGGGGGTGGGGGTGCTGGGAGTGGAATAGCAAAGCTGATTATAACGGGATAGGGTATCATGTCTGCTTCAAAGACGCCCTACAGAGAAAAGCAAGACTGAGAAATAGAGCAACACCTTTCCCTCTGGTTCTATATCACGGGGAAAAAGCATCTTTAAAAGGTTGGGGGAAGAGAGGAGGTAATGACTGCAAGAGGAGTCTATTTCCCTCTTCTTACATGAAAATTTCTGTTTGTTCTAGACAAGTCTGTGGAGACCGAACAAAATTTATGTCTTCAGTGATGATGTGAACTGAAAGCTGGATAGCAGAGGGAAGGCAGTTTTTTTAGACATTAATCTGTACAGGCTAGAACCAAACAAAGACTATTTTAATTCACATTTGTTTGCAATTAGTGCAGTCTGTATGGGATTTTAAAAACCACATTGTCATTAAATATCTTTAAACTGAATAGCAATTTTAAATATTTTAAACAAATTAACTCAAGGTAGGGTACAATCCACATGCAGACTATATAAGAATAATTAACAATGTGAATTAAAGCAGAATTAATCTGATTCTGAACAACATAATTAACCACAATTTTTGTTTTATTGACAGATCAGTCCTTAGCTTGTGCGACTCTTTGTTGAGAACCATTTAATGTCAATGCTAAATTAACACTTCACATAGTTGACTATGGCAGAGTCAGTATTTGTGCCCCCTTGGTTTGTCATCTTAATGCATCTCTTGGACATTTGAATTTTCATCAGGAAAAACAGATGAGACAAGCTTGACATTTTTGTTATTTAAGTTTAAAAACTAGCAATGATATATATACATATTTTTGATGTGGGAGAGAAAAAAGCACATACATGTATTTTTAATTCCTTCTCAGAGATGACCTGTAAAGAATAGGGATTAATTTGTACCTAAATACACATACACCAAACAATTCTCAGTTTTCCCTCCCAAGGTCACCTTGCACTTGGGTGGGGGGTGGGGGGTGGGGGGGGGCACAGAGAAAGAAGAAAAAAAAAGAGGTGGCAGAGGTCCAATATTTACTAGCTTAGCTTTACAGCAGGTACTGGTTTGCTCCATAGTAGTAGGTATGGAGGCAGAGGAAGGGAAGATACAATTCCTGGGTTAAAAAAAAAAAAAAAAAAAAAAAAAAAAGCCTTAAGGTTTCTAAAATTTTATTTAAACAAATAGCTTAGGTTTAATAATGCCATTATGATAACAAGGCTGAAATTCTCAACAATTCCTCTCCACCAGCAACTGCCAGGAACTTCTTCCAAGCAGAAAATAAGTTTAAGCCTCAGAGTACCCAATGAACGCTAAATAACCCCAGCAAACATTTTTAGGACTGGTGAGTAATTTGCAGTACCAGACCAACCCCTTTTTATCCAAAGGTTTATTCAAAGGGCCTGAAGAGACCGAGTAACTGCCACCCTTTTAGTCTGGCCTCAGACTCTGCAATAAATAACAAGCAACATGATGAGCAGTGAAAAAAATAATAAATGTATATATATATAGTATTTGAATGTTTCCATCTCTGAAGAATGAGAAAGAAAATTTACCATGTAACCGTAAAGGGAGAAATCAAAAGCAGACGGTTCTCCTGGGTGTGGCCAGAACACAGAAATTAAACAAAAAACAACAACAACAAAAAAAAGTAAAATAAAAAAAAAAGGAAAATAAAATAAAACCAAAGGAAACTAAACAAAGCCCCTTGAAATCCATGCATTGTTAACCCTTCATTTGTCATGGAGTTTAGACCAGTCACCTCAGCAGCAGCATCTTTGCCTTATACCACTGGAGCACGCAGCCAGCTACTGGCCTTGCCATCATCAGCTGCTGTGCTTGTTTTTAACCAATTTTTTTTCTTTTTTTCTCCACCCCCCACCTTATTTCCATAATAAACAAACTTTTTGGAGCCTGAAAAAATGGCCAAGGAGACAGCAGTTTAGGCTACATGTTTCCAAGGCATTTGGACAGAGTAGGAGGGTTCAGCTATAATCCACCTGAGATGAGCAGGACTGAATGCACTGACAGAAACGCAGCATGAAATTCAGAAACACATTATTCAAATCACACACACAAACACACACTTTAAACTGGTGAAGGAATCTACATAAACCAAGCTGCCACCATTTCAGCAGCTCTTCCAGCTCCTCCCTGCCTCCATGCACACTTTGGGTGCGCTGAGGCACATACGCGTAAAGCACCCATCTGTGCTTTCTGGTGAATCGGATGCAGGAATTAAGCTGGCTAAAAACCCATACATGTATCTTCAAAAAACCCTGCAGGGCTATTTTCAAGCTGGATCATTTCCCCAGTCCGTCTCGTTGCATTGCTCCACTGCCAATCCCTCCCTGCAAAACTGAGGAGGGGGCAGAGGCCAGCAGGAACCGCAGGAGCCCGGCCACCACCGCTGTGCAGCGAGAGCTGGGGCTTCGGAGCAGCTCCAGCCAACTCGGGTCAGGGGCTTCATGGCCCCGCGTTGTCCTTGTTGTGTGTTCTTCCTCCTCCCCCACAATCGAACAGTCGTGGATCTTACTGCCTGGTCTGTGAGTTCCATAGTTAAACGGGCAGAAGACAAGCTCATGTCTCCCAAGCACTCCCTCTCCCTGCTGCATCAGTTTTTCTGCTAATTTAGCACCCTGGATTCAGCTCCCTACACAGTGAAATGAGCGCTACTGGGAAGGCACTCCCACAGGAGCAGTAAATCAGCTTATACTATGAAGCCATCAACTTCAGTCTTAATTATTCAAGCTTAAATAAACCAGTTCAGTGTATGGACTAATTTAACTCATTAGTTCAGTATTGCAGAGTTGAAGGCATGAAAGTGTACTTCACTGAGCTAGGATAAAAGAGACACAGGTCACGTCTCCTTCACGCCACAGGCATAATGAAGGCATGCGGTAACCTGAGAAAGAGACAGTGGTCACTGGTACTTCATTTGTTATTAAGCCTCTTTGTGTTAATAACACTATTTGTATTATTGGCTCAACTGATGGCATCTGAACAAAACCTATAAAAATCAAATTAAAGTGAAAACAAGACCTCTAATTTATTTTATGTAACAAGGGGTTGTACCCCCTTGACTGACTGGAAACTAAGTCCAGAACAGGAGTGGCTCAGCTCAAAGCACCTAATCCATTCAAAGATGAAATAAACACACATACAGTCTTTCAGGCACAGTTATCAAAATCTAAATTCATATTCTTACCTTAACCTACAGTTAACTGCAAACATAAACCCCTACGCATTTGCACACAGCTTTCTGCACAAATTTTTAGTTAGCACAGTTTTACTTAGAACTCTACTCACCGATAGATGTAGTTTCTTTGTGAAGACAAGATGTAAGCTAGTATACAACCGATTTTTTAATTAAATATGAAGTGCTTCTCGACACCTCTGTCCTATACAAGAACTTGGAGATCTGGGTCTCCCAAGTGGAAGGCTGCGAGGGACATAAGCTTAACACTACCCTGAAATCACAAGCTTGCAATCTGCACTAATATGACCTCGTATCATTTAAAAATCTTTTTTTTAAAAAAAAAAAGCTCCTTATTCAGCCAAGATTTTGCTGTGTGCTTACACACTCTTGGTCTCTGAATGTCACCGAGGGCACATCTTGGAATGCCATGTGGTACACAGCTGATGAGTGAAGAGCTTGGATTCCCTTCCCCTGCAGCTTCACAAATGCCACAGGGTACTTATTATGCAGGCAGAATGCATTAATTCTGCAAATATGTCCCCTTGTTCGGTTGAGCACAACGCCAAAACACACATCTAAAGGATGCCATCTCCACTAACAAAAGGAGCAGGAATCCTCTCTCTAGACTTCCTATGGAGGTGTTTATTCACAGTTCAATGAGGTGCATGGTAAACTGCAACCATGAGCAGAATGCTATTTAAAGGCACTCAGAGGCCAGAACTAGAAACGTAATGGTAAACAGGATAAATGAAACAAACAGCTAGTTTCCTGGAAGCAAGCAAAAAAAACCCCAAACACATCACAAGACAGCTGATGCCATTCTATTAAAGAAGAACAAAACAAAATTAAATTCAAGGGACATTTAAAGTCTGTATCTTGTTTCTTAGATGTAGCAAAGCAATATCAGTATGAAGTCTACCAGGGCCCACATAATCCTACTAAACAGATTGAATCTCAGAAGTCGAGTTAAGAAACAAGAACCCGCATTGCTTTGAGAGAAAAATCAGCAAACCTAGTTATTAACTGCTTCCTACTCTGCTGTGAAAGTCAACAAACAACACTTAAGCGGTACAAGATGGCTGTGACAGACACAGACTGCTCTCTCGTGGGTCACCAGACTTCCTAAATACACAGAGGTCCTGAAGATGCAGCCAGTTTGACACAGTACCCCTGCCCAGGCTGTCCAAGAAAACTGCCTGGTCATCTCAGGTGGATTCAAAAGGAAGAATGCAACCCACACACTTCCGCCAGTCCCTCCTACTGACCAGCACTGGAGCGATCCCAGTAGAGTTCTCCTGCCACAGCTCAGCAGGGACAAAGTGCTGCTCAACCCCATCATACACTGGGTGGGGGCAAACCCAGGGCAGTTTGGGATTTACCATTGTACCTTTTAAATATTTACAGAACATATATACAAAACTCTACAACCCTTAGGAACCCAGGGAAGGGAGCATAGAGAACACAGCACAAGGCAGGCAGCAGGAGCATCTGCTTTCGGATTCCCAAGAGAAGGAGGAGAAGAAAAGAGAGGTTTCATATCATTAGATTAGAATGGAAACCACAGGGCAGGAAAATGCATTCAGATTTTGTTTTTCCCTAAGGTGGAGGAAGAACCCAAGAGTGCGTGAGTGGCCTCTAGAAAGATCCATTTCCTTTGCTTCACCATCAGATCACCAAACTGTTGTTTTTCCATTATTATGTGAATACCAGGTGCTTCGTGCAGCTACACCCCACTCAAACACTGGGGCCTCCCATTTTCATGCTAAGCAGGAATAATCTTGCATTTTTTTTAGAACAGGAATTATTTTGGGTAGAGAAGGATGCAAAGATACCACAAAATTACTCTTCGGGTGTTTTCTCATTCTGTTCAGATTCTGCCCCATTCCTCTTTACAGGGTATCGGTTTTGCAACTGCTTTTTGCTGTAAGATGACAAAAAAGCAGTAGAAAACTGCATGGTCAAGGACCAGAAGAACATCTCTTCAGATCGCTTTTTTTCTTCATGTATTTATTAAAGATTCAGGATAAAATTCATCAAGGAACTCTTCAGCAATAATTTTTGTTTTAACTGAAAACCAGAAGCCTTAGGCTTTAACAACTGCACAAGAAGGTACATTTTTCATAGTCACAAATGAAGCCTTCACAGAAAGCCTCCAGTGTCAGTGTTGCCTAGAAGGGAAAGGGCACCTGTGGGTGTTTAATACAGGGCTGTATGGATGGGAGAGAGTTGTTCACACGTGGAGAGAACGACACTGCTCTGAAAAGCACAGGCAGTAGGGGATGAAGGATAGATGGAGCTCACCACTTTGCCAGGCCAGTTATTTTTGTTCTTTCTTTTGCAATTACATCCAAACAAGCAGGGATTTGATAGAGGCCAGAGGCTATTCCCACAGCCAAACAGAAATGACTAAAATCAAGACTAGTTCACGGATAGCTCTGGCCTATAAATATCAGAAGAACAACACAGAGCAGAATAAATATTTACAAACTCAGCATAGCTGTTTTGGTAAAGTGTATAGATTTTTATCCACATAGGGAAGTAAAACTCTCTAAGTAAGCCATATAGACATTTACTTGTTCAGACTGTCCCATTACAAAAAAAGCAAAACAAAACCAAAGTCATGGTATTAAGCACAAACAAAGGTTGGCAAAAGGGCTAACACTCATTTCTTTTGTATACAGATCAACTGCTTTCTGGTTTCCAGCTAATACAGAGACTGAAGAATTAATTAGAGAATGCATCTTGGGCAACACGGGTGGAAATTTGCAGAGGGCTCTGAACATGAACATACCGTGGCACACATGTTGAAGCAAAGAGGCCACCTTAAGACTGTGAACCTCAAATCCAAGCAAAAGGCATAGACTCTAAACCGAAACTGCTTAGCTGAATTGCAACTTCAAAATCTCTTGTGTGCATGCACACATGTGCACACACGTGTGTGGGGGGAGGAGGGAAATTTTGTTTTAATTGAAAATGGGAATCTTAGCATTGATTAAGTCAAGCAGAGTATAGACATGCACTGTGCAAGCTTCCCCCATAGAGCTTTGGCAATGCACCTCACTCCTGACCTGCAAAACTCCCTGCTATTCCAGTGCTGAACCTCCTGGGCAGAGAGAGAATCACATCAATTTGTCATTGTGGTGATATTGGTTATGTGATGAGAACCAATTGCCCATTAGGACAAAGATCACTGAATCTCTCTGCAGCTGACCTGAGCAACATTTGAAATCTCTTCTTCAGAGAAATAAATTAATATTAACCCTCAACAAAGCCTCCCTCTTAATATATCTGTAAGATGAATACAGGCGTGTGAATGCAAATCAAGTGGGGAGATGTCCACATGGGGCAGGGCAAGTAGAATGACGATGCTAATCCTAAGCATCAAATAAACATGAAAGGTCAGTATCTCAGAAGTGCCAAGTAAGTCTGCAAAATAGAGTAAATTAAATCCTTTCACCTATGAGGTATCAGTTTTCCTACACCAGTTTTTAATGCAACAAAAATGCGGTTGGGGGGGGGCTGGGTTAGGCTTCGTTCTTAGAGTCTCCTATCACACAAAGCTGGTTTACCGTTGTCTGCCTTCCCCACAGGTCACCCACTGCTAGTGCAATGGGAATGGGTTGGTATGAAGGCTCAAGTGACTGACTCCCTGTTTGTTCAAAAGGCTGGGGAAACCTGATCCCACATTACAGATGGGAGCGTCTGGGAGCATTTGTACATGCTGCCCAGAAATGACCATGCTCAGAGTCTGGAGTCAGAGGGAACAGGAGACAGTCCCCAAAATAGCTTTTCCCTTCCTCCATCACACTAATTCCTGCTGATGTCTACAGAGTATATTCTCTAGGCAATGAACTGCCTTTTACTCTACAATCAAAACAAGAGAAGCGGGTACAGAAACAGGACTTACCTTCGAGCCACGCTCATTAAAGATTATCTCTACATCAAGGATTTTGCCGAATTGCTGTAGAGAGACAAGGGGGAGAAAAAAAAAAGATTTATTTTTGGCAGTCTGTTTTTTCTACCTTTTGGGGGCTGGCTTAGTGCAAGAAGGGAGATGAGAAGGTTTCCATTTCTAGCATACAGGCAAAGGCATAAAATCCCACTGACGTGACCCAGTTCTCTCAGGCTAGGACGTATGGATCCTCTTGGTCACAGACCACAGGTTTTCTCACACAAGTCTAAAGGAAGAAAAACAATCTCTAGAAGAGTTTTAGGGATTTGAGGCAGCTTTTCTTTTCTTCCTTTTAATCTAAACAATTCTTTCTTCCCTCATTCTACTGTTTCACTTAAGACATGGTTATAAGATTTAATTTCAGACATCCACATTTCCCAAATCTAGTTCAGCATTTCATCTTCCTCCTCACGTGGCTATCGCGAGACGAACTTAACAGTCATGTGGTTTCTCTGGACGGGACAGTCACGTAAGACCCCCAACCTCAGGGATTCCAGACTCTAGATCTCCTTTCTTCCCTTTAACATTCCAAAACTCCAAGCCTTTGAAAGAATTGACAGCAGATTCAGAAACCATGAAAAAGGCCAACTCCCAGCAGTTTGTTTTTCAAAAAAAATAGTTCAACCTGCGACATACAGCTGGCTGTTGATAACCTATGCAAGTTTATTACATATAATGCAATTATGAGCTCTGCCTCAGTCTGGAGACCCTAAGGAGAGAAGGGCCCTACTACTCTGCACTGTTTCAACAACTGGTTCCAAAGAGCTCCCTACTTACCACAGAGCAATAATGGGAAACGAGAGCTACAAGCTAGAAAGGAGATTTACCACACGCTGTAGAACCATATACAGATCACACCCTTCATCTTGAAACACGTTAAAATATTTTCATTCAATTGGCCAGATTCAAACCAGTAACCCAAAGGTAAAGGCATCACCACTTCAACAGAGCCCTGCAATGCTCTGTGTCCTCTAGAAATGCCAATGTTGTTATTTCCAAACTGCAGGTTTGCTCTCCAGAAAGCCAGGTCTAAGATCTCATTTAAAGGAGCACATATACAGAGCAGCCTTCATTCTAGAGATGCATACTGCACTCAAATTCTGTATCTGAGTGGTTTTCCTACCCCGTTATTTACCAAAGCTTCCATCAACAGGGTTTTGATCCTGACTGCTTGCACAAGATTTAAAGATGGTAGCAGATGAAGGAAGCGTCAACAAGAAAAGAAAAGAAGGTCTCCCAGTTCGGAAAGATCATGAACACAGCCTCCAGGCACTGGGACACTCTTCATTTTGCCATGCTGTTCTTAATATTGGCTGCTCATTTTTTATTAACATTTCCATTCAGAGTCAAATGGGTATAATGCTCATTTTATGGGTGCCCTGCTTGAAAGACTTGTGGCCAGATTATTTACAAGTGAGCCATGATGGCTGAGGTGCAGCTCTGAATATGTAAAGCAATAAAAAGCTATTAAGTCCCTTGAACAAGTATTCCACAACTGTCTTTAAGAAAACAAAACGCTTCCAACGATTTTAGCTATAGTTTCTGTCTGCTTTCATTTGCCATTCTTAAAAAGGAGACAATTTTATTCTTTTACAAATGTTGGTTCACAGATGTTGTTTTTACTGTTCTATTGTTTAAGGACAATACTTGATCTTTTATTCATCCCAAGAACAATTAAATTCACAATATCTCACATTACATGAAGTTTCAATAATGCTAATGTAAACATGCATCTTCCTTGACACCTCAACATCTCAACAGCTTAGGCTTGATCCACGCTGGATCCTCTTTTGACCACTGCTGTGCCAATCACAGCTAAAATACATTTTCTATTTCTATCCCATGCTTGGTGTGGGCTTGTCTATAAAGGAGATTAGCTGTTGATTGCTTTTTGTTGTCTTTGTTGCATATGGCTTGGGCACTGCCATGAAAGAAATCGGTCGTGATTGCTTTCTTGGTAGACTATTACAGTGTGGTTACACAACAGGGGCTGAACCAATTGTACAGCTTGTGGCTGCTGAAGGGCTGTCCCTGCTCCCTTGTCCTTCTTTGTCTGATCTCACCAGCTTCCTAAAGCTGGCCCCAGTTTTTATTCTCACCTGTAGATTAACTGATACAGCTCACCAAACCTGCAAAAAACTTGCTCAACAAAAGGAATACATACAAAATTTTTGATGATTTACTGATCTGAAGTGGCTCAAAGGGCCAGGTGAGCATTACGGCTCTGAGAAGCAAAAGGGAGCAGAAAGCAGCACACCCCACCCACGAGCAGGATCTGTCCCTGCCAGATCAGCTGAGCTGCCTAGTCTTGCCACACATGCTAAAACAGTCAGGCTCTCAATAAACACAAATGCCAAGATTATTTACAGAGTCTTCAAAGCCATCAAAAAATCACCTCATTAGAATCGTCTTGAAATAGAACAAACCATGCAGCCTCTGGTGCACTATTATGCTGTGCCATCCTCCCCTCCCCCACACCCAGCTAGGCCTGGATCCTTGGGTACTACTGCCAGAGCTGCCTGAAAGCCTTGTTCAGCTGAGCTCACTGCACAGGGTTTCCACACCAGCAGGAAATTCTGTCTTTCATGTTTAATTTCTTGTGGCTGACAAAAAGCTGGCAGTAATGCTGAATACAAGTGGTGTGACCTAACTCTGTGAGAGGTGGCAGCGCTGCCTCCCTGCTTGGTGGATGACGGAGATACGTTGTTTCCTAGATGACAAAATTAAGGTCACCAAATCCTGCGGCTGCAGCGAGTACAGGCTTGACATCTACTGCAATGGGCAACATCCACCCATGCAAACTGCCCCAATCTCTTTTCTACCTAGAAGGTGTGGGTGTTTGAAGAGGCAGGAGGGAAGGACCTACTTGGGAGAGAAGGAGCAGAGGCTAAATACTGAACTGAGGTTTGCTGGGGAAGGGATTCCTGCTCCATGAAATTTCCTGGAAGAAAGCAGCATGGCCAGAAGGCAGGAGGATGAGAGCTGGGTTCTTCAAGAGACTCCGCTGCAGCCATTGCAACAGCTGCTATGACAGCTCCCAACACCACAGCTCTTGTCCTCACTGCTGCAACGGTTACAGCAGGTCCAGCACTGGAGGCACTTTATTTTTGGTAGTGTGCCAGAATTTTCCTGAAGAATGAAAGCAGCAAAAAAGAACTAGTTCATTTTAACAGTTTATATCTCCTTCAAAGCTGAATCTAATTTAGCGGAACATAAAAAGGCACTCTGTTCTCTGATGGTGCTTTGCCTACCAAATGTCAACAGCCTACTGCAAACAATGGAAGTTTTAAGAGCTCCTTAGTGAAAGGTCACAATTTTGTATGGAAAATGCTAGGCTGCCTAAATACAAGGGTCAACACCAAATACCCCCCTAGTAATTTTTTAAAATCATGTATACAGGCATGTTTGTATTTTCCAGCAGACAGAGGGTCTGGCCAAATAAAACAACACCCATGCTTAGGTCATCCATGAGGACTAACTCTCTAACCTTGAACACATGAATTGCTGTGCGCACAGTCTTGATTTGTTCACTCTGTGATTACCAAGAACTACTGACAACCCTGCACAGCAGCTAGGGAAAAAAATTCTCAGTGGAGTTCACAGGCTCTGAAGAAGGCACTGCAGGATGACACGTCTCACAAATGCACCCACCATGACTTAAAAAGCTTACTAGGTGACCAAGAAGCCAGGATCTCCCATCACATGCCAGGTCATGCAAGAAACCTTCTCCATGAACTGCTTATGCACATACCATATGATGGATAGATACACACACACACACACTTCCAGTAATACCACAGTATAGGAGCTATAGCATCTGTTTTATCTTAGTGCTCCATTCCCTGGAGTGAGTGACCTTGTATAAGCTTTTAGGGTTTTTTTCTGTAGAGCAGGTAAATAAGAATCATCTCCTCTACTGCAGTAGCAGGGGCTATTGGAAATAACAGTTTTAAGAGGCATAAAGATATTAACAGACATCAGCTATGACCAGAACCCAATTTTCTTGCTTGAACATGATGTACCTCATCATAGATGCAAGGACATGCTGCAAGGAAAGGTATATGCATGCTGTGTGTTTCTTTCCACTCAGATGATGTGAAGGCAGCAGATTTTTCCAGCAGAGGCCATAACTACATTACATATAATAAATTTGAGAGATCTGGCACCAGAGAGCTTTTGCCTTCCAAGGCACTGACAGTTTGGTAGGGCCCCTCCTGTATGCTCTGTTCCAGCTGGCCCTGCCTCCTCTCCCTGTCTAGAGCTTTCAAAATCAGCTCAAAAACGTGCCAGACAACTTAACTCTAAAGATGCAAACAACAAGGAGTACGAGGCAAATTCGCTAAATGGAACAATGAAAGGTAATGTGAGACATCATGTGACAACCTCACATCTGTACAAGAGAACTCTGTATGCCCAAGCAGCTTTGTACTGGCCCTACAAAATTCACTTGAGACAAGTGCAGTGAGCTATCTAAACTCCGAAGGTGCCAAACAGTCCATTTGCAAAGATGGTCAAAATTCAAAATAGCCAGGAAACCAGCCTCCTGTGTGGGAAACCATTTCAGGTCCTCAGGCTTGAGATGTGTGAGCAAGAGCATTTCATATGCAGGACAGGTCCATGCTGCAGACAGTGTCCTTTACCCTAGAGCTTCCAACTCCATGGAATACACTTTCAGCTGAGAACAGTTGGCTCCATCATAGTGTGTATTAGTGAGTGCTTAGTCATAGCAACATGGGGTCTGCCAGAGCTACAATGCTATCAGTATGTGAACTTCTCACCTGAAGCTGGGTCACGTTTCTTCAAAATAGTAGGGCCCACCCTGCTACAGCCCAATTCAGCCAAGCTACACCGCTTTGCTGACAGGAAAATAGAAGCATCAAGGATTTTATAAACCAAAGCATTACCATAGTTTACTAACGGAAGACAGTAAACAGCACCAAGGAGCCCTTAATAGGGTTGCCCTGTTGCCAAACAAAACAGGTTTTTCTAAGAAACTAGACTTTAAAAGGAAGCCACACAAAGAGCAGAGATTTCTAACAGGATTTACAGACCACAGCCATCCCAGCAAACAAAGCAATGAGGAACATAGTTTCTCAGTCATTTGTTACCCTCTGACTCACAAAGAAAGGATTTTCACATGAAATAGTGAGATGGGGTGAACAGTACCACAGGCTACCACTCCAGAGATCTTAACACCAGGCTACCCTTCCAGGTCTACACTTGCAGCTCCTTGTTCCTGCCTTGTGCCATCCCCAGAGGTGCGACTGCCCACAAAACCAGCATACATTCAAAATTCAGTTTGAGAGGACTCAGACATGTAGACTGAATCCATATAAAACCGGGTTATAAAAGGCACTCCATGTAATTTTACCCAGCCCTTTATGCAAGTAAGCCCAGCTACAGCACAGCACTGCTTCCTAAATGACATTCAGCCCAGTATCACTGCAGACCCTTCTACTAATTTATATGAAAACCTAAGTATTAGATAAATTTATGACCCTGTCATCGCTGCCTTCCACCAGATGGTCATTACAGAAGTTTCTGTGTCCCGTGGCATCAGCACTTCACTTTTGTAGAGCAAGACAGACAGTACAATAGCTGCTGACAGCTGCAGCGGCACAAGCACCCTCGTGCAGAAGTACCATGGTCCCCAATGTAGCTGTGCAGACAAAGCAGGATGTTCAAGCAGCACACAGCACACAAGCCCTTTGCAAAAGGTTGATTCCAGAAATTGCCCTGGGGAAGCACACCAGTATAAACAACAGTGCCTCTTCTAACTCCAACCAGCATCAGCAAGAAGAAAAGTCCTGCCCTGTGACAGGGCTGGAGCGCACACTCATCACTGGAAGAGCTTGGAAGCAAGAATCAAAGAGGCCACCTTGTATCAGAATGTTCTCCGATACTGGCACGTGGGACTTGTTACGCGTAATCGGTGGCCAGTACTAATTAGAGATGAAAAAACTCAAATATATCTTGATATCCAGAAGACAGGACTTTGTCATTCAGATGTCCAAGCCACTCAGCAGGGTCCCTTTCAGAAACCTTCCCATTGCTGTACTTCAGGCCAGATTCCATCAACAGCTGCAGGTCAGAGCTTCTTTTTCTACCATATTATTTACCTACTTCCCTTAATACCTAACGAGTAGTTTTCTGCCATTGCCAATATTTTTGTATCATAAATTACTTGTGTATTTAAATTTATCTGCTGGCAAACAGACTTAAAATTCTACCAAATTCTTAGTTGAGGAAGCACTTAGTCTAGCTTGTTATTGCTTTAGCCTCAAACTATATGCTCATGGAGGTGTTTTGCACTCTTGACACCATAATGAAGTTGGATGAGAAATTATATCTGCTGAGATATTTTAGGAAGTGCAAAGTGCCAAAATGTTACCCCAGAGGGCAAGATCTGAAGGATACATGAGCTTCCAAAAATATCTGAGCTCCCAGAGCTGTGTTTCTTGGGTCATACAAAGCAGTGGTCTACCACAAACATACACTACCAAGAACCTCGCAGTAGACATATGAATTATGCTTAGAGAATGAAAAGGATCATGTTACCTCCATTAAAATCCAATTTTTTTTTTAAAAAAAATGTAATTTCGACACCTCTAATAAACGAAGTTATTAATAACTTCATTAACTGAAAGTTACTAAATGTGACAAAATGGTCACCTTTTATACAAACCAGCCATACTTTATTACTGCTGTAGCTGATAATGCGTAAAAACCCTTTATCAGCTGGGCTGATTATGTTCTCCACCAGAAGCATTTAACAGCCTTCAATTAGTAGTCATATAGTGAGCATGTTTTAAAGAAGGCAGTAGCTTCCTCTGAAGCCAGAGCCTGAGAGAATGCACACCCTATACTGTGCTATCCCACCTTCATCTGCAATTGTCATCAATATAGTCCTTATTTTTATGTTACGCTATCTCCTTTATTAAAAATAGTTGAAGATTCTTGAGCAAAGAGCATTTCATCATGGTAAATCCTGAGAAACATCAATTCTTACTCCTCATACTGTTGCTCTCATAACGGATAGTGCACTGACACCCATATGAACTACCAAAATTATCCACTTTGCTTGTTTTTGTGGGAGCAATTCACGATTCAGCTTGAGGACAGATGGATTTACCTCCTGCAGGCACTCAAACCCAACCTCCACCTTCTTCAGGAGACTCTGAAGTTCATCTGACACTGAAGTCCCAAAACTGACCAAAGTATTCCAGCCAATTTTATACTGGGAGGAAAGCTGCTTCTTGAAGCCTAAGAGAGAAGGACTGAAGCTATCAGCCATGAGGTGCAAGTACAGACACTACCACAGCACCAAGCCGAAAGGGCTGGAAAGATCCCGAGGGAAACAGTAAAAAGGCAGGGGACAGCCCACCAGCAGTTAAAGAGAAGACCATTACCATCATGTCAAAGTCCTTAGACACACTAGGCCAAAGAATGTCCCTCAGAAGCTGGATAGTAAGACTTTGAAAAGAGTTCCTAACTTGTTTTCAACACTGATGGCAACTCCTCCACTCCCTGGTAAGTTGTTTCATTGCATTAAATTAGTCTAAATTACTAAGAATTTTTCTCTCATTTCAAGGTTAATTGTGTTAAATCCTAGCTTCCAACTGGAAAATCTTATTATGACTATAAACAAGACCTAACCCCCTTATTAGCAAGTATCAACCATGCATAAGCACCTGTACAGAACAGACTTGTCATCTCCCAACCTCTCGAAGAAGCTGAGTACATCACATACCCAACATCTTACATGGCTAAAAAGCCACTCATCTTCCAAGCCCTAGATTATTATTTTTTTGGTCCTAAACTGATCTCAGAACTGAACAAAATTAGGCAGCCACTGACTTTTCAACTTCAAACATGAGCACAATCACATCCCTCCTGCAGTCCAATACCCACTTTTGAGTTGCTGAAGCAACTATCTTCAATGATCACTGGAGTACTCCCCTAAATCAGTGTTTTCCAAAGAAAACTCTCCATCCTACAAGCACAGCCTGGTTCCCACATATTCAGTACTCTGCACTGAGCTGCATCGAACACTTTTTTGTTGGATTTGTCATCAGTTAACCAGGCGTTTCAAGTAATTCTCTAACAGTAACCTTATCTTTCTGTTTCCTCCTCCTCCTCAAATAGTTTTTTAACCGTAAACCTTACTGTCAAGATTTTAATAGTACTGTCTCCATGGGTTGATGCAGATACTGAACAGGACTGCAACTGAAACAGATCCCTGGGGAAACTGACACTGACATCTCCCCAACATACTACTTTCTATTAGCTAGCATTGAAGACTTTTTTAATCCCTCTAATGTGTGCTATGTTTGAGGTAAATATTCTTTTTCTTGAAAATCAACATTGGTCACTTGGACAAATTCAATTGGTTGAGCAATGTTCAACTATTATCAGCATTGCTTTGTACAATCTTGTCAAAATGCAGACAGATAATGTCTTGTCTAAGATAATATACGTCTTACAAAGTCATTCTGAATAGATATTAAACCATTTCTTCATATTCTAATTTTTTAAAAACTATCCTAAATTCTTTTTACCTTAAGGATCAACATACGGATAGATAGTTCGTAGCTCTTTGGGTCATCCCCTTCAATTTTTTCAATAGTGAAACCTGGTGGGCTGCGTTCCAGCCTTCTGCAACTCCCCTAGCTTACAAGAACTGGCTAAAAATTAATATTAATGAATAAAAGAGCTCCTTGCTTTGGCTATTATCTTTGGATGTACCTTATCTAGATCTACTGTTTTTTAAATATTAGCAAACACTGTCTCAACCTCCTTTGTTATACAGAAAACCAGATATGGTACAAATATCTCCTCTTAAATCATAAACACAGCAAGTTTGTGGGTTTTGGTTGGTTTTTCTGTTTGGTTTTTGTTTGTTTTGGTTTAGTTTGCAGGGTTTTTTCAAGAGAGAACACAACTATTCCGAATTTTGTATTGTACCTACACCTAGACCCTTTCTGTTTGCATATAAAAAAAATATATGCGTCCTCCTCTGAACCTGCATCACCAATATCTCCATGATTAGCACAGTTCCTTTCTCACCTGCTTCATTTAAGTTTGCAATTATATTTGCTGCCATTTATTTCCTCCTCCTCCTCTTCTTCCCCGTTTAATGTACAGAATGCTTGAGGTTTTATTAACACCGTTTCATCAACTGTGGAATCATGCCTTTTTGGCTATCAGTATGATTTTGTTGAATACTTTAGTTTCCAGTAACACTTCCCTTTTACAGGTACCTTCCCAGACAGTTATCCTGCCAATTGTTTAAACTCAAAGAAACAGACTCTTCTAAAGCTCCTTATATTACTGCCTGATGCCATATTCTGTTTGCGCAAAGCAAATACAGACAAATAACAATCACTGGTACCTAGGCAACCGTGGGATTTCAGGTCAGCTATTAACTCTTCTTTATCTGCTAGAACAAGGTCAACTATTGATTTATTCCACAGTGGGTGCAGAGCTGTGTGCATTAAAAAATGACCTATTCCTTCTAGAAGCTTTCTGGAAGTCTTTTTACTGGTATCATGAAATGTCAAGTAAATATTACCTGTTTTAAACAGCCTATTTTATTTGCCTCCCTATAAGAAGCATATACATAAGGAAATGTTTGTTCCATTCCTGAGGATATCTCGGGGATCTGTTGGAAACACACAGTAGGCAAGAGATGGTTTGAAACTCAATTTGAATTTGTCAGGAAATCCTTATGTCTGCAGCTCTCTCAAACTATGAAGGTTTAGAAAGCATTATGTAATATCCATTTAATCACACATGGGACAACATGTCTGAAGACCACCTCTGCTCAAATCTGGATGAAAGCATTAGCTAACGTTCTGTGCCCCAGGACTGGGCTGACCTCTCACATGCTGTTCCATCCTCAGGGGACTTCTTTACTCCCTCCCTAGCATCACATTTATTTCTTCCTCCATGGCTTTGCTGTCTACCCAATTCCTCTCTTTGTACAGTAGCTTGAGAAAATCACTCCAGGCAAGGATTTTGAGTCTCTCAGATATGACGTTGAGGAGATGTGACCTGACATACAGAAGGGAGAGGGAGAAGATGGGGGTTACAGGCTAGCCACAGCTGAAGACTCAGACAACCACGAGTCCCCTGTAGGAGAAAGGGTAGGTTTCAAGTGAGTCACCCAAGGGAAAGCATCTTGATCCTGAAAAAGAAATAGGAGCAAGGAGGATTCAGAGAGAAACGTGCTCCTGCTTGAGGCTCTGAGCATGCTGAGAGAAGCAGCACTGAGAGAAAAACAGATGTGCAAGAACCATTGATTATTTCCTTGGCAAAGTAGCAAAGTTTTCTATTACAGGAAAATGGCACATGGGAGGTTTTTGTGCTCCAAAAGATGAATACTCTTCTAGTAGGCATACCTCTCAGCAAACACAAGGCCAGGTGAACTAGCAAAAGGTTTTATAGGCAATATGTCATTTACTCCACTTAAAAATCACATCACTATGCTAGAACTTCAGATTATGTTTAGGGAGAAAAAAAAAACAACCAACAAACAAATAACGAATAACTTGAGGAACAACCAGAAACTAACTCATATAGCATATCTCCACACCCCTTCTATGTACAAATGGCACTATATGGGCACAAAAAAGGATAGAAAACTTTAATGCAAGCAGTTAGGCTTCATTTTCCACAAGTCAATTCTCAGGCCAGCAGTTCATTCAAATTGCCTGGGTCTCCCCATCGGCAAAGCAGAGGTGAGAGTCACCAGGACAGCGATGTTCTTGTCACTTCCGTATCATACACGTCCCCCACACCAGGAGCACAGGGAGGAACAGCATCAAGGTGAAAGAGTGTGGAAGGGGCCAGGTGTCAAGGCAAGCACCGGTCCCACGGGAAGGGGCAGAAACAACGTGGAACAATTTACGTAAGCGATGCAGCTCCCAGGAGAGGGCAGCAGCAGTAGCACAGAGCAGGACGTGCTAAATACAGATTGTAGCAGGTGGTCCAAGAACTGGCTGTGATTTCAGCAACCAGTTTCTCCAAACCGGATGGAACTGCCTACTGCACAGCCCTGCAACAGCAAAAAGCAAGCTAAAAAACACAAAAGCAGAACAGGCGACCGAGAAGATTCAGCAATCACAGATTGCCAGGAGATGAGTTTCATGCTGAAAATACACCCACAGATGTCAAGAGTGTGACAATCTAACGTATGAACAATGCAGAAGCAAACCCAGGCTTCTTGCAACAGAATCACAGAATCTTAATTTTACCTGGAACCTACTTCCAGAGGTCATTTAGTGCAACCCCTGCTCAAAGCAGGTCTATAGAGCTTCTGATTGGCCAGGCTGTGTCCAGTCAAGTCAAATACCTTCAAGGATGGAGGTTTCACAACCTCTCTGGGCAGCACGTTCCACTATTTAACTACCCTCATAGAAAAAAAAAAAAATCCTGATACCTAATAGAAATTTCTCATGTTCTAACTTGGGTTTGTTGTCTCTCATCTCATCATTACACACAACCACAAAGAATCTGGCTACATCATCTCCATATCCTCTGATTAGTTAGTTGCAGACAACAAAAATATCCCCCCTCTGCCTCCTCTTTTCGAAGCTGAATAGGCCCAGCCTTCAGACTCCGCTCACATGCCACATTGTCCACTCCCCTGACAACCTTAGTGGTGCCCCCCGGGGGCCTGCTCCAGTGTTTCACTTGGATGAAGTGTACTTCTTGTACTGGGGAGCCCACACTCCACACAGTATTACAGATGCAGTCCAACAACTGTTGAAGGAAAGGATCACTTCCCCGAGCCTGCTGGCTACTCACTCACACAGACCAGCGTGCAGTTGGTTGCCTTTGCTGCGAGGGCACGCTGCTGCTTGTGTTCAATTTGTTGTCCATCAGGACCCCCAGATTTTTTACTGTAGAGCATCTTCCTAGACAACTGGCCCCCAGCCTGTAATGCTTCAGGGGTTATTCCCTCCCACATGGAAGGCTTGAAACTTACTCTTTTTGAGTACTTTAAGATTCCTATCCGCCCATTTGCAGCCCTGCCTTCCTGCATTTTGGCCACTGCTCCCCATTTGGTCTCAGCCACAAAATAGCTTCTTATGGACAGAAAAAGCTTCATGAACAAGGAGCAAAAATCTCTCACAATATATAGCAACTGGGACTCTTGTTGAAGACCATCACTGAAATTTTTATCATTCCTGCACATTTTGCTTACTTTATACTGTCCAAGCTATGAACAGGTAAGCCAAATTCTTCTCTCATTTATAGCAGCCTAAGATTGAAGTCATTTGACACATTTAAAATACTGTAACACTACTCTATACATGAGAGTGTGTATATGCATGCATACACACTGACACAGATGGCAGTTTGGACCAAGGTATACACTCAAAGCCTAAGATGGCAAAAGGAACTTTAGCTGCGGTCCCTCCTGACTTGAGTCCGCTGCACTGCATCTTAAACAGGCAGCAACTGTTAACTTCCTAAGTAGTAAGAAATACTAGCATATGATTTATATCAACAAGTGAAATATTCCTGATGATGATGACATATAGATAACTTCACCTGAAGGTAAGGTTGCGAAGCATCTAGCTCATTTATCTGTGTTCACATGGAATGAGTCACCTATACTCAAGTGAACAAACTCTTCCTCAAAGACCTTATAAAGCGAATGACGAACAGCGTACAAAGATTAGCTAAGACAAACTATTTGGTCAAAAGAAACAGAATGTGTATCATACACAATGTAAAATACCATCTGACTTGCACTAGCTTTTCCACGTGCAATTGCTAGTTGGCCAATTCCTTGCAGCAATTTTTCATCACCGAAGTGGATCATGAGGAAAGACATAAATATTTCAACAAGTTTCTAAGCAACTGAAAAACAGTGCTTTGCAAGGGATATATTAAATCAATGTTTAAATCTAGTCTCTACTGGGAAATAATGTGAAGTTTCATTTTGGTTTTTTTTTTTCCAAATCAATTGTTAGGTTACACTGAACGTCTTGATATGAACAGTTACAGTTTTCATGTGTATTTACCAGCCGAGGTAAACGCTACCAACTGTCTTAAGTCCTGCAAATATTTCACAGCATGCTGACTAAATTGAGGGGGAAGGGCTTTTTGTTCACATGAATATACCAGCACCACATGTCCCGCCTGTGGGGAGGGAGAATCTGCCATGCCTTAAAAGGCACTGATAACTTACCCCAAACATCTGCCGAAGGTCAGGATCTCGAAAGCGGAAGGGAATGTTAGACACATGAAGTCGTTTTGGAGTGGATTTGCTCTCAGTATTCTCACTGCTCTGTGTCTGTGATTGCTGTCCATCTGTCTGTGCCCCTCCTTCTGTCTGCTGAAATCAGAAAAACAAAAGTGTGTGCATGGATACCACACAAATTCCTTTCACATGCTTTGTGCATCCCTTTTTAGGTATTAGTACTACACCTGCAATCTAGCACTTGACAATTATTTTGATAAAGCTAGTAATGCTTAATAATTGATCTGTTGTTCTTCCCCTCCTTTTCCATGAGTAAACAGTAATGAGATCTCAGCCTCCCTCCCCTCATATCACCTTTTTAGCTTAGTAGATTTGCCTTTGGTTTTCTTAAATTGCTTCTCTCTCTTCACCTGTTCTTCCTCACTTCAGCTGCCACCATATGAAAGCTCTAATGAAGAGGCGGATCTTTCATATCCTGAAGCCAGGAGGTTGTACCACCACTCCAATCTCATGTGGCAGGATGTTCATGAAATCATCAAAATCCCACAGCTGAAGTGGCAGCTCTTCACTGGGCCAATACCAGAAATGCATCCCCAGGCAAAACGGCATCTGCTCTGTCAAGCTCCTCTCAGACAAACATTACCCCAAAAGAAGTTCTATAATTAAATGGTAAAATCCATATACGAACAGCTTACGGATGTCTTTAATTAGCCTTTCTCCTACATGGAAAGGTCAGACCAGGGACAGGAAACAGTCATTACCACCACAGGATTTATAAAAACTCCAGGTGTTACTTTCTGCTACCAATTCCGCAGCTAAAACGAGGGTATTTGTTCCATCGTTTCCAAGCACTGACTGGTACAGCAAAGCCAGATAAAGGGGTGGGCCAGGGGTGCTTGTGCACAGAAAAAGTACAGCAAGAAGGCAGAGGAATAATGGAGACCAGTGTGCCAGAGGAGAGGCCTAACATCCCCGTGGAGATGATGGGCAGAAAAGAAAGGAACAGAACCTCAGCCACTTGTGTTTGGCTTATGCTAAGGACTGGTGAAATCTGAGCACAGCATCAAATATAAAGGCAAGACCCCTGTGCAAAATGGCTTCATGAGAAAGTGGTATTTTTCATACTTTACTCAGAAATATGACCTCAAAACCACAGAACTACAGAACAAAGTAGACTATAATTTGGTTGAGAGTATTGCTCTGTCCCTTTCCAAGAGCAAACACTGACAGGCTGAGGTATTCAAAGAGCACCCACCCACCCAGTCTCTTGCTGCTTACCTCAGCCTCCTAGGAATCATGCTTTGACCACCTGTGTGGCGCACTTTGAAGTGTCACTTCATTTCTTTAGATACCAACCTGACTACTTATTTAACCCATCAAGTGAAAAGAAGTTCTACGAGAAAGCACGGACCATGTAATCGTCAGGGCCAGCCTTTAGGCACCTTTAAGAATACATGCAGGCCTTAAAAATAAAGGTTTAAGAGTAAAATTGGTTGGTTTTATTCTGTTTTGGGGTTTGTTGTTGGTTGCTTTGGGGTTTTTTTAATCCCTCCCTGTTTTTTCATACACAGTTTATATACCAAAGAAAAAAAGAAATCTCAGGGGAGCTGCCCACACTGATGCCCCAGCCACTGATTGGACTTGCTAGACCGCTCTGCATCTCATTCAATACACAACAGTTCACGGATATTTGGAAAGCAGCACCTCTTCACAGATAATGTTGCCAGTTTAGTCTAAGAGAGCTTCTGGCCAGAAATGTCTCTTACGGACATGACCTTGAACTTGCACATTGCTTGCTCTTGTCTCAGTGCTTTAGAACCAAACAGTTAGCACTGGGATCTTGTCACGCTGAGTGAAGCGGTGGCAGCTTTCAATTTTATTTTAGTAGGGCTGCACCACCAGCACAAAATGTGTTTGATCTGGTCAATATAAATTAAGCTGTGGTAGGAAGAATGAAGATTCTTCCTTCATAGAGATACTGCCCTGCAAGTACCTCTACTTTCCAGAGCTGTGCAAGTCTCAGGAGAAGCCTAGCAGGAATAAGCATTTTTATTTGGCTAAAACTCATCCATCCCTCAAACATCAAATTTTCATGAACCACCTCAGAAACCTCCATTTTATCGTATCTAAAAAGCTGCCTCCTCCTCTCCAAGCTCCCTTCTTCTCCTACCCTCACCCCTATGACAAAAAGCATCTCCAAATGTACAGAGAGTGCACCCTAGGGGAAGAATCAATGCAGCTGGCTTGTGATTAAATCACACCATGCTATCTGGTAGTTTATTTTTATGACTCCATCAAAGTCCTTTGCTCCTCAGGGCAAATCTGTCCAAGAAGGACAAGACATAGGGAGTAGCCTATCCATCACCACTGTACACAACACCTGTGAGTGCTGCAAAATAACTCCCTAAAATCATCAACACTTCTGCTAAAAGGGATCTCTACAATCCATTTTGGAGCCCTGCTGGTGTAATTTGTCAAATACAATGTTTTCTATGGCTATGCATGGAATTGGCAAGCGAGCAAACACCCACGCACACAGGTGCAACCTCAAACATACACACTAGTGCATCTTCTGCAGTGTGAATGAGGAAAGGCACAGACTCTGAACAGTGATGACAAAAATGTTTTAGTCTTTAAATTCAAATACAGGTTGCACAGGACTGGATCTGCAGCTTCCACAGGGGCGGAAGCCAGGGAGGTCGTTTGCACTCCTCTCCCATCCATTCGTTTGCAGGCAGAGGGCAGAACTCCTTTCTTACCAAGGGTGCGATGCATCATGTACAGTGGCCTGCTCAAAAACACTCACAGCTGTTTCTGCATATGGCAGACTGCTGCTGCCACACAGGAGTCATTTTGTAACACGTGAGATGTGTACAGTAAGACAAACGCTTCAAAGATGAGAAATAATAGAAGGAATATGGGATCTCAGTCCACTCTCACCCTTTTGACTACATAAGAGTCCCCAAATGCTTTTCAGACTTTCACATACCCTTATTTTTCAGCAGTAGTTTAACATTAAATACCTTTTTTCTCTGGATACTGTAGCTCCCTCATTTCTATTGTCCATGGCCCTAAGGTAAGATTTGAACTTTCAGCTACTATAACATTAGCTCAATACATCTGTCTACTGCCACACATTCAGCTACAACATAAATGAAAGAAATAGTCTCCTCAGATCTTGCTTGCTTTTTTTTTTTTTTTCCTTTCCCCTTTTATAGTTATTCCTTGCCTTAATTCATTAGGAAAGAGATGAAAGGAAGGGCCTGGAGCCTGTTCTCAGGCAGCACATAATGGAGACTGGCAACAGTGCTACCCTGACCAAGCCAGATGATAAAAGCCTGCATTTCACCGAGTGCCCACTCTCCACCCTCACTCCTTCCCCACACCAAGTTTCAGCTCCTTCCTCCTGGCCTCATGTCAACACTTCACAGCAAAAAGCCAGCCCTCTCCCTTTGCTACAGGCGGCAATTCAGCTCAGAAGGGAGCTAATACATGTTCCCTAGGACTTAATACTTGTCATCAGGCAACACAGAGACATGCTGCGGCAAAGATACCACGTTTAGAAGCAGTATTGGATCCACCTCACCTCCTCAGCATAGTCTGCATAACATATACTTATGCAGGAGATAATGTCATTCATGCCTGCACATGCAAGCTTTGAGCTCTGTTCAAGGTCACCGAGAAATGCATCAGAGCTCAGGACACGTGCACTATGTGATTCACTTTTAACTATTTGCTGCCTGTGCCCCCCATGCCGGGTCCTCCCTTACACCCACCAGCAGCAAGGAAACCGTAAGCAAGAAGTCAACTGCAAAGAGAAGCATGGATGTATACATGTGCATGTATGCATGTAAAAGGGGAGAAGGACAGCTGGTAACACAAGGGTGTTCTGAAAGGTCTGGGGACAGCTCTACAATCATCTTCCCACCTCCAGACTAGCTTCCTGTCCTAAAGCAGCTGGTGAACAAGTAAAGCTAAGGATTTCTCCTTGGAGGGAGGGAGACAGGGGCTCCAGTGCCACCTGAGCTCCAAGCAGGTCTCCATCTGGATGGCCAGACAGGATGGCCAGGCAGAGGGCTACCTTCCTGACGAGCCAAACACTAATGTGACAGGTCACCACAGAGACTATTAATACCCAGCACATTCTGTTTCCATCTCCCACTTGCTTCTAGAACTGGAACTGCTTCAGGTCCAAGTTATAGAAAAGCAAAAAACATCCCCCCATGTCCTCTCCTCCAGGAAGCAGTCAGTCCAGAATGTTGTGAATCATAATGAGGAGGTTAAGAGTCATAAATCATTGCAAACAAAATATTTACAAAATACAAACTGTAACCAATAACTATATTTAACAGGAGACTTGGGTGGCTTACAAAATGTGGGAGACAGACCACGCTCGCTCCACTGCTTCTAGATCAGTCTTGGTTTGGAAAAAAAAAAAAAAAAAAAGGAAAGAAAAAGACCTTGTTTGTTGTCAATCAAGAGCTTGAGGAACTGTGTAGAGGCAAGGACTGAAAGCTATGACTGGCAGAAGGCAATCTTCCTACCACAAAAGGAGAGTGCAGATGTGGGAAGATCTCTGCAACTTCTAGTGAAGAACCCAAGTCAAAACAGCCTGCCAACCACCAATAACAGACATCCACTAAGCAGGTTCCATGGAAAAATGAATGAAGAATCAGGCACTAGACACAACACCCCTCTCCTGCCCCACCAGAGTCTACCAGAGTAGGACTAAGATCCTACAAATCCAAGAGTAAAGAGCACAGGAACCTCTGCTGCTTAAACAACATTTGTTTAGTAGACAGAAGACCACAGGCCTAATAATCACCTTTCAACAGTAGTAAATATAGTTTCAGAGCTCTATCCATACACTTATTTTTCAGAGATACCAGCAGTGTTATAGCGCAAAAAAAAAAAAAAAAAAAAAAAAAAAAAAAAAAAAAAAACCAAAAACACAACTTGGGCTACACTACAGGCACAATTCACAATGTGCCCAAGCCCTTCATATGCCAAAAACCAGACAAAAAAACCTGCTAAGGATGTACCAAATAACTTCTACTAGGGCTTTTAACTATTTTCAATATAGTCAGATTAATCTAGTGCGTATTTTTTCTGATTGCTGGTTACCAGTTTTCAGACATACTGAAGCTTAAGTCATTTTGTTCACTTTCCTCACTAAATGAGGATAGAACCACCTGAAGTCAGAACACAAACCAAACATATGAAAGCACATAGGAAGCTTTGCTACCTACCCTGCACAGCAAAGACATCTCTGATGTGTCAGGTAACGTTTTGCATGTAGCGATATTTATAATTGTTTTCCTGAGCAGTATTTTTTCACAGGATTCTTTGGTGGGTTTTTTACTTCCCCCCCCCCCCCCCCCCCCTTTTTTTCTTTCAGTAAAGTGGTGAAATGAAGCCCCCTGAAGGGCCTGCTCTTCTGGGCAAAACGTCAAACCCTTTGTGAGCAGTTCTAGCTCATTCCTCCAAATACAGGGATGCCCTGACATGGTGAAGGAGGCAGCAAGACTTCCCAATCTAGTGGTCACCCCTGGACTGCTCCATTGACAGTGGCAGAACAACAGCCACACAGTGACAAACAAATCCATCCAATACACTATCTTCTTTCTGACAGCAGCCAAATCTGTGGCATCTGTGGAAGAACATATGAACAGGGAAAATGTTCCATGATTTTTCTCTAGCACAGCCTCCAGCAAACTTAGCCAGTTCATGTCTCGACTTCCACAGCATCCTGTGGACAAGAGTTCCAACGCTAAAATCTTCATTTTGTGGAAAAAAACAAGAAACAAAAACTTTTTTTCCCATACATGGCACCCAATTATTTCCCCGAGTGCATCCTAGTAAATGAAAATGGGAAAGTTCCCTATTTTATTTCCCATACCATTCAATATTCTATGTACTCATCATATGCCTTCATTCCTGTCAGGTCTTTTCTTAAGTGAAGATTTCATTTCTTCTCATAAAGAACCTGCTACATCCCTTTCATCACCACTATTAGCCTTCCCTGTGCTACTTCTGCGTATGTCTCAAAGGTTACAGCAGATCTAGAAGCACCACAGCTGTATACTCTAACATAATGACATTTGTTGATTTATTTCCTATTTCTCTTTCAAAATCATTTTTAAATCTGCCTCACTAGACAAGTCTACAAGTGCTGACAATAATCTGCCTCATACTCAAAATCATAAAATAATCTGTTTCATACTCAAAGCAAATTCCCGATGTTAAATGTCAGTTTGCTACCTCAAGACAGCAATTTCCAGGCTGAGGTGGCCAATCAGCAGCTAGCTACTTACTTGAAACTAGCTCTTCCTTGTGTTTACCTGCTCAGCAGTATCAAAAGATAAGTGAGGATATTCATTAAACATATTCCTCACCTGAAACACTTCACACGAACAATTGCTTTAATTACTGAAGTGATGAAAAATAATTACAGAGAAAAATTCTGCAATCTCAGACTATGCAAAAAATATCTAAGGGGAAGTCGTCATTATAACGTCACCCATGTGTTACAAAAGTCAGTTGAGGAACCCTTGGTGCTGTTGGCTCCCTTCTTTCCAAACCCTCGCTGGATGTGTGGGGCACAGCCAGATTATCGAGCAGCTTCCCTACTCGCTTCTGAACACAACACATAAGGGTTCCCCACCACAGAAGCATCTTCTTTAAGAAATCAGAAAGGCAATATCCCTTTGTGGTATAGCAGATCAGCTGAATATGTTTCAGTACAGCTCATCCAGAGGCCAAGACACATGATGCTCTGTAATTAAATAATGCTTTATATTGGTTCATTGACAACATAACACCAAGGCGACAGCACCTGCCATTTTCACGCAAAGTAATTTACATAAACTTATTCCTCTACTTCCATACCTCCAGCTGCATTCCATAATTTATACAGACACACAAATTCTTCCCTCTGACATTAACAAGAGAAATGAGTTGAATAATCAGCTCAGAGTATTAAAGTTCATTGCATTTACTATCAAGCAAGCTTTTTTAGTTCAGCGGATGATTAATCTTCCCTCTGCAGGTAGAGTACCAGGAGATGCAGAGAACTGACAGTTGCTCTCGGCTTCTGGCCATGCACTCCATACGCTTACCTTGCAACAACAGCATTTGCTGGATCCTTCCAAGAGCTGCTCTAATTCATTAACCCAGCAAAAGAACTGGACAGCCTTCTGCCAGGTCACTGAATTAAAGTAGCTCATGTTAAGGAATGCCAGAGCCAGTAAACAGGAGCGGGAGTTAGTGCTTGGAGCCAGAGCTCTCCTTTCTGACAGCAGCGAAATCTTCTGATCAGATCAGCTGCCAGAGGTATTGCAGCCTAATTAGCATCTCCACTTGCAGCTATCTGTGCTGGGTGTCTCCATTAGGGATAAGAGCACTAATGTAAACCAAGAAGGGGGAAGGGGAAAGAAACCAGGCGACCCAGCACCATAAAAAGTGAAATGCAGAGCGTCAACAGTTTAAGAGACAGGCTACAACAGGCAGACCAAGTAGGCCAAATATGGTCTGGTACCTCAGCCTATTTTTAATCCAGGTCTTTCAGCTGTGCTTTGGGACAGTATCAAAGAGAAAGGACAGATGCTTGGAGATGAAGGCTGGGAGACCCACATGCCAGGCAAGAAACAAAGCCCCGCAGATGAGACTTGATCCAAAAATAAAAAAAGATTCCAAAATATTAAGCTCTTTGTAATACACCACCTATTGTGCCAATTTCTTTTCCATGCCCTTGCTTTGAGAGCTTTGAATGCTTTCCACTACACTCAGACTTCTAGAACCAAGCTCATCCTTAGCTGATGACACCAACTAGTCATTCCCCTTTGCTCAGGGCTTTTAGACTGCATAGGAAGGCATGGACTTTGACTTCAGGTTTTGGGGTTTTTTTTTGGTTTGGTTTTGGTTTTTTTACTTAAGTTCACTGCTGATGTTTGACCTCAGGCTTCCAGACCAATGTCTACAAACACAGACACCACCATTAATCCCAAATCATTCAATCTGACTCGTCTACCACAATCTGCCAAGATTTTATGAAAAGATGCTCCCACTCAATGTGTTAGGGATCCTGTATTAGACCCCATTACATTGCTGCATAACATCTTTCTTACCAACCAGATAACCAGATTCTCTGTTACTTCTGCAGTTATCCTAAAGGCTACCAGCCTAAGCACACCTTTCATACCTCTCTGTCCTCCCAACTGGACCAAGAACAGGCCTTGCTCTTAAAAGCAAGGAGAGACCTTATCCGTCTGACTGAAGGAATTCCTCAACCATCCCACGGGAGCACAGGCTTCGAGTCAGCAGCTAAAAAATCCACCGGCTGTTCGGTCTGGAGTATCACCTTCACACACGTGATGGCAGCTGCACTTGTCAGTCACATAATGGGAGGGAAGGATCATACATCACCTGCGATGACTTTTTGCTCTATTAAAGTTGTTTGAGCAAGACAACAAAACAGTGAAAGGAAAAGATGCCTTAAAGCGTAACAGTCTAGTCCACATGGACTGAACATGTGTATCAAACAAGCAATACCAGCGTGTGATGGACAAGATGCTTGACATTTCACCTTGAACAACTACAGCTAATAACAGACCCATTCTGCTGTATTTTAATAGCATGCTTGAGCCAGAGTAACTACTGAGTCTTCTTCCTTCCCCTAGTTCCTACACCATTAATCAGTACACTGAGAAGAAAAAAAAAGTTACAAGCAATTACATCCCAAGGCAGCCCACAGAATCAAAATAACTTCATACAGAAGAAGTCCTAGACAGAAAGACAAAGGGAGTCAGAAAATCCAAGACCTGCGCCTGTGAAAGTCTGGCATGCGAAAGGCCCTTGGCCGAGGTGCCTTCCCCCTCCCCCTGGATTTCTTCATGTGCCACCATCTGGATCCTCTGGGTTTGATCATCCCAACCATAGCAGCAGCAGCAACTTGCTCATCTGCGCCCTTACCCTCTCCCAGCAAGCTGCGGTCTGCAAAGCCTGACTCTGCATGCTCAGCTCGCACATCTTTAACCATGTCAAATGGTCAGGCCAGACATGCCCACCTGTTCCCAACAGCCAGTACAAGCCTTAGGTGTTATCCAGCCTGTTTCTCAGATAACCCCTGCCAGCCAGGCTCCCTCTGCAGCTTCCTGGCAACACTGCTGCCTCCCAGCAGTCTCCCAGCAACGCTCCCTCCGGCACAGATGGGCTCCCAGTCCCTCCCCACAAGCTAGCCAGCCTCCTCGCATGCTGTGGGCTCCAAGGAGCCGGCATTAGTTGACAAAACACAGAGCCTGGCCCTGCAGCACCACAGGGATGGCTCCTAATATGGAAGAAGAGCAGGAGGGCTGGCAAAAGTTTACATCCAAGGACAAGGCTTACATCGGTTCCATTAAAAAGGAACACTCTTAAGCTCTGGGCAAGGATGGAAACAGCTAAAATACACGGGGAAAATCACTGCCCTGTTTTATTTCCCATTTCCAGCTTTCCCAACAAACCAACAGTTCTCAAGATAGCTGTTTGCTGGAGACTGGCAACCCAGATCTTATGGGTTGGAACGACACTGGACGATCTTGCACTAAAATGACAACTCTCATTTCTGCACACCGCACCAGCTGTAGGTTTTATTCCCAGCCTGATCCCCTCATCTACATTTGTGTTTGCCAAGTAAGGCACCTGAAGTTCCTTTTACAGACTTATTAATGTACTTTACAGGGTCTGTAGTCTTTTTCTTCTTCAAGATGCTGAAGTTGTGGTGCTCCCAACATGAACTCAAAGATATCTTACGAAAGTCGTAACCGGTGGTGTCAACCATGCAGCCACTGCCCACTGCAGAAAAAGCAGAGGCACACACTGGGAACCATACACACTCAAGCTGGCACTATCAGTTCTTCCAATCGTTGGCAGTGAATTCAGTCAGTACTTAGAGGGGGGGAAAAATAATCTCTATGAGCCAAACACCCAACTACAAGTAAAACTGAAAGCATTAACAGATTAAATCCGCCCCTGAGCAACGAAGGCTCTCACCATAAGGCTCTTTATTAGGAAGTTAAGTCTTAACAAGTGGCTTAAGGGGTGGATAAAGCTTTTCCTGGGATAATCTGCCAGCATGTTGCCCAGTGCCAATCCCAGGCCATAAGAAGAAGAAAGTAAAAAAATATAAGAAGGTAAAAATCTTTGTTTGGCAAATGGATGTCCAGTAGTTGACAGGTCCTCTCCTATCTTTGCCCCACGATGCTCCCTACCATCTTTAGAAAGTCAAAGAAAAGTATTTTTCTACTCTGCTAGCTTCCTGAAAACAAAACCACATTGGGATTACACCTACAATGCATGCACTCACCTTAATCCTTTGCACTGTCAACCTTCTAGAATTTGTCTCCATCACATTCATTTGAACTGCCCACCAATTAACACAAAGTAATTAACACTTTTGTAAAGAACTGCCCTGGGACAATGCCACCACGATCCCAAGTGCTACTGCTCTTTGCAGACACCAATACATGAGGGGAACAAGCACAAGGGGAAAGACAGGAACCTAGTAATAGAAGGTCAAAAGCTACTATTTGCTTATAATTCTTTCCTTTTCAAGTCCACTGCAGATTTGCTGCATACTTAAGAAACAGACAGCAATCCAATCAATGGCTGCTTTTCCCCAAAGCACTTTGCTGCTCTTCTGGCTCTGCACCCTTCTGCACTTACTGCAAGAGATCCGTTCTGCGTGCTGGCCGTGTTCGTGCTCTGCTCTCCATGCGGTTGCGTGCTTCCGTAGAGCGTCAGATTGTGCTCGCTGGTCTGGCCTGCATAGTCCTGAGTGTGTGGCACCCCATACTCTGTGGGAATCCCGTTCTGTGGGGGTGGCGGAAATGGGATTGTGGTGAATGGCTGCACCATTGCATCAGGAGTTGCTGCTGGCTCCTGGTTACCCTAAAGAAAACAAAAAGGAGAAAACAGCTTTATACTACAGAAGACAGATCAAAACATCGGCCTGAGAAATGATATACAAGCACACACGTGTTCATGTGAAAATCCCACCCACCACCACCGTAATACTGCACAGTCTTCTATTCTCTTTGCTATCAAGAGGAGCGTGCCTCACGCCTCTGAGCCATGACACTGTTTTCTTCATCTTTTTTGGGCAACATTCTGACTACCAGATGGTATACAGAGAATGAATTATGAGGCTTGCAAACTGCATACCCCTGTAATTGCACACAAGGCTTTATGCACAGTAAGGCATTATTTTAGAAGGCAGAAGAGGCACTGAAACATTAGAACGGAGAAGGAACCAAAGGTAGAAGAGCAGGGTTCTTTAATATCCCTTAAAGTATCATATCTGGGTCTACCTCTTCCAGCCTGACCCTCACGGCTCTGCACACAAGCACACACGTTGTTGGTTCAGAGCGCACTTCTCTGCTGTGTTAGAAGTAACAGAAAAGAAGTACGCTTTTTAAAACCCACCTGTGCAGCAGCCCCCTCCCATGCTCTGGCAGCACTGTGTACAGAGCATGGGTGCAGGCATCAGTTGCTGGAATATCCCAATTGCTTCTTTCTAGCTGTACAGAAGGCACCGAGGAGCTGTGAGGAACCGAGCTGAGACCACAAGCCTGGAGCACACTCACTCTCTCCCAGTCTTGAGCATCACTACCATCACACAAGGCATTAATTACCCACTCCCCCCTAAGCTTAGGGCGTCCCACAGGACCTCAGTGCTAGGACAGTGGACATTTTAGCAGTTTTTAGCACTGCCTTAGATGTAGTTGACACCAACCAGATGACTCAGAAACAGGCAACTGGCTAGGCAAAAGATATCCCCAAAAGACAATAAAAATGCTACCCCACCACGTCTGAAAACCACCAGAAGCAAACACAAAAGGATGCAAACCTGCATGGATCTCACCAAGGGGGAAGCAGGGAGCTGCATTCAGCCACCTGGGGCAAAGGAGAACAGCCTTGACATTGAAACCCAACCCTGGGAAGACCAGGCTGCTGCACTGCTCCTACTGCTTCCACCACCGCAGCAGAAAAAAAAAAAAAATCCACAGAAAAGATTTATGATAGGAGGGCTGTTTGATTTATGTGTGTGTCAACAGACTAATCCTGATTTTAAATTTTGGCTGCTGTTCCAGCCCTGGGTCCTCCCCCACAAAGCCTGGGGGTGCTCGAGCCTGTTCTGACACCAGCATGCTTAAATCAATGGAGTCAAAGTGAAGCAGACCTTATCCCACGGATAGGAAAGGCAGAGTGGGAATTATCAAGTAGCCTTTCAGCAGAGAGTGTGCAGGGGCTGACGGACCTCCAGTGAAGCTGGACAAACCTTTCAGTCCCTTTATCAGCCTACCTGCAGCGTTCCCTTCTGGGCGAAGGAAACAATGATAAATGCAGCGCACCTCCAGCCAGCACCAGGTCATTCAGACGCTGGCTGAATCCCAAATCTGCTCTGACATTGGGTCTAGCTGGTCTGCCTCCCCTGGGGCCACGTGGCCACATGCTCCCGCAGCTGGGGAGAAGGAGAGGGAAGGGCATTCAATACCACTTAGCGGAGCTGAACTGCAGCCTTGGCCCGTGCTGAACGATGGACAGTTTCATTAACTAAAATCCAGCCACTGCAAAGCCTTGCTGCCTGCAGAAACACAAAACTCCGCGCCCTTATCTGAGAAAGAAAACCAGGCAAGCATGCCAGCCACAGCCAGTGCTCGGTTCCTCGCTCGCACTCCCCCAAGCAGCTGCAGCCCCGCATCGCATGCCAGCAAGCTCTGCGGAGGTTTCTCACACACAGCACATTTTCTGAAATCCGGGGGGTGGGGGGTGGGGTCGAGTCCCCCCAAAAAGGAGGGAAGCTCCAGCAGTCTTCCATTTCTGCTCACTCATTGCCATTCTCAGCTTCAAAGCAAGAAGCTTCTGACTCAACCTAAGCCATCATCAAGATCTGCAGGGTGATTTTCACAAATGGGAGGGAGGAGAGGCTGAATGATGGCTATCCCACCGCAAACCAGGTATCAGCGGCCCCGTTGCTCACGTACTGTGATTATTTATCCTGTCACAACAGCTCCACTCTGTCCACTTACTGTCTCCTTTTCAAGCTCTTTTGCTTACAATATTTCAATATATCCAATTGTCTATGTGTTTCCATACAAGCCACATTGTCTGCCGCTTCCTTGTGTTTAAAATAGGAGCTAAAATGAAACTTACTTATTTTTAAGTTTCAAAAATTGGTAGGGTAATGCCAAGAAAGATACAGTAGCAGAAACTATTTCCAGTTTTCTCAGAACAAGCTAGATTTATAAGCTGGTAGTACCCAGGATAGGAGGAAGAGAATGCTAATTAGCTACAAACAAAACCTATTCTGCCATCCTCTCAACAGAGCAGGGCTGCTCCCCAAAGGACACACTCCAGTGTTTTGTTTAATCTCTCTTAGACTACTTAAAATGCTAGCCCACAAACCTTATATAATGTTATTTCCAATATTTTCACCCCTCAGTTAATACTGTTCCTTCCAGTTTAAATGCATTTCAACCTTTTAAATATTTTCTCTCCCTTCTTCAATTATCTACAAATGTTTGAAAGATGAAAAATGTTCTCTCTTCTGTTGCTTGTGGCATTTTGATAATACATACTTATTTTGAGCTTAATCACACCTTGCAAGCCAAAATAACCCGGTAACTTTATTACTTCTGGGATTTCTTGGGCAGAATGAAATGCTGTTAATACCACTGTCACACACACACATCCCCCAATCACACTAATGTGCAAAACCCGTATCTTTTGTTACAAATGTATCCTTACTTTAATGTCTCAGGTTATCTGTAGATCTATCACCATTATGCTTGTCCAGGTTTCATCATCTCATGGATTATCTATATCAAATTATTTTTCTCTTGATATCATTACGTACAAGTTTCCCATTTGATTTTTTTTCGTAATTTTAATTTCCTTTGATGCTTTAGAATTACTTTTTTTCCTGTTTCCACTAGTGTCTACAGAAAAGGACTCCCGATGAGATCTCTGCAGGTTTCACGACGTATCGATAGCCTCCAAACCCAGAGGAGATTCTACTACTTCTGTTATTCTACCAAATTTCAACATTTACACAACACTTCATATTTGCAAGAACTAACAGAGCAAAAAAACCCCCAAATCCATTTATCTTCAAACATTGAACCTGAACTCCTTTCCCTACTTCTAACCCACCAGGGAAAATCCTGCAGAGGCACTGCTTTTCCCACTTCTCAGGAAGGTACAAAAAGCATGGAGAAACTCCCAAACTTCCTGGTGAAGGTACATACGTAGGAAGAAAGACTCAGCTGAAAGTATTTGCTACCCAATCTTGACAACATACCTCACAGCACTGCTAGTCCTGTCTGTTTTAGCTCAATAAGTTATCTTAAACATTTACCCAAATACAACAACAGAGATGGGTATGTCCAAGAGTGGTCACCATCCCCAAACACACACAAGGAAACCATAACAGGACCAGGAAAGCCCAGCTGCAGCTCCCCACAAAAACTACTGCTGTCTTTGACTTGTGTGATGGCATGAAATAAATCTTCAGTGTCTGTCTGCTCCTGAACATTGGTTATCTCAGCCACAATGCATCGTAGCTGGCCGTCTCCAGGAGAGGAGCTTGAGGGACATTTGGCTGCAGGAATAATTTCAGTAGTTCAAGGTTAGCCGGTTCCCTCTGTGAATTTGTGCTGCCATGCATCAACCACACTAGCTGCCATCCCATGCTCACCAAACTGGGAAAGATTCATCAGCACCCAAGCCCTCAGGGCACAACAGGGATGCTGGATACTGTCTGGGCTCCCCTTTCAGCCCCCTATTCTCAGCCCTACAAGGGTCCAGTCATGTCCTTGCAGGTGCCAACTTTCTTAAGTCAGGGTTCTGCCTACACAGCTCAGTACCAACACATCCCACATTTTGTTTAAAAAACAAAGTAGCTAAACCAGCGAAAAATCCCTAATGGGGGCACATTTCTAAGAGTTTATGCAGCTGTAACTTAATTAACAAACTTCATAGCTCCAAGCTAAGCGAAGCAACAGTAAGTAACTGCACGTAGCAGTACCTTGTAGAAGGGTGGGAGCTGGGGACAGTGTCCCAGTGAGGGGCAACGTGGTCCAGCAAATGCAACACAGGATGAATTCTTTCAGCAGACAGCAGGTGGTGATCCAAGATCACAGCACTGGAGCACCAAGAGTGAACACCAGAAATGCGCATAAAAGCCTCCTACTTCCAAAGATCAGTCTATTTTGTGAAGGGCTGGTTTTGTTTTGCTCATTAAGAGCAATGGGTATAATTATAGTGATATGAAAGGAGCCTTACAGCAGTGCAGCTCCTGTATTGGTATGCCATAATATGCACAGATATTGAAGCATAACCAACCAAATAAAAATTATAATCCTAGTAAAGCTAAACTGGTACGATTTCTGTATAGTCATTTCCATGCAAACTGCCACGAGGGAAACTGTCTGTGCTGTCCATAACTCTACAGCAAATCATAAGCACGAGAGAAAAGCGCAGAGAAACGCTACAGCATGTAAATATCAAATAATCTCTTAAATATACCTTTTCAACTCCGGTAAGCCCTGTATCAGTGGGACAGAGGTAAGTAAATGACTATTAGTGGAATGGGGTTTCTAATAGATATGTCTTCACTGGGCTTATTTTATGAAACCTTCAAGCAACTGACTTGCAGCTAACAGAGGCAATTAACTTGTGAAGACCAGTGTGTTCCAGGCTATAACTGTTTGCTCTCTGCACTAACCTAATCCCTTTTGTAAACAGCAAAAATGTTTGTAGCTCAGATCTGAAGAGCCTGGTGTGACCATTCGACCATTCAACCTAGAGCCACTGCCTGCCCTCAGCTCTTCACATGAAAGGAATCCTTGTGAGTGAGGGGGATGCGGGGACCGCGCCATCCCTCCTCCGATCCAGGTCACAGCCTCCTGTAAGGGAGGGCAAGGTGACACGCAGCTCTAGCAGAAGAGGCCAAACACCACTCCCCCGACTGTACACAGACAAGAGAGAAAGGACCTACCATACAACTCTGCTGCCCAGGAGCAAGAGTAAGGAACAGGGGCTGGGTTGGGATTTTTTCCTCCCTTCTCACAGCTGAACAATAAGGGTGGTGTGGCAGGCTCCCCTTCCCAGCCCCTGCCAACACAGGCTCCCCTCCCAGGGCTCCTCCAGCAGAGCCCCGGTGGGACCTGCGCTCTTGGCTGCAGCTCCAGCGGGGCTCTGGCCAGAGCTGCCACCATCACACCTCCAGCTGCGCACTCCTGCCCTCTCTCCCCTGCCAGCCATGATGCTCCATCTGCCTCCCACTGAGCCCTTTCAGCACATATCCTGGGCAGGGGTGGGGGGAAAAGACTCACTTTTTATTGTCAGGTTAGTTTTGCTCTCGGTTAAGAGCGCTGAAACGACTTGGCAAGGAGTTGGAGGAGAACCACAGCCAGAAAGGAGACAGGGTGGAGAAGCTGGGAAGGGAAGGGCCATGGGCACCAGCACTTGGATAGGCTCAGGCTGCTGGGGAGCCACAGCCTCTGACATGCATTAACCCTCTCTGCAGGGAATCCCACAATTTGCCCACTGATAACAAACATATCGGGAAGCAGTTTCTTCACAAAAGGGGGTGGATACAAAGCAACACAAGGGATGCTCCAAGACCCACTAGGAACTTGAGCATTATCCCTTTCAGAAAGTGACAGGCCCTGGGACATTAGACCAGACATAAACCCCAACCTACACTGGCAGCTCTTACAGCATGTGGAACCTAAGCCTTGATTTTAAAAATTGTGCTTCTGATCTTTAGAGTCATGAAGATACACAAACACAAGGCAAACTGATATATGGAATGATGAAGTGATGGCTTCCAACTCCCCAGTCATTCCAAAACAGTGACTTGGCCATACAAACGCTCCAAGTGCCTGTGAACATTGCATAAACTCTTCGTCCCAAAATGCACTAACAAGACACTCTCAGTCGTGGCCATTTCATTACAGATTAGTCTCCAAATGGGAAGAGTGGGTGAAATGCCTAGGGAAAGGAAATTTGGAGGTGAAAAGGATACGTATAAAGGACATAACCATCTCATATTCTTCATCTTTGTACAAACCTGTTCCTGGATTCAGAACAGTATATGACCCTAACCTGACACCCACAGTCCACACTACAAAGGCATTTCTGTTACTCCAGAGAGCAAGACTGGCATGTCTGTCTGGTGACACAGACTACTAAAATCAACACACTTTTTCTTGATGTGGGTTGATCATAAAAGCACCTTGAAGAGGATCACTGTAATAAGAGGGTTTGTATTTCATCTGCACATCTGGAGCCTGACCTTCATTTGCTCTATGACATACTGGGTTAACAGAAAAGGATGCTGGATTTTGACTCTACTACCATGGGTACAAGAGCAATTCCTCCCGAATCCTCCCAAAAGCAGTGCTCTTACTTATAGATAGCTCTGCAAAAGTTTGGCAGAGTGAGTTCTATGCTAGTTTTGTTAAAACAGAGGAAAGTTTATATCTATGCATTCTTTTTTTGAATTTAGATGTAATCATTTTAGGAAATGCTTTTTGCATTGGGCTAACATAAGCCTAAATAAGCTAATCTTCCACGAGGAAAGAAAAAAAAACCCACCCAATGCCTGCACTCAAGTTTGCACCTAGCTAACCATTTAAAGGCATGTTTTCTTCAACTTCCTGGTGCAAGCTTGCACTAGATTATCTAATCTTGCCCTTCCTTCTCCTAGATATGTAAAGCAAGGGAAGAACAAGTTATCTTCCAATATACACTCTATCATTCCAGGCCACCAAAAACTGTTCTGTAAAATGAAACAGCTGCCCCCTTTTTTTAAAAAAAATATGCATTTAAGAACGTCATGAAGAAGTTCAAGCCCCTCCTTTATAGGAAAGGATGAAAAAAATTATAGTCTTATCTTACCCTTATACACAGGAAGCACTCACTCGTCTCCGTGCTCTTTTTTTCCAGTAATGGTCAACTTTTGCTCTACCCCAACGCACAAACACAGGCTCTTGGTGCTAAATACGTACATGCTTAATTAACAACCCCCTGGGCAACCTGCGAAGAGGCTTCCTATAACCAAAGCATTCAAGAGTTATGCAACACTAATAAGGCCCAGAGCCACATCTACTTACCAGCCTGAAACATAGCTTTCAGATTTAAAAACCACCACTGATTTTCTGCTCCTGAAATCTACATTATTCCCCGTTCCAAAAAAAAAAAAAAAAATAGTTAAACGTTACTGGCATGAAGGTGTCCCAACAAACGCTTTCAATCAATTCACGCTCTCTGGGGTTGATTAGAAAGAGAGAATTGTGCTTCAAGACACGACATTGAGATCTCAACATCTGTTTCCATTCCATATTAGGAATGAAACTACCTCCAAGAATTATTGGGGAGAAGGGGGATGGGGTGGGGGTATGGAACAAAGGAAAAAGTCACCACGATGGATACATCCTCAGCAGCAAAGCCAGCAAGTAAAAGAAAGGCTCAGATTCAATTTTTTGTTCCAGATCAGTCCTTTAGCATCTACCCTGTGTTCTTCCCACCTCTGCAATATTCCAAGTACTTTCCATTTCACATTCATAGTCAAACATTCTTGGGAAAAAAGATTTCCATAAGGTGACTAACTTTCAACAAATCAGTATGAAAATAAAGTCTCAAAATACTATGAAATCTAGTCATACGTTAATCCAGCAGGCACCCGGAGCGGCAGAAGCATCTCCCACACCAGTGAGATTACTGCCAGGCAATAAGGGTTAAGTTTCTTTTGGACCTGAATTCAAATGAATCATAGCTAAGAAACAGTGTGCTGCAGATGTGTCACATATGTTTAATCTAAGCTAACTGCAATTAGCTTTTCAGATTAGCAAACCAATCACACAGTTGCGCGACTGCAGATCCTCACACGGGGAGGCAGCAGGAACCAGAGGCAGATGGTGGGGAAGGAGTGTAGTTAACTGCTCTTTCAGGGGTTGCATCAGGCACATCAGGGTGCTCACAGACTAAAGTGGCACAGAGGACCTGCCTGTGTTGGTTTTCTGCCTTACTCCTGACCAGTAACCAGTGGTTCCTGGTGGTGCTCAGTGAAAGGAGGGCTACGGAACATGGAAATATAACAGGGAAGAAAACCCTACCTGGTCCCATGGTAACTCCTGATCAGGCTTGTCAGGGTAGTGTCATAGCTACTGTCACCTCAGCTAATCCTGCAATCAGATTGCTCACTCCAGACAGCTTTGTTTCAAGGAAGACAGTAGCTCTCCACTAACAAGTATTCTAAAAGCGAGTATCTCCTTCTCCAACCCCAGTCAGGTACCTGAGCTGGACTGATAAGCAATTCTTCTTCCCATGTCCCTGCTCTGCAAATGGACTACCACCCTGTATCTCCAAGTACATCACCAAATCTCAGTGAAGTGTCAAGAGTTACTCCTGCAGCCTCAAGAATTCGAACTGCCTTCCTGAATGTTTAAATCCACATGAAGCTCATTCAGCCCCTTAGGAAGATTTGTATCTACTTTAGTCACAGGAATTTTTCAAAGCCCTTAACTATGTGATGCAGCTATCTGTAATAGACTCTTCCAGATCTCTCAATATATCCAGTGCTCTTCTAGGAAGGAATCTGAAGATCACTTTTGGCATCAGGCTTCCCTGTCCCCTTCTCCCCTGCTGTGAGGGCAATGAGCTGAAGGCACTATGAAGCTGTGCAGAGGGGCTGCTCTGAGCTGACTTGGCTCCTGGAGGATGGACAAAGCTCAAAGCCCTGTCAGGCAGCTTTGCTCATACAGCACTTACAGGCCCCTTCAATTCCTTTTTCAGTGGCCAGCAGGCAAGTCCTGTCGCCTGCCTGCACTAATTCCAGCACCTCACCAGGAAAAAGCAGCAGCCCTGCCTCTGCTGCCAAAGCAGGAGGAGGAGGAAGGGAGAAAGTGCCGGGAAGGGGAGAGCACATCTGGAATCAATTGGAGCGCGCTGAATGCCTCGGAAATAACTGCAGAGCTGGCAGAAAACATAGCAAGGAGCTGTGCATTCAGACGTGACTATGGAGCAAAGGTAGGGGATAAGACACATACAGCATACTTAAACACAAAACCAGAGCTCCTCTTGGGACTTTTTTTTTTCTTTTTAATGCAAGCAGCTAAATGTCTCAACCCATCACATTTTCACTAGCACTGGCCTATCATAGGTACAGTCAGAATGCAGTAAGAAGATAGGGGATGAGATGCACGCAGCCCCAGCCGAGGCAAACAGAACTCATCTGTGACTTGAGCACCAGGACTCAGTAACACAGCAGCAATATTATATCAAGCTGCTCTCAGGGTACGGGGCGGAGGAAATCTGTGACTGACTTGGCACACACTTGAGAACAGAAATTTGACGGTTTAAAAACACAGATTTCTTCCCACAGTTACTTTCCATTCCAGCAATGCATTTTCCATTCTCCTATCTCCTGCTACTCATCTGTTCCAAGAGGAGTTTTCCATTTGCAAGGAAGCCTCCACTATGTGTCCTGGAAAGCAGAGGTTCTGGAAAGGAGCAGAGGGGTCATTGAGAAGCAACTCACCAGTGCAGCGGCCCGGTACAAAAAAAGAGAGTGACTTACCACTGTTTGGATATATATTATCAACAAGTAGAATGTGGGAAGCATTGCTATTTTGGTACACTGCCTCAACCAGATGAAAAACAAGACACATGCTTCCACATACAAATTTTAAAAAGGGAATTAAACTCAAAAGGGACCACAAAAGAACCACAAAAATGACCACATGACTGGAAAAAGCCATAGAGCTGTACACTGAAAGACCCCACCCATTTTGCTTATAATTTAAAAAAAAAATAAATTAAGTTTCTGAAAGTATATGGGGGGGGGGAAGGGAGGAAAGTAGGCACTAATAATATTTAATGTAATGAAAAAAAGCAAGCATCAAGAAAACCAGTCTGTTAAATTCAGCTCTGGTAAAAGACACCATTTTATTTTGTTTACTGATTTCTAAATGACAGTCATTAAGTCAGCTGGTGAGGAGGACTCAATCCTTTCCATCTCTTCATGCCTTTGTGCAGCAAACATTATGTCATCCAAAACAGAGGTACCTGAGTGAGACATAATGGCCTACAACACACATATGGCCAAAGAGACAATCTAATGCCAGATCTATAGGACAATATTCTGAAAAGCTAGGAAGAGCTGGTGAAAGTTGATGCATATAAATTAAAGCAGATTAAACTAAGCAGCAGACACATTTATAAGAAAAGTGACTTCACCTTATGGAAAGGAACAAGCTACTGAAAAGCATAGGTGCAGTTTCGTGTACGACCTAATATGATAAACTACCAGCTGGCCTCAGAAGCAGTGGCTCTGCTTCCCTCCCCGGCTGTTGTGAGATCTAGTCATGCCACGGCCATAGCCAGAAAATTAATTGAAACAATAGTCGTCTGTTTGGTCATAAACTGAACTGTCTCGGTTTATATCTGCCTAAGCACGATGCCCAAAGCGGTGAGGAGGCTGAACGTATGGCCAGGGCAGAGAGATGAGGGGGACTATTCTTCTCACAGCAGCCCACAGTTACGCTACATTAAGCGCAACTTGAAAAGGCACCTGAAAGCCACTTCATCCCAGAACAAGAGGTTACATGGACATTTAGCATATGTTATTGCCACTACCTACTTTGCTTACACCTAACTTTTACAGTGTCCCCATGTAAGCCAGCATAAAGCTGGTCTATACAAAATGAATTTGTCAAGTCTCTCAGGAAAGATTTCCCCTTTGTTGCAAAATCCTTTCAAAGCCACTTTCCCCCAGGCCTTCTGGCTAACCTAGGCTTACCAAATTCCTGCTGTAACCATGAACCAGCATAGACTTCTCCCCTACACAAGCCACCTACATCGCTAAGAGGTGAAGCTCGTGGTCAGCAGCACATCTGACCGCCTTTCAAATGGTTCCTGCAGCCCCTGTGCTCAGCAGCATTTCTGGAAGCATGCTGTTCTCCCTTGTCACCACTGCATCAACACCTTGGTCACATAAACCACGTGTGAGTTTAACAGCAGCGATATACCAAATATTCACATTAAATTACTGCATATTACTGGTAGTCCCACTTTAAACTGCTCTCTTTTACTGAGGCTAAATTGATAAACCTTAAAAGCTAAATTGATGTAAAAGCATCTCATTTTGGTGGCATGTCTGTCAGCACCTGCAGCTCCATTAATATGTTACTGCATGAGCTCCTGTGAAATTTACCCCTCCATAATTCCCAGCAGATCTCCACCTTCCACAGACAAGTGCATTAAAGGTCTCCCCCGCCAGCCTCGCTGTTGTCTGCTCACACCTACAAGAGAACAGGCTATGCAAAACTTAAAACCCTTTCAGCCAGTCGGTCTCCCCTTCTGTACATCCCCTTTCACACAAACAGTGTCAGGCTAAACAAAGCCACTTGCTCCAGGATACAGGCCTAGAAAAAAAGCTTTAGCATCTGGCAACGAAGAGCAGCACCGCAGCGTACGAGCCTGAGAGCAAACACAAGTCTCTGGCACTAAGAGGAAACACCAAGACATACGCCTGACTGCTCCTGTCAATCTTGCAGTGGGGGAATGCCCGATTGTTTGGTTTGTGGGTGGTGGGTTTTTGTAATATATTTTTATCATATTACTGAAAGGAAATACCAGGGACTGCTGCAGCCCCTGTCCCTCGAGGCTCTGCTGCTGCCATCAGGCTGTGCTGCCTTTGCAGTGATGAATATTTAAACAGGGCAATAAATATTTCAGAGCACATTCATCCCGATGAGAAGTCTGCTAGCACCAGAGACAAGACAACCACGCAGGGCCGTGGCCGCTCCCTCTTCTGCCCCTCCAGGTCCTGCACCATCTGCCCTCCCTCAGTCCTCCTTTCCTCCAGCCCACAACAGGCACCTGAGAGCCTCAAATATTCATGAGCACAGCTCCAGTTACTTTCCAAGCAAGCAAAAACACTGTGAAGAAGCAGAGTGCTCTGCTTTCCAGAGAAGTGCAGAACACAGCTACTGTATGCTTTGCTTTCACCTCTTCTGAGGCCTCTGGCTTTTAGATGTGCTGCTCACACTTTGGGACAAAATAATTTAAGACCCCACAAGGTTCTAAATCTTCTAATACTGCACCCCAGAGAAGCAAAAAACCAAAACCACCAAACCCAAAAGCTCAACCAGCACCTGGTTGAGCAAGCAAGCGTGAATGCCTGTCTCTTCCCTCAACAACTCCCTCCCTCAATTTCAGCAGTGCATTTACTCGGGCATTTCTTGGTTGCTACCAGCTCTGCTGGGCTCTCCGTGGGATGCTAACAGATGTACACAACTTGGCCATCACTGGCACAAATAAAATCAGCTAGAAAATAGGTTTAGGACGTAACAGAAAATGCATTCGTCAACTTTCATCATACTAAAACTTGGGCTTTTTAACTAGGCCCTTCACTACACTCTCACCTAAAAAGAAACTTTTTTTTCCCTTAAAAAGACAATTTCAGGGGTAACAAAAATTTTGCAATATATTTTGAAGGAAATCAGAATCACATAACACACTTGTTCAGGATCACATTTATAAGGCCATAAAACCCATGGCCATGCCCAAAAATGGACTTTCATACCAACTTCCACCATGAATGTCACTAGAGCCAAAAGACTTAAGATATCTGCTGGTCACACAATATATGGAGAAATCTTCAGAAAAAAGTTAAACCTACTCTGAGTGAAGGGAAGCCAAGAAGACACCCTCACGAAGAGCAGCCAGCAGCCAAAGGTTATACTAAGTGACAGGCACAAGCTAGCCCACCCTGGCTAACTGAGCTGAACCAGTACATCTCCTTTCCAGTGCACACTGTAATAGTATATAAAGAGAAGCATCTCTGCCTTTCCTGGTGCCCACATTTTAAAAGACGATGGTAACTAAACCGCAATCTCAATGTGTCACATGCTCTCAAAGATGCCTCTCAGACTGCGCAATGATAAGACACTCCTTGTACCTGGACCCTGGCCCAGTTTAGGGTACAAGCTGGGCACCAAATGGTGAGGCCCTGTCACAGCTTGGGCACAGCAGGGTGCATGCAAGGGCATGTGACAACTCAGTAAGGTCTGCAGATGCACAATCTTGGATGAAACTGCTAAATTCCCCTGCAGTCCAATTTCAGCTGCTTTTAGACCTTTGAAGGGGAAAAGCCGTGTCTTTGCTATGTGCAGAAAGGGCCCTGCAGCACATCAAGAGTGAGCTTCCAACTGCAAGCCTGGGCTCCTGCCACATCATCCATAGTCCTCACGGTCAAGGCAGCATCTGAATGCTGCATAGCCTGCTCAGGATGGCCCGTTTCCTATTAACAAAACACTCTCTCATCCCCCTCTATGGCATAAATTGGCTCCAAAGTAAAGTACTGAACTATCAAACAGCAAAACCTCTCTCCAGATAGCATTTCAAGGAAGAACAGCTGTCTACTGAATAGGTAGATCAATCACCTGCTGCCACCCTCCATCCCTCCTCACTGAAGGCTCCTGGAAGAGCAGCACCATCCCTCCTTCAAGACTGGCCATCAGCCATGCCACCAAAAAAAATGCTATTCATTTATTTACATTAAAAATATAAATAGCTATCACAGCAATGCAGTTCAGAGAGTGACAACAATCCTGCTGCTTTGCCAGCAGCAAGTCCTGGTATTTGACATCTCTACTCCTAACCACCACTCCAACTGTCCTTCATATATCACTCAAACTCAAGAATCTAGTCAGAAGTTAGACCCAACCTGGCCCAAAACCCACCTTCTACTTTCCTATCCTATTAACAGACTTAATACACAGAGGAAGCAAAATATCCTGGAAGATAAGCAGTTACCTCACCAAGCAACTTAGAGCTGAAGCCACCATTTTGCAGCAGACATGGAAATGATGAGTGCTCCTCTGCTGACTGTGCAACTCCATCTTGTTCTCATGATAGGTCACATACCCAACAGCACACTAACATGGAAAAACTCAGCATCTGACCCCAGGCAAGAATGAAAAAATAACACTTGCTACAATACAAAAAAATGTTGGGAAGGAAAGCAACATTTAATTCTGTGGCTCCTCAGGACCTCTCATGACTCAGGAAATAAATGCTAACAGATGAAAAAGTTAATTTGGATCATATCAATCCCACTGGCACGAAAAGGGCAGAGCAGGTACCCTGGGGAGAGGGAGGGAAAGATCTGCCATAGATCAGGTTACTATCACTGACAGCTGACCTAAAACACCACAAGTTTTCAGCAGATTCTGCCAGTTCTTCTAATTTTCAAAGGCACAACTGCCTCCTTTAAGAGATATGTGAAACACGTATCAGTGTGACTAAGGTCAGGGAGGAAGGAGATCCTGCAGCACAAGCATGTAAGTGGCCAAGATAATAAGCCTCACTGCCTTAGAACGAACACAATTAACTGAAAACAAGAAAGTAGAAATCAATTGTTCCTTTGAGATGTAAAAGCTTCAATCCGAAGCAATGAGAACGTAAGGAACTGGAATCACTTCTCATCAGTCTGAAGCTACTGCACGGAACAGACAGACAGACGGGCAGCTGCTCTGTCCTACAAACACGCTCCTTCAAAACAGATGTCCCTCTGCAACCCAATATCCCCCAGATAGGCCAGCACAGCCCACAAACATACTTCATCACTGTCAAACCTGAGAAATGCTCTTCAGCACAAGCCCTCAGCACTTGGTGTTAACATAGTCTCATTTGAAGGGATCTGAACTGCCCTTCTCCACTGGAACCAAAGGATAGGCAACACTGAGAACTCAAAGGATCAGCCAAGCACCAAACACGAGAACAAATCAGTGCTCTGTAACCCGTTTTTCTGTTCTGAGTGATCCTTCCCAACTTCACGCATCCAGGCTAGTAAAGCTAATCACAAACTAACAGTTGTTTGCATCCTATTAAATTTTTAGGAAGAATTAATGTTCAAAATTGGCCAATGACAGCATAAGTAATAGTCCACAGCAGCCAGTGTATTTATTGTTACCTGAAGTCCCTTTGCTTTGTTAGGCCTTCAAAACGCACTTCAAGAGTTGCGGGAAGACTGCTAAATGTGAAAAACTTCCTTTAAATAATTTAAAATGAAAATTGATCTTATAGCTTCCCCTCACATGTCCAGGACATAAAGCCTTCCCAGAATCCCAGAATTTGGCATCGCAGGGTATGAGGACCACCTGTATTTCATAGCTGTGGTCAATCTTCGCTGATCACAGAGGGAATGGTTTCAGCATCTGCCTCTAGCTTTGTGCTCCAATTCCAACATCACACCTAATTAACAAACTCATCTCCATGCACTTCAGCAAGAGCAGGACTAACACAACTGACCTCACAGAGCTACAGAGCAGCTCACACAGGCACAGTAACCCCCTGCAGAAAGTCGGGATGAGCACAGCTGAGGGCAATTCCTAAACCACTTCACAGCTGGGTAAGGCTACAGGGGGTCTGGCCCCACACTAACACTCTACTAAGATTGCCAGAATACTAGCCAGGAGGCGCATCACAGCTCTGCATTTAAGTCATCAGTCAAATATGGTTCTTTCCTGCCACCAGCTTTTCTCTTAGATTTAGGCCAGACAGTATCTCAGAATAATTGTGTGGTAACGCACAGTGCCTCACAGCTAACCTAGAGGCCTACTACACTTTTGAAACCAACTACAGTCCTCTATAAAACCCCTAGAAGACTGAAATTTATCTTCCTTTATGCTCCTCCAAGACATTAAGAAATTCCTATTACTCAGCTCCAGCTATTCTTCTCTGTGTTACAAATACCATAGCTCAGAGTTTCCTACTCACCCACTAAAAAAAGCCACTTCTGCTTTAAGCAGAGGTCTGGCTAGGAGGTATGTTCTTGGCCGCGTTGCTGAGCTGCCAGGCAGGACCCCGGCCCCCCACTGGGCAGGGAGACTTGGCAAAAGCAGGCAGGATGGAGAGCAGGCAGGATGGAGGGCCAGCACGGATCTGAACAGAGATGCTCAAGCCTGCAGCCTCTGGTGCAGCTTTCTCCGGACTTACGTGTCGTGCTTGCGGTAACTCCTGCAGCTCATTGTCAAAACCAGTTAAGAGCATTCCTAAACAACAACAAAAAATCCTGCAAAAAGGACAGTAACATCACCACCTCTCTTACCTCCTCACAGCAGGGCTTGTTTCAAGAGGACCTTCATTTTGTCTACAGCCAAAGTTGCCATCATCAGGCTGCTCAAAGCTAGTTTCCTACTTGATGGAAAACATGGCTCAGGGATCTTTAATCTGATTTAACACAGTTTATTTAGATTCATCTTATTCACTGAGACAAGACATTTAGAAGTCTTAGTGTCTGTCAAGATCTCTGCAGTATTTTCCAACCTTTCTGAAATCCATGTTACCACATACATTCATTTTCACACCCTTGCAGCATTTTGACCAAAGGAAGCTTTGAAGATCTACAGTCCCTCGCAAATTTTCTCTCAGGATAAAGGTTTGCAGGTAGCTTTGGATGACCTAAATTCCTTGCCACCAAGAGGGTCAGTCCTTCCTTGATTACAGCTCTTCATCAGTCACACTTAAGTGTATGAATCATTCATAGTCTGTCACCCATGTCCCTGGAGCAGGGAACTGTACCAAATTCTCACCACAGCCTCCACTCACCACCTTTTTCATTCCCGTTTCTCACCACACTACACTATCACAGACTGGCTCCATCACATGGTCTAAAGTGACCCCCAAAAACGACAAACACCCCCCCCCCCCAACAGCCCAAACCAAACTTATTTAAGAGGGACCCCTAGAAATACTTTTCCTCCCCTTACCACTGCTTCAAGACAGAAGAGTGCTTCATCCTGGAGGCAGACCAAAGAATAGTTTTGCAAAGCAAATGTAACGTTAAACAACTTCACACACACGAAGAACAGCAAGGGGAAAAGTTAAAGCAAACTAGTGCACATAGAATATCTGAACACTAAGCAGAGCTAACATACCACAATACCTTATAGTCCAACCAACAGGCAATTAATTGACTAATTCTGTAATTTCACCTCCTTTACCTCCTGTTCAGGCTGGAAAGGGCTTTTGTAACATAACAGATCTAAAACTGCCTGTTGAAACCCTGAAATGCTTTCCCCTGCTGCTGTACCTCAACCACATTTTAAAAAGCAGGAAAGGGACACACTGGAAAACAAAAGCCTGTCTTACTCCTGCCCCTTAATATTCCAAAGTACTTTGCAAGATTGTTCAGTTTTGATAACCTCCTTTCCTAAGCTGCAATGGCAAAAATAAGAAAAGCTACAAAGAACAATAAATCAAATTAAGGGTTTCACTCTTCATGGAGGGTACATGAGACAAAGGAGGACTAGTACTATCCAAGAAATCTGAACTCCTCTCCAAAGCATTTTTAAATTGGTCTTTTTAAGCAATTTAAAGCAGATTTTGCTATTAGGACTGGAGGAAGAGCATAGGCTTCAGATAAGGAGCCTCAGTGAGGCCAGATAGGTGAATGATGGCCTATGCACTGCATAGGTCAAACTCTGATTGTCTAAATCTTGGTTAATCAAAAGCAATTATCTGAAAGTCAAATATGCCCTCCAAGTCAGATAACTCTGTGAGACTAGAACTTGTAACACACACAGAAATCCTAAATTCCACAGGACCACAAAAAAAAGAGACTATGAATTTTAAGCAGGATAACCGGGAGGACAGTTCAGAGGGTTTTAACCATACTCAAGACTCCCAGCCCAAGGGCAATCTTCAGAAGCAGCTAGAAGATTAGTCACAATTACTCAGACATTTTTGGTGTCTTCATGCACCCTCAGATTACAGGCTACTAGGTGTGCAATTGCAGTTAGGTATTTAGAGACTACTCAGGGTGAAAATCTCCATTACAGGCAGAGCTGGTAGAGCCAGGCTGGCTGATACTTTCCACTGTTAAGACCCTGTTTTCAGTTGTTTATAATTCTGTGCAACCATTGGAACAGATTTTTTTTTTTCGTATTATCTGCATTTGATTTTGGGGTTGGTAATTTTTTTTTTGTTGTTACTTCAGCCCTATCAATCAAACCCAAGAAAGAAGCAGGGGACATATTTTGTCATTTGTGATTAAGAGAGAGTGTGTGTGTGTACAGACCGAAATCACCCCACATACTTTGAAAAGCCTTCAAAGACCTCATATTTAACAGAAAAATTTGCATTTCAGGAATCTATATTTAGCCACCAAAATCTGAGGAACATTGTAACAAAAACTATGGAAAACTACAGTGCCTGTCTTATCAACTAAATCAGCCAGTAAAAGCTATATATAATGGTCAAAATAGGCTGAAAACAAGAAAAAAAAAACCTGAGCGTGCAAAACCCGGAAAGAATAAATGCTTTATGTTAAATATTAGGAAAGACCCAGCAATGCTTAGAAAGGAAAGGACTTGGATTGTCAACACTGGCAGTGTCATGACAATGTTTTTCAGGCAGGTTACTTGCCATTAGGAATGGTTTAGATATTTTTTTCTAACAGAAAATAGAGAAGCTCTTGAGAGTATCTAGCAGTGCTGCTTGTACCCCATTTTCTGCGATTTCATGCTCATTCAAGGCTCATCTACAGATTCACAGGAGATACCAGCCATTTCAGATCCAGGTCTGGAGATCAATGACTGCAAGGAGACAATCCATGTCCTGTGCTGTGCACCATCCCCTTTGTAGCCATCAAGTAACATGGAGTAGCAGTTACCTACCTCAAATCCAAAAAACCCAAGAAACAGATGTGGAAGTGTAGCGGGAGGCAAGTAAACTGGGACAAGAAGCCTGAGCACCAACAGGACAGACTTAGTGATGGGGGGAAAAAGGGATGGATCAGCCAAGTTTGACCCCAATAGGAAGAGAAAAGGCCAACTAAATGAGGAATGCAAGAAGCGGGCGGAGAAGTTAAAAACGCATTAAGACAAGCAGAGTGTAGTGACAACACAGGACAAGGAGAAAGAATAAGCACCAAAACAATCAAGGTAAAGTAGCAGTGTGCTGAAACAGCATGAGACATAACTGGAGAGGAAAGGAGACGGGAACAGCATGGACACAGACTTGCATGGGACAAGCTACAGACCAGGGTCATGAGGAGAGTGTGAGATGATGGATGGCAGGGTGAGACAGGAGAGGTCAAGCAGGGATGTAAAAGGGGAAAATGTGCCTACTAGTGTACACTCCCAAAGCCTAAACCAGAGCCTAATACTGCGAAAAGTCACCATTCCTCTGCTGTCAGCAAATACACAAAACCCACTGGCAAATAGATCAAGCTGGCCTGCACAGAAGATGACAGCTAATTACACATCCAGTGCAAGTGGCGGAGGTCTGTGGGATGCATCTGGGATAACCAACCCTGCTACTGATACTTGCAGAGGTCACCATGGTGCCACATATACTGGAGCTGATGGGGATGGGTGGAGGTTTGTCTGGGTTTTCTTTCTTCTCTTGTGGAAAAAAATAGCATGCAATCATGTGATTAAAGACTATCATAAATAGAAACAGAAATAAAGAGAACAAATGAAGGTTTCTTTCCCAACTTAAAACACAGAAATGCCCCGGAATTGAAGTGCCTTCCCATTACCGTCTTGATATCTCCCAATTTAGTTTGTAAATAATATTGTTCAATGGACAGTTTTACAAAGGAAACAAAAAAAAAATCAGATATTTTAAACAAAGCACACTGCTCAACAGACCCAGCATTTGTCCTATTTTCTTTTATATAGGCAAAGCGCACTATTTTTTGAAAAAGCTTTCAATTGAGCATTAATTGCTCTAGCTTCTGCAAACCCTATGAAACCAGCCCTCAGTGGTCACAGCACAACTTCTAGCAGCCCAGCAAACCATTCTGCAAAGCACAGGATCATAAATAACTCTGCAGTGGCACACAAATACACTTTTGGTAGGAAAGTTAACATTTCTCTACTCTGATTATGGGCAACATGTCAGGTATAAAGAATACCTGACTAAATCCTTTTAAGTAACATTTGAGAGAAGACTGAGGCAAATTAACCACCTCCTCTCCCTGGTATTTAGAATTCCAAGCGATGCCACTAGTGATTTCTGTGACTCTGTAGCAGGGAGACAAATAGGTTAAGGAACTCATTGCAAAGCAGCAGCTAACCGCACACATCATCTGCTGAAAATGTATCTAAACCAGGAACATCAAGCATTTTAGCTGAAGCAGTTAATAAGACCAGAACCCAGGTCTAAAAGACATCAGCCCCCTTACTGCAGCCCCCATTAGCACTAGCGTTAGAATTTTATAGCAGAAGGCCAGTCAATACTAATTAAGTGCAATGGAGCCATCATGAATTAATAACCTGCAGGTAAAGATGTTGCTGGTTTTAAAGGCTTCCCTTCTTCTCAACCTTCAACTTCTAGTATTTTTTAGTAGCTCACCACAACCCTTTCACTAACACAGATAACTTCACAAATTAATAGTTCTTAAAATAACAATAAAACAGTATGTTAAATTTACACAGCCTTGTAATCTGAGTATCACAGTGCGTACTGTGGCAAACTTAGGCATCCTCATTTCTCAATTCCCAGGTACCTGGGGATAGTTACCTAGTCACCTGCAGAAGAAATGCATCAGGGAGCAGCGAGGTTATTTCTAGGACAGGGACTTAAGGAAATGGCACTGCTGTATCAAGTTCCCTTTCACATCGCTATCCTGCCTCGGCAGTGTTGAATGCAGTTTCTGCCATCCCAAGCCTACAGCAGTTGGCTTCTACTCCAGTGCACCTGAAAGTGCTCGGCAAAGGTGGTAAAGAGAAAAACACTTTAAAAAACATTCCGTGGGTTCTGACAGGCCCCATTGATTTTTTTTTAAGCCCTTAAGAATAAGCCTTTATCATGCAGCAGTTGAATCTTTTAAGTATCACAACAGTTACAGACAGAATCCATAGGCCCACCTCAAGCAACCATGTCCTTACACCAGGGAAAGTGAGCCACAGATCCATCTTTCAATTCCCAGGGGAGATTCTCCTGGAAAAGTGACTGGCCAAGATCCCTCTCACACAAACCTCTGCTGCTGACATGGCGTCTACAGCGCTAAACCAAAGTCCTATGACAAACAGTAGAACAGAAGCAAAAACTAGGGGATAGGCATAGGCAGGAGTTGGGTACCACAAAAAATAAGCACCGCTTTTCAAAGAGCAAAGAAAGGGGACGAGCACCAGGCCATGGACAGAGAAGCGAGCGATCCCCTCCAGACAGCTCATGCAAGTCTGCAGGAGAAACACCAAACTGAGAAGCAAACAGCAAGAACATCTGGCCTGAAAGGAAAGGGATATGAAATCCTCAAAGCAAGGGAAAGGGACAGAGGTATAATGGTAGCTCCTGAGGAAAAATCAGAAGGGAAAAAAGGGGAGCCTTCCACTACACATAGAAAAAGCTCTCTTTTATTATTATTACTTCTTTTTTTTTTAGGGGAGGCATGGGATTCCTGCAGCATCCAGCTTGCCTGGAGGGGAACAAATCCTAAAGCGGACATAAGGGGACAGGAGGGGGGAGGCTGTTCTGGGACTCGGTCTCCCTTGCAGACAGTTCAAACAAAGGAGGACGGTCTCCTATAATGGGATGCATTGTACAATTTTAGCTAGCACAAGGTGGCTGTCGTGACAGGGCTCCCTGTCTCCTGTCTTCCCCCCACCCCCCAAATACGCATCCCCTGCATGATCCCAACATGGAGCACAGACAAAGATCCGTTTTATCACACCATTACTGTAATGGGAGGTAGAGGGAAAGGGAATGAGGCAGAGGAACGAAAAGGAGACAGAGAGGCCTTTAATGAGTCAGCCGCTGCTCTGATTTAAATAAGATCTCCATTTAAGGAGCTCTGCATTTGTTTGGGGTTTTTTTAATTAAAAAAAAAAATCACTAAGTGAGCAACTTCTGGCTGCACAAGGTTGTCTCACAGCTATACACAGGGTCTGGGAGGGAAAGGGTTATGAAAGGGGGAAGGGAAAGGGAAGAAAATCTCTGGAAAAAATGAGGCTGCTTGCTGGTTCATTTTAACAAGGACATAAATTAGTCTCAAAGCCACAAACGCCATCACCTCCCTGAGCCCTGGGCAGAGTGTAGCAAGTCAAACACGTGCCAAGATAAACTGCGCTGGCTGGAGCCTCTGAGGGGTGCTGGGGGGAACAAGAGGGGGCATGCTGGCAGGCAGGGCAGCAAAGATGCTTCAAATGGTGCCGCAAAATGGAGACTGGTGATCCTGCAGCTGCACAAAAGGGGACCTTCAGATGCTCCTGCCTACACTCACATCAAAAGCTGGGAACTCAAGACAGAGAAAGAAGGAAAACGGGGCGCTGCAGTCAGAAAATAGCAGCTCTCCCTGGTCTGGCTTTAATTACCATGAGCAACCCTTCCTCCTTCTCTTCCCATCTTGGAAGCAGGCCCACCAGCAGGCAGAAGCCCAGGTGAAAGGCTCCATCGTCAGCAGCAGGGAGGGGAGCAGACAATGGCGGGGGGATTCATTACAAAGGCATACGTACATACATACACGCACACACACATGCTCGCTCGGCACTGCCGGCTGCCACATGGGCTGGCGGGACTCCTTAAGGAGGCAGCAGCTCCCTTCCCACTCTCCGAGATGCTCGACACCTTCCCCCTCTCCCAGCCCTGATGGGAAACAGATTCGGAGGAAAACGCCAGCAAGGCACTGGGCTGTCCAAGAAAGGGAGGGCTTTGTGCTCCACGCAAGCCAGCAACCTCACCATGCACCACACAGAGAAAAAGCCTTTTAGCATATAATTCCCATCCACTGAAGACGCTCTCTTTTATCTGCAATTAGCACATGATGTACTAGGCCTCGTTTAACACTCATTTTCACTGATTTAGGATTAAGAGGGATAAGACCAGGGTACTTTCTCTTAATGAATCTGAGCTCTTGCTTTCATTAGCAATTTTGGTTTCCTCTTTTTCAAGCACATTTCTACCTTCCAGCATCTCCCATTTCTTCTCATCACCGTTTCTAGTCTTCCCACCCCACACACTCCCATTTATTTTGTTTCACCAGCCCCTCGTGCCTATACAAAAATTGATCTCCCAGATTTCCAAGGAAGATGAGCAAGCTTACTCCCCAAAACACAACAGAACACAGACCAGGCAGACAATGCTGTCTGGAGACTGAACCAAACTGAGCAAGAGACTGTAGCAATGCTGAATTCAGTGGCAATTACCAGCTTCACATACCAACGTTTACTTTTCATAAATGAGACAGAGCCTCAGTGAAGTAAGTTCACAGGTTGCGAGTAAGGCGACTCCACTGCTTCAAACAGCACTGCAGAATGAGAATAATGTGGCTGAGGATATTGCCCTGGGTGTGCTGCGCTCCTTCAGCCTGCACATGCTGTCCAACCTGCAGCAAAGTACTGCCAAGGACCAGCCTAGCAAGCCAAATGCTGCCCCTGCAAGAAGCAGCACTATGCTACCGCTGAACTCATCCTTGCTGTCTTCCTCAACTCTGCCTAAGAGGGCTATCTGTCGTTCACTCAGAGACCCCAACAAAGACGCAGTCTTAGCTCTTCTCCACTACTGCTTATTTTAACATGCATCTTCATCAGCATCAGCTTGTAAACATGCTAAATCCTAGAAACCTATCCTAGCCTAGATAGTACATACTCTTAAGACAGTCATAATTCAAGGTCATCCAGTACTAATAATGCATGGTCTTGATGCCTCCTTTCCCAGGTTAGTAAATTAACTATTTCTGTGGAAGACATTTCCCTGAAGTCTATTACGATATCCCAAACCCTCCCGTTTCAGCCAGGGCTTCAGCAGAACCCCATCCTTCCCAGCTCCGCACATCTCCAAGCCAGCCGGCTCATGCTTCAGGGTGGTTGGTCCTAGGCACACATAAACTACACACACTCTTGTACTGGTGACCCAGGCACCCTTCTACACCACACAGCCACAGACTATGTGCACAATGGTTGCGGACGAGAGCACATTGCAATACAAGGCTGTGCAGAACAACTCTCTGAAATGTGCACACACCAATCTCCAGCTCAGGGGCATACATCTCCATCTAACCAGGCACACTCTCAGCATGCAGCAATACACAAACGGACCCCGACTGCAGACACAGCTTTTCAGCATCATTCGCTAAACAAAATATAGATACAGAAAGCCTCGGGAGATTTCTGCAGAGCTCTTCCATCTCAAAACAGAAAACCTTGGTCCAGATAAAAAGGCATCAGTAATGGAAGGGACTAAACAGCAGGAGCAGAAGGTGGGGCTCGGGAGCCTGGGAAGATACCTTAAGAGTGGACAGAGACCTATTTTTCAGCCACTGACAATCAATAGAAGATGAGAGGCATAAAGGGTCAAAGCCAGCGTCACTTCTTGCAGCAGATTCATTCTGAGCCAGGCACCCGCTAAAGTGCTGCCCCTTGCAGTGGGACATGCAGGATCTCGGGAGCAGCTAACGAAGGGGGATTCAGCCAGGGCTAAGGAAAACCCAGATCACAGTATGCATCTAGGCTAAAAACCTGCAAAGCTCCACAGGAAAACGGCACTTGTGAAACCCAGATTTGAAGAAAAGTTCCTTCTGAGAGTCCTTCCCTCCACCCCCCTTTGGGAATATCCCCCAAAGGTTTCCAGCTCTGCAAGGCACTGCGGGGCATTATATAACGCCTAACTCCGAAGGATTCCTGCTCCGTGATGCTGTTCTCCTCCTCCTCCTCTCTTTGCCCACCCCCCACCACCACCATCTCCGTTGGCAACTTGCAGATGCTGTGAAGAAAAAAGAATTTGAAGAAAAAAAAATTTAAACAAAAATCTAGGAACATATAGCAGCCTTAAAACGCGAGCACTGTCCGATAAAATCCCCGTGCGAGGCAGGGGAAACACAATGGCCCTGGCAGCTGGGTGCGCTCCCTGGGAAACGTCAGCCACTTTCCCCGGGGAAGACACGGGCAGCCCCACGCCTGCAGCCACCTCCCAGGGCTTCCCAGCCCTCACGGCCACCGGCAGCTGGATGGAGAAAGGGCTGGGACGGCGTCTACCTTCGGGATCGGTCGTTCAAAGGCGGGTTGAGCCCAACTCGGGAGCAGGGGCACCCGTGCCCCTCACGCAACGCTTCTCCCTAGAGGGCACTGCGAGGCTGCTCCGGGCAGGGGGCCTGCGGGAACCCCTTCCCCAGCGCGCCCGAGCCGGGTCCCCGGCGCGGCGGGGCTCCCTCCAGCCCCAGCGCCGGGCGGGGGCGGCGCGGAGCCGGGGCAGCCCCGGGGCCGGCAGCCCCGCTCCGCCTGAGCCCCCCGCTCCCCGCCCGCCGCCCAGACAAAGCCGGGCAGGCAGCCACCGCGGCGCGGCACCGGCAGCCCAGCCCAGCCCGCCCGCCGGCCTTACCTGAGTTACCATTTTCTTTTTCTCCATAAACCAAAATGGGGGAGCCCGGCCGCAGGGGAGAGGAAAAAAAAAATATATATAAAGAGAAAAAAAAATAAAAAAGCAGCAGCCCCGTGGAGGCGGGCGGCGGCGGGTGCCTGCGCTGCCTCGCCGGCACGGTGCCCCCCGAGCCCTTTTTCCTCCCTTTCTTCTCCCGTGTTCCTCCCTTTCTTCCCCCTCCCTCCCCTCCCTCCCGGCCGCCGCTCCCCCCGCCGCCCCCCCGGCTCAGCCAGATGGCTGCGGGAAGCGCCGCCCCGAATGCCGAAGGTAATTAACGCGAGCCGGGACCGCCCCCGCCGCGCCCCGCCCCGCCCGGCTCGGCCCGGCCACCCCCGCCCGCAGCCCCGGCGGGGCGCTCCCTCGCCGGTCCGCCGGGACCCCCCCGCCCCCGGGCAGCCAAGGGGCTCGGCGGGGGCCCGAACGCCAGCTGGAAACAAAAGCGAAGGTCGGGACGATCCCGCGCAGCGCTGCTCCCGGCCCGGCAGGACCCCAGGGCCTGCCCCGCTCCTCCGCACCTACCATTCCCAGCGGCTCGGGTCTGGAGCCGGGCTTCCCCCGGCCGGAGCTCACCGGGCGGCGCAGCGCATCTCCCGGCAAGGAGGATGCTCGGGAGGGAGCTGTCAGTTTGCACAAACCTCCCCCCTGCCACAAAGGGGAGAACGCGTGGGTTACCGGGTGCGCCGGGTGAACCGGAAGCAGTATCCGTGCCAGGATCTGCATTTCTTTCATCATAAAAACTGGAGATCGCTGGACTCCTTCCCAGCTTGCTTTTTTCCCTCCCATTTATCTTCAGTAAGCATCTGGCCCTTAACACCTGAGCACGCCACGGTTGGCAGCATTTGTTCTCCCAGCGACCCTGCACAACAGACCGATATACTGCTACCCCATCTGGCAGATGGGATTCGAGATGCTTGGATTGATTCTTCCCAGCGTTGCACCCACAGAAACCCATGGACAGGGCCGAGCACAGGTCTGCCTCAGTTAGACAAGACGACTGTGCTGATGCTCCAGTGCTCGTGACGCAGAGATAAAACCAGCTCAGGCAAGTTGCCCCTCTGATGTGTCTCATCTTGACACCTGGTCCTGGAGAGACTCCCCAGGCTTTAGCAGCAGCAAAGCCAAATTACGGTGCAGTAACACCTTGCATCCCCATGAGCTGTCCTTTGCACGAATATGCCCAGTTATAATTTACAGTTTAAAAAAGAAAAGGGGGGGGGGGCAAGGAAGCCTAGTGGTTTTGCTTCACAGGCTTCTGCTACTGCACTGTTCCCCAGGCAGCCCATGCTGACCCACGGTGCTTTTCACTTTCCCAGTTTCACTCACTGCAAACTGACCTCTGGCTCCCTCCCTGCCTTCCCCTTTCTCTTCTAATTCAGTAGCAGACCAGCAGGAGCACACATCCCAGCCCAGTTCACTCTTCCAGTGTGAAAAGCCGGAGACCACACCACCAGCAAACCCGTATGTCCCCGGGAGCATGGAGGCAGAGCACCACAGTCCAGCCGCCCCACACCACCGAACAGTCACCTGTGGTGTGGGGTCCTCGGGGAAGGAGCTAGCCTCCACGGCTGCAGCCCGCATGGCTCTGAGTCAGAATCCACGTTTTTCCAAGTTATCTCACCCTCTCTGCTAAATTGCATATTACGATACTACAGGTTTAAAAGCAGTATTGCAAGACCAGGGAAAGTACTGGATTTATTTTTTTTTCCCCTCCCCTATTACAAACCTGAGATTCTGGAACACGATTCTGGGTCAAATTTAAACTCTATTTCAAAGCAGCAAAAAGCACAGTGACCTCCTTATACCTTTGCCACAACAAAGTACCAGGTTTCAGCGACATGCACCTCATTCACCAGACCTTTGCAAATCATTCAGGGTAATATCCTGATTCTCTCCACTTAACTCTTAACTGTTGCATTCGCTCTGTCACCTCTGTGCCACAGGGTGGCAATTTCTAGTCCCAGATGTAGGGCTGCAGCACAGACCTTCAGGACAGGGAAATGACATGCTATCATCAGCCACCATTATTAACTGGGATAGCATCATTTCTGATCTGTTTTGGCCTTCACTTTAGGAACCTCTAAAAATATTTGCCATCAAAAAGAATCTTCTAAGGAAAAAGAGGTGCCCGGCTGCACACTGAACCCTCACTTGCAGTGCCTCCCACCACCCAGTTGGAACAACTGCTTTGCTCGTGTGCCAACAGAGTGGGAATTCCCTTCAGTGTGATCTACTGCTGGTCTCCCTCTTTCATCTCCACTGTAGGCCAGAAAGCATCTCCTCCCCCATGCTTGGAATATATCCACCTTTGCTCCTGTTTAGTAAAAGAAAAGCCCCAATTTCCAATGGTTGTGCTCAGGCAACAAGAAATGCAGGTCTGCAGGAGCTCAAATTGCCGCAAAAGCAGCCGAAATGAACATTTGATACAGAGTTTCAAAAGCTTCAAGGATACCATGGAAAACGTGATTAGACTTGATGAAACTTGAGATCTTTGTTGTCTTAGGCTCTACTGGAGCCCACAAAGCAACACCTGGTAACAAACAAGACTGATAAAATTGGTGAATCTGTGCAACTTGCCTTTCCTCACTAAGGGCCAGAGGGTTCAGATGTTGTCTTGTGGCCCAATGAAATAAATCTGGTAGGCCTCCACTTAGCTTCTCCTACGTGAAAATCATGGTATCACTGCCCAATTTACTATCACCATTTGCCACCCTCTACCAAGAGAACCCAAAGACTCAAACTGCAGAACATGCCGCTGAAAACAACAGAGAAGCATGAGTAGAGCTGAAGGCTGGAAGCCTGAAGAACATAACAGCTCAGTGCCATGAGATCATCCCTCATTCCCTCCTACTTCCTGCTTTTATTCAAAAAGCAACATATTCAAAATGGCTCTAGATGCCACTACTTACGAGTTCTTACGATTTCTCATGCATCACAGGCACATATGCATTCAAACTTCATTACCGTGCTATAGAAGTAGCATTCTGAAATAGCTACGGGCAAATTTAACTAGCCTGCCTCTGCAGTGTCAGGGCACAGTTTACCATCCTGATCATGCCAGGCAAAGCTCATTGCTCCCATCTGAGCATGTCTGCACCACTTTTATATTCTCTTTGGTGTTAACCCGGATGTACATGATGGTTTTTGGTTGGCTCCCATCATAAAGGAAAATAAGCTCGAGAAGGATGTTTGCACAGCAGGTGACAGGACAAGGCCACTGAAGTCATACTGGCGAGAGCACAGATGAAGAACTAACCTCTGATTTGACTAAGTGGCCTACATGTACACTTTCAAATGCTTGGGTTAGTTTAACGCCCGTAGGACTCATATAAATGGGGAGGGGGGAGGGAGAGAGGGACCGAGGGGGGGAGGGAGAGAGGGACTAGAAAGCCACAAGTACTCTGCTTTCAGAGAGTTTCAGGATTTGTTTTCCTTTTTCTCTTGCTATACCTATAATTCCCCTTTGCTACTAGGGTGGAAAGAAAGCACAGCCTTCGATTTTAACATCCCATTACCTGCATTTCTGTGCTGGCTCAAGTTTAGGTGGAGCAAACCTGCCAGCTGGATCAAGGCCAGAGGGAGGAAAAAAAAGTTTCAAGTGCAAAGAACCAATTTATCAGGAACAAATCTTAACAACCAAAAGACACACTTCTGCTGGTGGATTCTATTCATGTGCGTAATAAAACCTCCAGTACAAGGTAGCCTAACAAAACACTCTTTAGTGGCTATCTGATGTATCTCAGGGTAGATTATCTTCAACCACTAGTCTACGTTTCACGTTTTCTGGATAAATTTGGTGCCTGTGCAGACAAGGAATGCTGACAATGAATAGCCAAGGACTGTGCAGAGAACATCATCTTTCACTTGGCTCCAAAAGTATTTGAGCCTGACCCACGGCCTCCGGCTTCTCCAAGACACCACACACCAGGCCAGCAAATCTCACGTGTGTTCCAAATATAGCCCCCTCCCCCAGCAGAGGCTGCAGTACAGGCTTTGCCCTGCCCCAAGCGCAGCTCTCAAACCCACCCATTCCTATCACCTTACACATCCTTGCTGGACCTCCAAATGCAAAAAGGTGACAAATGAGACTTTGTGAGAGGTTTTGGGGGGTGTTTGCTGTCCCTGCAGGACGAACTGCAGTCACATGTACAAGTCACATGCACCCAGACAATGCAGTAAATATACACAACAACACACTTTTGTTGTCAGTTCACACACACACCCACACCCCGGGGGGGGGGGGGGGGGGAGGAAAAAAAAAAAAGGGCAAAAATGCAAACCAAAACACGCATCTCAACACAGACCTTGGAATTGAAGTGTCAAACAGTACCACTCGTGTGCAGGAGCTTCAAAGCCCTCTGCAGAGCCTCCAGGCTGCCAAGGCCTGGGACACACCAAGCCAAGGAGCCCTGCATGGAAACTCTGTCCTTTTACAAGACCAGCACTTAAGCTCTAGTTTTGCCCAAAGAACATAACTGAGCAAACACCAAGACTCTGTAAAGTCACCACTGTCCTTTTGCTTACCTGGACGACTGGGTATTGGTAATCCATACAATACACACCATACATAGCCAAAGATCCTCCAGCTGAAGGCCAAACAGACACAGGACTGGAAGCTTCAAACCCGAGTCTCCGTCTTTCAGCCTTGTGGGAAGGACTCTGGCAGCCCTGCGCAGTGCTTGGCTCAGGCCTCTGGGGCCACTCAGGTTGACACTAGCTCAGCTGAAAATAAAAAGGAGCTGCCTGGCTCGGCTTGGCTCAGCCCCTCTCTTCTGGGATCCAGCAAGGCAGCACTCAACCATAGGCGGCAGAGGCTCCTAAAATTAGAAATCCCCTACTGAAAACAGCCCTGCAAGCCTCGACCGAGGAGCGTCCTGCAACTCCCGGGCAGCAAACAGAGTGACTGTCAGAAAGAGGGGGACACAGGATCTTCACTGCCACTGCTGCCGGGGATGGGAGGAAGCAAACAGCATTTAGGATCTGAAAAGAGGATATGTTCTGGGCTCTAGGTGCGTCAGAGGGAATGCTCCCAATCCAGGGCAGGGAAAAACATATGGGACTGTTCCTCCCCCACCCCCATACCCTTCTTGCTGTCCTCGGCAGGGACAGGTGCTGGGATTAGCATAGTAAAACCCTTTGGTGTTGGGGAGGGAGGGAGAGGGGAGAAGCCACATTGACATCTTGCACTGAAGGGATCTCTTTCACGAGGGAGTATGTGCCCGTATCACTTAACACTTCTCCCTCCCTCCGCACTTGAGGCGGGCAAGGACAGCTGCCGGAACTGGGGCTGCTGGGGGGAGCTGGGCTCTGGGGTGGCCCCCACCACCCCGGCCGCGGGCCTGCAGGTTGCCCTCCTCAGCTGTTCCAGTCAAACTGGGGGTGGAGGAGGGGGGGAGATTAACTCTGCCACAGGGGATGGTGAGCAATGGGGAGAAGGGGGCAAGGCTGGGCAGGACCAGTTGTTGTGCCCGTTTTAGGAAGCCCATCCTCCTCTTTCCCAGGGAGGAATCCGCTCCCTGACCGACAGGGACAGATGAGCTGCCTGGACAGGGGCCGGCAGGCTCACCCTGCTGCCCCGCCAGCCGGACACATTACCTGACACCCAAGAGCCCACTGCTGATTCTTAGAAGACACACCATGGCCGGGGGGGTGGGGGGGTGGGGGGGGTGCCCAACCTCCCAAAGCAAATCCCATGAGGTTTCACCCATCGCTACATCAAACAGCACCAGGTTGACACCAGCCCAAATCTGGGCTCCAGACAAGTTAGCAGCCCAAAACCACAAAAGATTCCCACTTTATCCAAAGGACAGCAGTGATAAAACCCCTCCCTCCAAGGTTTCGAAAATAAGGATCAAAATACAGTGAACAAATCCAAGAAGGGCCATCCATCCCCCCCTCCCCCATTTTAAATTCGTACTCAGAGTTTTTTGCATTTCTAACCTTAAGCTTTCCTGTAGTGCTGCGATGCACCACTGCACAGCTACCTCAGCCTAGCTCTGGCATAGCTGCCTTTCCATCCTTACTGATGATTCCCTGTTCCCCCTCCTCCCCCCCGGCAAGAGTTAAACTTCAGTTTGGGTTTTTTTTTAAAGAGGTTATATACGTGGATCATTATCTAGCAAATTTGCATGTGCAGCACTTTGTAATTTATCTAAGGGGTGCCTAATCCGCAGCCCTCTGACCCACCCAGCCCAGTGGGACAGGCTCTTGGCTTGTCCTCTGCTCCCACTGCCCTTTCCTTCTGAGACACTCAGAAAAGGACAGCTACGAGCTGGGTGAGTGGCTACAGCAGCTGCAGCCCACTCTCATCATCTTTCCTAGGGCCGGCCATGGGGCCGCTTCTTCCTTACAAAAGGAGCATGGCCAATTTGAGGAGTATAAAGCATGACATTTTCTACATCTAAGGAAAAAAAAAAAGTTTCTATAGCCATTGTTTCTGTGTGAAGTTTTGCACTGAGAGAGAAATTAATTGCCCATAAATGGGAAAGCAGCTATGCTTCTAGATCTCTTCACCAGGGAAAACGGATGAGGCTCCCACAATGAACTTCTATCTCATTCTGCCTTAGGCTAGTTTATTTTGCCCCAGACCCAAACTAGCTTTCTGGAGCTCACATTATGCCTTCTCCTCCTCACCTTCAGACGGCTGTTTGGCCACCTTCCAGCACTCCCCCCAACAGCCCTGCTTTGGGGCACAGATACCATCTGGTTTCCTCTGAATGACAAATACTTTTTTTTTTTTCCTTCTTCTTCCCCTTCTCCTTTCTGTAACTACACATTCAATACGTACCTGCCCTTCATTCTTTTACATAGTTTGTTACTATGCACTCAGGCAATTTACTATCTCCAGTAATATCTTTTTATGAAAAGGAATTAATTTACAAAAAACCAAAGTCTTTTCCACAGCCTGGCTTTTGCTACTCCATATTACTGCCCCAAGTTTTAAAATCAAATCCCTAAGTTAAAATCCTTACATTTATTTCACAATCCAATTCTTGTCATTTCCAACCAGGCCTCGGGGGAATAAAATGTTTCCAAATCCTAGTACAGATATCTTACTATCTATAAATAACCATCAAATGGGCAAAACAAAACAAGGAGGGGCAGCAGGGAGCATCACCTAAGCTCCTCTGTTGTTTTAACTACAGATCCAGATAGAACTGCCATGCTTTAAAGTTTCTGATGCAGAATTAAGTACTCTGCCTTAATCAGCATTAAGGTACTTGGGTGATGCTTTGGTAACAAAGCATTGCACCTCCTGTGTCCCACAGGAAATTAAACGACAAAGACTAGTTTTAAACTTCTATGTGCCAAGATGAATACAGCAGGGCTTTATTGACCAGTAATAAGCTACTTAATTTTATGCAAGGCTGGCCATAATGGCTGGTTTTCTACTGCGCACTGACTTGCAACAAATATTCATCAAATAAGATGGCGCTGCACTCCATAATTTTCTTTTGAGATAAAAGCCCATTACCACATAACCTGCTATGCACATGTATTTCCAGTAACACAGGTTAGGTAACTGTTATAAAAACATAGCCTTGTTCCTGCAAATGCTTACATGCATGAATAATTTTAAAATTACAGAAATATTACGACTGGAAAAGACCTAACACTCAAAATCAGATCAACTGCTACCATACATCATCATCCAACTTCTTCATAAAATTTATCATGCTACAGCTTAGAACTGGGTTTTGCAGCTATACTACCCCAGCCAAAAGGCTGCTCTAGAACAGCATCCCCCAGCAGCTGGAATCTGTGTTGGTCACCAGCTTAACATTATTCCTGAGCAACTTCTGCTTGTTCTTTGCTCTTGTGCCAGTACTGCCCTCTGTATCAAACTTATTTTCCTCTTTCCCTTACAAGTAACCTTCCTCATGTATCCCCTCCTCTCTACCCATCTACACAAGCAGTTGTTCCAGTCTTTTGTCACACAACAGGCTTGCTATTCCCCAGTCTCTAGAAGCCCCTTCTTGCACCTGATCCGGTCTGTGAGCATCTTTTTTTTTTTGACATTACCCAGAACAACATTGTTGGCTCCTAATCAGTTTCACAATTCCAGCACTAAACTGCATCTTCTCTAGTCTCATTAATACTTCCCTCTGGAGCACCACATCAGATGTTGTAGTAACCATCTACAGTAAGACACATCATTCCATTAAGAAAAATGTGTGTTACTGAGTTAAAAAAAAATAGTTATCTTAAAAACAAATAGGCTGATATGGCACAACCCTATTTTTGATGGATGTGTGTTGCCTTTAATCGCATTTCTCATTTGCGTCCAGGCCTTTAATTAATATTTTTGTGTCAGCATACAGATGAGGTTGGGCCAACAGGTCTGTATTTACTCAGATCATCCCCCATCACCACACCAATAGGGCTATTAAGTTTCCTGTTCTCCAAACATATGATAGCAATCCTGATTTGATAGATTAAAAATTGTATCAGATCTGCAACTCCGTGAAATGGTTCTTTCACTTTCAGGAACAGGTACCCATCCCCAGGCAACCCTGCTCCTCAGCCCAGCCTGCGTGCACTAGGGTCTTTGAAACGTCCAACATGGTTGCTTCTGTGGTAGGTTCATGTCAGTTACCCATCCTGCCCTTGCTCCCACGATCAACTCTACCTTCAACGACAACAATATTTTGTTCAATTCTGTGATCACACCAGTATCGTCATCAATTACCCTATCCCCAACACTAAGCAGCCTCACATCTTCCCTTCTCTCCAATTGTATATTGAGAAACAGTCACCCATTTCCTTAGCAACATCTGCAAGGTTTAACTCAGCCTAATTTTTGGCAGTTGTCATTTCATCCCTACTGACTTTAAAGGCACAGCAATCTCTGCTGATAAATTCTTTTGTAAATTGTGGGTTTGTACTAATAGTCTTTATAAGTTAGGTAGAGGTTTCTTCTTAGAAATTTTTTCCACTTTACTTGTACCATCAAGAATTTGTTTCCAAAGTACCTTTAACATAAACGAAAAGAAAAAAAACAAAAACAAAAACACCACACAAAACAAAACACAACCAACAAACCAAAAAAACAGAACAAAAAAACCAAAACAAACCAAAACTCCAAACAAACAAAAAAAACCCTAAACCCAAACCACACAATTCTACACTCGGAAGTCTAAGTTTTCAACCCAGTTCACTGATTTCACTAATTATTTTGCTTCATGCATCAAAGCTTGTATCATGAGCACCCCATCCAAATATGGAGACACAAAGGTTTCTAAACAGCTTGTTTTCCTGTAACAGTCATAGCACCAATAATTCACTCACTGTCTCAACAACAGGTGATGATGCTGCATGACAAAATCTTTTCACCCTATTATCAGCAGCATTTGATCTCCAAGCTATATCTGAGAAATTAAAGTTTCTCATACTAATATTTATTTCTGAGGTATGGGGAATGATATCATTTCAGAGCCTCAAGTTGGTATCCTAATCCAGTCCTAGGAGGGATTACAGCAGACTCACAGTATTCCCTCTGGGACCTCTTTCACCATTCTTCCCCACAGCAATTTTGACCAGAAACACATCCTGCGTTATCAGTTTTACTCTTCTTTCTCCTTTACAGTCCACTGCATACAATACAGCCTATCACTTTTTACATCTACCCTATCTGAACCACACATAATCTTGAATGCACGTTAAAGCCATGATTACCATTCTTGCAGATTGATATTATCCCTATAATATCCAGTTTCATGTTCTGCACCAGTAGCTCTGATTCCTCTACTTGTTATTTCTAATCCCAGGAGCCTGAAAAAAAAAACCCTGATACATTTGTGCATTTACCAATCACACAGCTCCCAGCTCCCTCAACCAAGAGTATCACCCATCTAGAAACTGATCATTTTTATTTTTTAAAAAACATTTAATTTTATTTTTTTCCATCTCCTGCCTACCCCTTGCTTTGCCTAGAGATACTGTTTTACATGCTACTGTAGCAGCACTTACCTAATTTTCCTCTTTTTGTGTACTAAGTGAGGCATGGAGATTACACAAGGTTTTCCGAACGTTCTCAAAACCCAGTATTTTGCTTCACATGCACTGCTCTCTTTGATGTCTGCAGACTAAAGAGCATTTTTGGAAAATGCAAGACCACAGCCCTGGGCTTTGCTTTGCCTGCTTTCTTTAGACTCCTTATAATGAGCATGCTAAGTCACAATTATAACTACAGCTATAAGAACAAAATCTAGCCATAGCTTCCCTATTCTTGAAGTGCAGCCATGGCAGTTCCATACATTTTCCATATACTCTTTTTTTTTAATTGTTAAAAACTGTGGCACTGTGGGGACACAGCAATACAGCGTGGAGTCTAAGATATTTTCATGCTGCACAGTCATTATGCCACATTGATCTTTACTAAGGAAATTACACCAACAGTTTCATTTCATAAACTAAATTTATAAAATCTTTAGTATAATTCTCTGTTTTCCAGACAAATTAATCCAAGCCTTATCTAGTTACTCCCACTAAAGAGCTCTTACCTCTGCTGATTCTAACTCTTCATTGCTAGAAGCCTGGCTGATGCTCTTCCTCTCACCACCAAAAATGGCATCTTTAACAATTAGCCAATCACTACATCTGCTAAACTGGGTCATCAGGGATCTGATGAGCAGCTTACAATATGTCTCTGCTTTTTAAAGACTGATGTAAATGTAGGAAACATGCCAGCAAGCAAGGATGCATTTTCTGGCTGGGTATGTACTGATTTCCATAGCAGCTAAATAGATCAAGCGGTTCAGCCAGCTCGTACCGGTGTTAGACAAACAGCACATGCTACCAAGATTACATCTTTAGAGCTGCAAGAGAGTCTCATCTTGCACCAAAGCAAGTCCCATGTCCTCAGCACAAAGGTGGGTTTTGCTCACACAAGGTGAGAATTTATACTGGGAAGTCATCATTCCTCTATAGGGCTACATTCTCTGGGGTTTAACGCTTGTTTGGTTTGAATAGATGTAATGTTTTTCAAAAAGCTGTATGATTTTTTTTCTTCCCAGTTTTAGTATAACCAATGACTAGAAAAATTAAATATGTTCTAGTTGTTATTTTGACCCTGAAATCATTAGAGATTCAAGTGGAAAGGATGGAAGTGTAGGCAGAGCATGTCCAGGAAAGCTCAATATTCTGAAATGGTGAGCAGAAGCAAAGATGATGACAAACAGGTGACTGCATAAATTGTTTTTTCCTCCCATTTCAGAAACCTGGCAGTTTTATATAGGTGTCCTGATCTCAAGAGCAAGAAGATCTGGTGGCCAATCAGCTATACAGGAGAGCAAATACTCAGCACCAAGCCAGTGCATTATTTGCAAGTGAAACATGTTAAGCGTGCAAATGCTGAAGATCAGGTATGAGATGCATTAAGCAGAAACAGAACCAGCAGTTCTGGAGGACGTGGAGTAGCAGCAGAAGCAAACGAGAGCATGTTGGATTAGTGTAATAAGGGCATCACAAGAAAGAATTTGAATGTGTTGGTAAAGCCGTAGGAGCCACTGCTTGCCTGAACCCGGTCTGATTAGTTAGTGCTACTGATTCCTTGTGTTCATTAGGATTAATGTTCCTAAAACACATTAGCACAATGAAATTACCAAAAAAACACTCTGAATCCAAGGAAACTAAAATCCTTCTGGCAAAAGGCCTAGGAAGTCCAAAGCTAGAGTGAGCAGCAAATACCAGGTTACGTGTAGCAGAGAAGACAGCCCCATCACACTCCCTGCTTCTGCCAAGGATATACTTCAGGCAGACAATGGAACTCAGTCATTATAAAATTCATAATTTCAAGAAAATTTAAGAGAGAAAAATACCAGCAACAATATTTCATAAAATGGAAGTTCTAAAATAGCTCATAGCCATGCCTTCTCCCCTCAGAGTGCTGGAGATCTCCCTTTTCAGTCTCCTGTGACACATTCTCTGTTCACAAGTCCATTTGCTTACTAGTGATGGAGTTTGTTTGCATCTTCCTTTACCACTCCAAACATTCCCAACCAAGCTCTGTAGTCCTCAAACTGATCTAACGTGGCTTAACATCTAGGCACTGTGCACACTCTACTATGGACGTAAGATACCTGCATCCTGTTACCACCCTTAGCTGTTCACATCATCTAAACGTAGGTATTAAATATTAATGGCTTGTCTAGACTAGAAAACTAGTACAATTTTAAAACAGAATTACAAACACAGCATAAAAGGACAGATCAGAATTAAAAATAATTATTTGTTTAATACCACTTCTTCTCAAAGCCTCAAACTCTGCTTTAGGGAAGGACATGGAAACACAGGCAGAGCAAGGATACCACATCAGTCTGCTAAAGCAGCATATTGCAAGATCTTTGTTTGCTGGACAACTGGCTTTTTTTTGTTTTGTTGAGTTTTCTTACAGCTACCCAGGAGAATGGCAGCATTAGCAAACTCCAGAAACCTACAGACCAAAACAGAACTTGTGAAATCACAAGCTTGGATCTTCTTCAACCAGAAAACCAAGCTGAGTACCTGCTCTACAGCACTCATGGCTGTTAAGAGAGACAAAGACTCTTGGTGAAAGAGTAACTATTCCTGAATGTGAAGTCAGACCTGTGTAGACAGAGTCTTCCTGAAGTTGGTAGTATAGATCCTGCCCACACAACTTCAGCTGCCGGGCAAGGGCCCAGAGTCAATTCAGGCAAAACTCAGATTGCCCAAGTCTGTCTATGAAATTATTATAAAGGAAAAGCGTAAGGCAACGATGAACACTTCATCTGAAGTTTGAAAAATCTGCTATCAAAAAAAGACTGTGCTCCCAGAACCGAGGCTTTATACACTACACTAGCTAATGAGCTGGTTCCCAGGAAGGTAGCTTTAACAGAACAGTAACTCACAAAAATATATCAGTGATTAAGTTGCAAAATAAAGCTGGCAGCAGTCTGGATATACCAGCAGCATATAGAAGACACTACTTCAACTCTCATTTCTACCCCAACCCATTGTTTTAACATGCATTACAAAACAGGTTTTAATTATACTTTCTTGAGAAAACTCTAGCACACCTAAATATAACATGCAACAGGTCCAAAAAGGGCTTCTAAAACCAGATCAGGCGCCATCACCTTACTTATTACCATAGCCACAGTATAAAGGGGGAAAAGAAAGTATACACAGATTTTCCAGAAAATAAAAATATGCATGTGTTGGGCCTGGGCCTCCTTTCAAGCAGAACTCTTAAGTGCTTGGCATTCCTTCAGGAAGAAAACAAGCGTACTTCTGGGCTAAGCCATTTGGCAATGAAGGTGATCGTAGCACAGCTTTCTTTTGGGACCACTTGTATATGCACTGATCTTGGTAATGCTGCATGTCCATCAAAATGCTTTTTGCCTGTTACACGAAACACAAAAAGGTGTCCATGTCCAGATGCAGAATTTCAACATCAAAGAGGAGAATTTTTCTCTTGGTAGTTTAGACATTACATGACAGCCACGCTGCCTTTCTATATTCCTTTGGGGGCGGTGGAGAAAGGGGAAACAAAAAGAATAGAGTGGAGGCAGTTTTCCTTTGCTACAGAGGCCGCTAGATTTATCAGCTAGTTCCAGAACCTCAGTCAGAGGAAAGCTTTGCCCATTTTGTCTCTCATACTCCCACTTGGTTTTTCACTTAACAAGCAACAGCAGTTCAATTAGCTGATCCTTAAGGGGACAACAGGGAGATCCAAAAAAGAAAGACTTGACACTTCTATGAAATACAGCAGCTTAAGCATGAGCATTTCTACAGATCTATAATAAGCCTACAAAAATTAAGGTTAATTCCTTAATTAAAGAACTATCTTCCTAAGAATAAATATTATTAAAAGTCACCAGATGGTAGCATCAGAGATACTCTCACCAAGTATTTTTAATTGAATCAATCACAAACTAGGGCTGGACCGCACTGGTGACTTCCCCCATAGTGTAAGTATAGTTACACCGTTATCTCAGCCCCACCAGTGAGCTGCTGCATGGCAGCCACAGGGCCACTGGTGACGCCACACATATTCCCAGCCTATCCCAACAAACGCTCACAGGATAAACCACTTTCACCAAGACTTTGAGCTAACAAGTTTTACCTCGCCTTTGCCTGGGGCGAGGGGAACACATGATCAACTATTGCAGAGCATTTCAATGTGTGGCCATGTCTTACTCATCTAACTGAATGCTTGCTCCCTAACGGAGATGGTTTTGGTATGGATTTTCCTCCCCACTTCGCCTGCCAGCTTATCAAATTGCTTCCATGTGACAAACTTAAAATAGAAAAAGGTACTAGTTCCAAGTTGAAGAGTGTCCGCACAATAAATTACGCTAGTATCGACTTAAATGTATCACTATCTTAAGAGCAGTAGGGCTTCCCAGCTACACAAACAAAAGCAGAATTTAGGGGAAAGGTTTTCTCAAGCAGTATTTTGTTCTTCTGACACAGGAGCAAAGACTTTCCCTGCCAACTTGGTTCAACCAGGACAGCAGAGCAGCTGCCCACACACTGTAACCATGCAAGCAAGCGACAAAACATGTCAAAAACATTAAAATAAACTCTTAATCGAATGGAAGTAAAAGAGAAATAAACAGGCCGCACAGTGTACGTGAGATAGCTGGGTCTGAGACTGCATTACTGGCAGGAACTGAGCAATTGGAGAACATCACGCAGGCAGGACCTTTAGCTGCCACAACAGCAGCTCACCAAATACATTTCAGGACATCGCTGGAAACAGTTCCAGTGTGGCAGTATACACAGTGTGACACCTTCAGTATAAATCTGCAAAGACAATGTAATGACAGGAGAATGACTTCTGTTCATTGATTTCTGCAAGCCTCAGTTAAAAATCTCACCCTTCTGCTAAATTTCAGATAATGAATCCTTCTTTTCCCCTGTTCCCATTAAAAAAAGTTAATCCAAAACTCAGGCAGCTCCAAAGAGATTCAAGAGCAAAATACCAGAAGTGCTGCAGTTAAGAGTTCAGTGCATTTGCTGAGTGCACAGAAAGGATCCAGAAATAGCACGTAGAGCTGAGGTTTGGCAAGAACAACACAGTTTAGCGTGTCTGACTTTCCTCTTTCAGGCTAAATGAATGGTGACAGCAGCAAGTCATTCTTCAATGTAGGGGGTGACCCCAGGGACTACTCTTGTTGGGGCAGAGGTGCTAGTTATTGCTGTGTCCCTCCTCCAGTGATTTTAGTGGAGAACTAGAAGGCTGTGGTGGAGAACAGAAAAGGTATGCTGAAGTTATGCCAGCTCTTAGGCAAGAAGTAGCCTTCACATCACCTTCTGCCTCAGACTAAGACAAACACAGTAAAGGGCAGAAACCCCCTAGATTTTCTTTGGTTGGTTTGTTTTGAAGCCTATCTATTTCTGAAAAAGCAGGAGCGATCAAAATTCTGGAGATCTTTTCATTGTCACAGAGTCCCAAGACATAGGCACAGAGGTCTGCTATGGGCACATAAGCTAACTGCAACCCACGCTTCTCCCCAGCAGCCAAGAGGACAGAATCAAGCCTGACATGGCTCAGTCCAAAACCCATTCCTGTAGGTGAGCTTCAGCTCCCAGCAAGTTCTAAAACAAGCCACAGCACCTGAAATCCCTGAACCACCACCACCAAGGGCTTCTATGGTTGCACCATCTACACGATCAAGATACCTGCTCTTTTCAGCAGTTTTCTGTGACCTCTACAAAATCAATCACACGTGTTCATTCGCCTTAATTTCCCACTATCTGCCTCCTGTTCCAAAACCAGGAAGCCATGAAGATGGTTTCCTGGCTTCCAGGAAAAACCTTATCTCTGTTTTCTATCACTGTCAAGAAATCTTCACCGAAGACTTAGCTCACTTTCTCCACACATGTCTCCAGTTACTCTGCAGCAGGGCTACGCTCACTTCGTAACAACAGGACTACCAATGCAAAGTTTAACTGCAACCTCTCTGCATTATTGGCTTGGATATCAGCAGCACTCGAACTTCAGCCTCTATGGCTTTGTGGGTCTCTTAGCATGAATTTAAAAGAACCACTTATCTCAGGCTAGAGATTTGTGCGTAGGCCAGAGTTAAAGTAGGGCAGTGCTTAAGCTGCATCTCATTGTAATGAAGCAAAAGCTGCAACTTCAAGCTCTGAAGGGGCACAGCAGGCACACCTCCTGCAACTGCTCTGAATCAGACAGTTTCTGAGAAACTTGTGTGAACCCTTAAAATCTAATACAGCTCAACAGTCTGTGACTGAACTGCTTTAGTGGGCAGGTCAACCTTCAGCATCCTCTTTCAAGTACGTTACTGGGTCTTTAGTATGGTCCCGGGAATGAGACCCTTTCCTGCAACACAGGAATGAGGTAGATATGCAGACCCTCCAGGAAGGAAACTTCAGAGTGACAGATTGCCAAAGGCATCTCTGGGCAAAATGAAGAAAAAAATGTCACCACCACCCAACTGCCCCAAATTGCCTGCACTAGAACAGGAAAATATGCCATCAGGATGAAAACAAAGAAATCGACAGCCACACAACAAAATCCCCATACTTTCTGCACATTCTGCTCCTGGCTTGCCTTCTTTACAATTATGGGACAGATCTAGTAACAGCCCCTAGAAATTCAGCTGTCATATTTTGATAGATCACTGATTGCCCACATAGATCTAACTATCCTGGCCAGTCCACATGCCTAAAACTTCACCTGGGCCCAGTCATTCCTCAGCCTTCCCCCACCAGAGGTCTAGAGAGTGGAAGCAAGAGTAATGCTAGGATGATCAGATGTTTTTTGGAGCCACCAGGGACACAGCACAGGGACAAGAAGAAGGGAAACAGCTGCTCTAGAGCTAGAGACAACAGAATGCTTAAAAACCTTTAGAAATAATTAAACGAACTAATGAGCCATAGCTGGCAAAGGAACCACAGGTGGAGGAAGATACAATGCCTCAGCGGGGGGAGAGGTGAAGAAAGGGAGAAGTTCTCCCACGTTGGGGCAAAGAGGGACCAAGTTAGCAGCTCCACAGCGGAGCTGTGGCAAGGAGGACAGAGAGAAAGGGGCATACCAAGAGAAGAGGCAATTTATTCTGGAGTTTCAGGGCTGGAATAAGCAGTAGAAGATGAACAAAAGAGGACATCTGTGGTGGATCTGATCAGGAGACAGGGGTGGGATGGCAATGCCACAGGGTTTGTTATGTTACTGGGTTTGTTTGTTTTAAAAGGAAGTTAATAGAAAAACACCAGCAGCTTAAAACACTCCAAGCATACAGCCTGCCACTCCTCCTAGGTTATGACAAAAACTCCTGCCCCGTAACGAGAAGGGCTCCTTGGGATGCAGCAGCCCTCCGACTCTTCACCCCCAGCTGGGGGGCGGAGGGGGTTCCCATATCAGCGGCTCAGCAGCACGGAGCTCCCCGTGCTGGCTACGGCCGCCTGCCCGATTCAGACCTGTAATCTCTCTCGACTTTGATTTAATGCAGCAATTACTGGTAATGTGGTTTGAAGGAGATAAATGCCCAGTACAGGGCTGGCTGGCACCGATGCTCATTCCGCTCATGATGCGAGAACAGTTTTAATTAAAATCCCCTTTATGATAAAGGAACTGCTTGACTGGATGTTTCTGTGCAGCCCTGATACGGAGCCTTCTCCAAAGCGGATTAGAAATCAAAGTTCCCCCCCTTCTCGCTACTGGCAACACACAAAAATAGGGAACACAGTCACCGTGTCACCCCTCTGCAATTTCCTTAACCCTAGAACTGCTGGGAAAATGCCCGAGTTTGCTTAAAAGCCATTGCTACCTCTTGTCATGGCTCTAAGTATCTTCCAAAAACTACACACGAGGGCTTAATTAGAATAAACACATCTATAGAGCTGATCCTGCATGATCCAAAACAGTTTTCCCCTCTGTCTGGTTTAAAAGGGAATCAGCTTGGCTACTTCTATGGCAAACCCATCCCTACAGCCTGCATTCTGGCAAGGAGGCAAATCAGACCCGTGGTGCTCTGGCAAGACAGTAGGAAGTCGGGATATGGCTGAAAGACTGGAAAAGCAGAAGCCCTGCTGGGTGAGGCAGAGCAGCATGGACAGGGAACAGGAAGGAGCAGCACTGCAAGATAAAGGCATAAAATTTGGCAGAGCAGTCAGGATACCAGCACAGACATGTTCCAGAAGTGATCTGTCAGCTCTTGATCGAGTTACAGCAAATGTAGGTGCAATTTTGGGTTGGTTTTCTTCTTTACAGTATAGGAAATACCAGAGATGAATACATTAAGCACAGCTAGGTTCTATTATTACAAGTGCCAGGAGCAGATTGTCACAGTGAGAAATTGGCCATGTGCATTACACAGAAAAGGCAGAGCTGGGTTTGGAGGCCTGCAGACAGTGCAATGTGAAGATAAAGAGCCTCAAGTCTGAATGCACATTATTCCTCTCTTTAAGCCATGAAACACACGTAAACATAAAATGGCTGATTTAAGCAGCTGGATTTCCCTCTAACCTTCAGAATCTATCTGTGGACCATGGGCCTTACCCAAGCCTTGTGCCAAGACACCGGGCCCCCGCCACCACCACCTTTTCAGCGCATTTGCCTCATCACTATAGAAGTGATCCATAGTCCTTGACATTGTCTTCTCCTCCAAAGCCCTCAATGCCAGAGTCAATGGGATTGTTTGAAAAATTCTCTTTCTTTACAGTAAGAAAGCAATTTGAAAGTGGCTCCCATGTTCCACGATTCCCCACCCCCTTCAAACAGCATAATATCAAATGAGAGGGGGGGGGGGGAGAAAAAAAGGAAAATCCTGACAAAGTGGCAGACACCAGAACACCAGGCTGATGTGGCACCACCGTAATGGTGAAACCAGCCTTCTGGAGCAACTTGCTCATCAACAGGATAAGCAAAGGTTAAAAACACCAGGTCAGGGGCAGCAACATGAAGATTTAATGCAGTTTTGCTGGTCCACCAGGGAAAAAAAAATGAAACCAAAACCAGCCTGGTATAATTAACAAGATTAAAGGGGGATTTAGGATCAGGACAGAAAAGCAATGGGCCAGATTGATCCTTACAGGATTAAAGCTGGAATCCTACTAAGAGTCCAGTGGTTGAGAGATCAACGCAACGTAATGAGATTACGCCAACATCAGCTTTTGTTTTTACACAACCAAACCCCCAGCACCCATGCTTTTACCACTTCAGATAAGCAGCAGAGAAGTTGACTGATACCTACAGACAATCGGTGTGCAGGTTGGTCACGCACTTCTCCCTTCAGCCCTCTCACATTAGAAGAGCAATAGGTACTGCTGCTTTCAGAAAAAAGGGGCAAAAAAAAAAAAAAATGTTGTTTACAACAAACTGCAAACAGCCAAGAAAGCTGAGGGTTTACCAAAGTCCAGGTTAAATTAACTGGTATCAAGTGTGATGGGATCACACCAGGATTGATGGACAGGAAAGCCAGGACAGCCCCAGCTGCATTCAGACATGCTGCCGATGGGCAATTGGATTTTGATATTGTCTCTTGCTGGCAGGGAACAAAGGACGCAGTATACTCTATGGAATATATCAGCAAACACATTTAAGACAAATTGTCGCATGTCCCCGTTGCACAATAATATCCAAGAATTACAAAAGTGAGAAAAGCCTCTTTCAGCACGTATCATTTGCATTACAGCTGGTGCAACACATGCAGACCAGCTGCACCTCTATTCCCCTGCCCCAAATTTTCCAAAGCTTGCCGGTAATTTGAGTTGAGGGTGGGGAAGAGGGAAACAGGACAAGGCACTCTGTTCTTTCTAGATATGTAAACTATTTTTAAATGTTTTTATTCTTGTAGGAGAGAAAAACATGCATGTTTAAATGAGAGGGTATCCATGACCACCCTGCTCAGCTGAAGACGAAGGGGTGTTTATTGGACACCTGTTTGCAACAGCTAAACAGCTGCGTTGGAGAGCAACACTCCCCATGCAAGGAAAAAGCGTTAAAGCATCTCATATTTCTACAGCACTTCTTGAGTTCTGAAGATGTTTAAAAACTGCAGTTAGACATACGCTATATACACTCCAGCAAAGTTTTTGCTGCAGAAGAAAAATTTCCCTAATACTAAAATTTTAAAATGCAGATACTACCCATTTTTCAAAAGATGCCACAATCAATAGCCTCACCTATGCTGAATGTGCTTCCCCTTTTCAGCTGGCTGGACCAAAAAGAAGTAGTTAGCATTCAGTGCTCCTCCTCACTCAAGCAGCAGCCAAAATCTCAGTGTAATAAATTGGAGTGGGGGGGAAACAGCTGAAACTACTGCTGGATCCAACAGGCCTTTGGATCCAACTGCTTTGCAGTTTACTGAGATGGTCCTGATGGAGCTACATACCCCACTTATGCTGCCAAATAGGCTTTACCACCTTCCTGAGAGACGCTTCAACTTTACTCACAAGGGTTCTCCATCCAAAAGGTACATTATGGATGCAAGTAGACATCACCGTAGTGATTGAGGGTGGGATGAAAAAAAGAGGCGGTTACAATGGAAAATGTTAAAAAATAGCAACAGGCAGATCACACTGCTCATTTTCTATTTTCTAGCTAAGCATACATATTTGAATTTCAGCATTTTTCTGCAAATAAATTTTTTTCAATGCTAGATGATTTATAAGTTATAAAAAAAAAAAGTACAGAGGAGCGTTCCAGTGTTCTATGCCAGCTCCTTAAAGCACGATGAATAATAATCCCTAAGAATATCTAAAAAAAAATTGTCATCTGGTCAAAATATTTTCACTTCACTGTTGCGTTAATGTCCAAGATTCAATTAGAGCATTGTGTGTGGGACAGCATGTTTAATGTGAGGCAGGAGAAAAACTAACTGCCTTTGCCCTGGATTCGACTACAGACCCAAGAACCATCTGGTAAAAAATCAGCCAGAGCATTGTGCAGGCAGTGTATTAGTCATGAGACACAGGACTCTGAGAACAATGAAACCTAAATTTAAGGGACAGACGAGGGAAACTTAATTACTTGTTTAAGCTTCTTCACAGCTTTGAGGAATCTTTAACACTTTCAGCAAAAAAATTTAGCACCGGAGGGCATAAAGAACATCCTCAATTGATTTCTTAATTTTCTGCAAGCCTGTTTTCACTTCCAGCATGGAACTGTCTGCGCTGGTCCATCAGCACAGCCTGCCTCTCCAACACACGGCCGCAGGATGCATCATATAGTTCTTGATATGGAGTAACATCCAAAGCCACGGTATTGTAGATACAGACAGGAGATCCTCCTCCAAACTGGCAACTCCCTGAAGAAAACATTTTGTCTGACCCCATAACCTGACTCAAACTCCTGCTTTACCCAGTAGCCCTTGCTAAAGGATGAAGGGATCTCTTCCAGTTAATCACACTTCCAGTTAGGCATGCACACATACACAGTTGATACCCTAAGTGACTGCTTAGAGCTGTGGCAAAGCAGCTATCCAAATTCAGATCCACTCAAAGACCTTTCCTATACCATGACCATAAACTCAGGGGTTAGGACAAGGCTAAAGTACTGGCACTGCTGGAATTAAGATCTGCAAACAAGCACCATGCACCACGGTAGGTTCAGGAAACAGGCATTCAGTTTCGAATCACTATTATCTGCACTCTTCCCCAAGCTTTCAGCTGGAAACCAGGAAGGCTGAGGTTTATTCTCTTCTTACTCCCTTACAGTTTATCCTCTTCCTTCCAAGATAAACAGGCTGTTTTGTGAAAAACTAACTTAAACAGAACCTCATCCCAGTCTCCCAAGACTTGGACAGGCTTATAGCAAACAGAGTCCCCTGTGCTCATCACTGTTTCGACAGGTGGGAATACAGCAGTCAGCCAGAAGAGCCACTGGAGAAATTCACACTGACTCAGCCAGCTCACACCCCTCTAATTCTTCTGTTTAGACTCATCAGGGAAGAAAATTCCTCAACATAATGGCAATGTATTGGGCACTGATTTTACTTGGTTTTACATTAATCACATGCATCCTGATCCCGAATCTCCCTTCTCTGAAGACAGTACCTTAATTTGAAATGCTTTCTCTTCTTGAACTGCACTGGACTTTCTTGTCTCAGTAGTGACCTTGGCATCTTCCAGGATTATAGGCTTGCAGAACAGAGAACTGGAAAAGATCACCTGGATTATCAATTCTAGTCCTCTAACAATACATGTGGTCACTTAATGTAGTCTCTTTCATAAACTCTTCTTTCTATTTCCAAAATCTCCAAAGCCTGTATAAAACCCTAGATGCAAACAGATGCAAGTTGCTTTGTCACACTAACCCCCAAGGGTACGCAATGCAGACATCCCCAAACCAGCTGTGCACAGAGCAGTGCGTGCGGGTGTGGAAGCAATATAACCATGCTCACGAGGTGCTGCACCTAAACTAATAAACCTTATCAAGCAGCAGAACTCATTATCTCAGTTGTAGTGCTGGACAAACACAACTACATTACTTCTGGATTCAGGCTGCTACATATGCATGCCACAGTATGGCACCGCGGGCACTTGCAGGCTGGGGAATCAATTTACGGGCTACTAGCTTGGGTATTTTTGCATGAGCTCCATTTTGTGATTTTCCAGGGCTTTCCGGCTCCACAGCAAGAATCCAAAATTGGCATTTGTATTAACACAAAGTGCCTTTTACCATATTCACAGCAATTCACCCAGACATGACCTTTCATGTGCATTCAGGAAAACCTTCCTGTACCCTCACAGCCACAATCTCCCAGAGTATATCACATCTCAACCTCTTTAAGGATTGACCACACCATGTGTGCGCCTCTTGCACACATCAACTGTGTGCTCTCCATCCAGTCAAAGCTTGATGGCTGATGTGTTTATTTGCCATTCCTACCAAACAGGTTCCAGCCAAAGATCCACAGGCACAGCCAGACTTCCCAGGCAATAGCTGCCACAGGCTTGGCACTAGAACAGAGCAGGGAGGCAGTTTTCCCTGGATAGCCACTTGCTTTGCTGCTATCAAATGCATGCTTTGAAAACCACGCTATAATGACCATACTTTCCATGGCAGTAGCTACCTCTCATGAAAAAAACCCAAACAAATAACAGAAAAATATCGCATGAGGAAAAGCACGTTGCAAAGACCCAAGTTTGGCAGCAGAGTTGGGTTTCCAGCCCCTTGGTGGCAAAGCTGATGAGCTCAGAGCCTAGAGGGAAAAATTCTTCCAGTGAATGCAGAGAGGCTTTTAAGTGTCAAAAAAGCAAGTAAAAGGCAGGTCAGGAAGAAAACCAACAAAAAAATATTTCAAAATGAGCTTGGCAAGCTTACTAGCACTATTCTTGCTTGTATGGTAGGTAATTAGTAGGTCTAGGTAAGATCTTCACTTTCACAGGGCTCTAGAGAAAGCAATCATTTCTAGTTGCAATAGGCAGCCAGCCCTCTCACAAACACTCAGCATGTACTCTGTACATGGCTGCGAGAAATGAGGAAATTATCTATACCCACTATAATCTGAGATCACAGCGATGAATCCAGTGCTTTCCTACCAGAAGCCTAGCAACAGCATGGACTTCCCCTACCTTGGTCCCTCCTGCCTTTGATAGTTTCAGCTGCCTTTGAGCACAGGAGAAGGATGGTTGATAAATTGCTTGCTAGGGCTGCTGCCCCTTCCTTTCAACCTTTCTTGTAACAACAGACCTCCAACAAGGCAACATTCATACATGCAACTCTCAGAACACATCATGCTCTTTAGAAAATACTTGGAATGAAATGGCTCTAGATTATATCTTATGACTCACAGTACACAAAGATTCATCTGCTCATAAATGAAAAAATAGGGCTTTCTCTTCCAGAAAAGGGTTGAACACTTTTCCCACACTCAAACCACTCTGCTCCTGGCTGTTCCACCTGCCCCAGTGTTGTCAGTACAGCCCTCCCTCCGAGCAAAGACCCAAGACCCTCTAGCCTTCAAAGACCCAAGACCCTCTAGACTTCGTAGCCCAAATTACCCCATGTTCCATCCAGAGAACTGATGACTAGGAGCCCTGGGGCAATTCAGGAGTCCAGACAGCTGCGGGCAAATGGGTAGGAGTGGGAAAAGAGGTAGATTTAGATGGTAGATTTAGATGGTGCCCTATGAACAAAATACTCGTCTGCAAAAAAAGAGAACTCCTATATGCACCTCCTATTTTTAAGGCAAAGTACCCACCCTGAGTTTCAATACTGATGATCGGATGCATGCACTCGAGTTAATTTGAACATCAGAAAGACTATCATACTGTCTCTGCTTCAGAAAGACTTTATACAACTGCATCCTACACAATAAAAATGTTAAAATAAATAGTCTCTCTTGATATTTAATGGTACAGCTAGTCTGCCGCCTTCACTTCCCTCACAATGCCAAGCATTAGGTCACGATGACAGATATTTTAAGTTTCCCACTCTCTAGCTCTCCACAGCCCACAATCCCCTGCAGTCTACAAGGCCCTCATTTAAGAGTATCCTGCAATGAGTTTCACCTGAGGGAATACAGTTCAGCAAGCAGGAATGTCAGCCTGAACCAAGGCTACACCACCACTTCATTTCAGAGTCATAATTAGGGACTGTGATGTTGAAGATAGCCTGTACTTTTGGGTTCAGTATCCATGCCATACTACAGCTGCCGAGGAAGACGAGTTCTCTTTATTTTATTATTTGTGAAATGTGACAACATTCAATATTAAACAATCTCTTCAAATAAGGCAATTCTGTAGCGTGCACCCCTGAGTGGGGGGGGGAGAAACATTACAGTTGCTGTGGGATCCATAATTCGGGATTTCAGGACTTGCATATTTAAAACCTCAAATTTAACGTTGCATTAGTGTAGCTTCATGCACTGAATTAAGGAATGACTCAGTACAAATCTCCATGCATCTGCTGAAGTCCTGACGATCCAAGGGCAAGAGGCACGGAACAGAAAAAAAGACAGCACAGGGAACAAGGAGGAAATGGGGGAGAACCTGTGAGCAAGGAAGCAAGAAATCGTCACAGCAAACCCCACACCAAACCAGACCTGCCACTCAGGGCTCCTTGTTCTCACTGCTAAAGGTTACGTAGCCCACCAGGACAAAAAGGGTTTAAAGCAGAAACAAAATGAGCATGGAGGAAAAGGTTCCTGAAAGGACTGAGGAGGGGAAGATTTCCTGAAGAACAGGGTAACCTGTACCAAGAAGGTAAAGATCATATCCAGATAGTACAAATTCACTAATTTTTTTTAATTATCATGGCATGATGCCCAGATGATGCCCTTAAAACCCCTTCAGCAATTCAGGCATTTCGCACTTATTTTCCCCACTCCTCTAAAGTTTAAATGCGATGCAAGCACAGAAACAGTGCTGCCCAAAGTTTAAGGTGCAAGGAGAAACAGCAACCCATGGAGGGGTACCAGTCTTTGTCCATCGGCAAGCGTTGCAAAACTCAACCCTCTCTTAAGAATCCAGGACAGTGCTTCACCTCTTGGGCTGAAGCTGATCTTCATGCAGGCTAATACCTCCAGTTTATACTGGAGTGCTCACACACTCCTTGCCAGCGGGAGGAGGCAAAACAGCAGGGCAACTCTCAACTCTCCTCAGCTCCCACACTCACCGGCATCCTCCACGTTTCAGCCAGGTAAGAAACATCTCCATTGTTTACTGCTTATCTAAAATCAGCAGCAGCACGGCTGAGGTACTTCTCCTCTTACCCCACCCACAAACCAAGCACAAATCGTAGCTGAGCCGTGGAGCCTGCCCAACCTTTCTCACTAAAAACCAGCACCCTGGGTCGGGGTCTGACATGGCAGGCTGCGGCGGGGGAAGAGCGGAGAAGGTAGATGTACGTGCCTGCCAGCAGGGCCTGTTGGACGAAACCAAGCAAGTGTGCATACCCCAGTGCAGAATCAGGTTACCCTGCAACAAAGATAGTGTGTGTATGTGCAAAGGAGGGAAGTCAAATCCTTCTGCCTGGGTTCCAAGGCTCGCTTTGTTGCTAAAATAAACCAGTATTTGTTCCTGAGTGATGGGGAGCCGGACTCTAAAAGCAGCAGCAGTGAGAGCCCCCACTTTCAGAGTTATGAACAGACTTTAAAAAAAAAAAAAACAAACAAACAAACAAAAAACCCCCCCACAACACTCCAACAAACAAAAACTTGGAAACTCATTACTCTTCACCTTGTATTATCCAGGTAAGGAACCCCAGAGCAACTGCTGATCTCAAGGGTGCCCACGAGCAGGCAAAAGTACATATAGAATATGACTGAGCAGCCTAAGAGCTGACTGCTCCAGAGGAAATTCCAGTCCTTGCTCAAAACCTGGAAATATATAAGCTTTTATATATGCTTTTACTTTGCTTGCTGGATCTATGTAACACTTAACACATGTTTTTCCTGACATTATTTTCCATACTCCACCAGAAACCCAAGTAACCATGCCACTTCTGGAAAAACAACCTCACATCCAACTTTTGTCAAAACAGTTTCTCCCCCACACACCCCCAAAGCCCCAAATTGCAAAACTATCTATTCCCTCCCTGTTCCTCTCTTAACCTTCAGTAGCTACAAATCCCTTTCAGCAATACACCTCCACGACCTGGGGTGTCTCTCAGCAACACCAAAATCCCATAAAGCAAACGCACATGGGAACAGTTTATGCATTAAAAAAAAAAAATATATATATATACACACAGGTCTCTCAGATGGCAGACAGCAAGCTGCATTATACCAAAAACTTTGTCTCTGAGGCACCTGCCCAAAACCATTCTCGCCAAAGGAACTTACGACCACAGGAAAAGCCTGCTCGATACCCAGTTAATAGTACTCGCTCCAAATATTAATTTTTACAAGGGAAAACTACAGCCCACTGTGCGTAGAGGCTGCAGAGAGCTAAGCCCAGCAATGAAGGCCACTCACATTAGTGCTGAGTCCTTCAGCTTTCCATTCCTTATATGTGCAAAGTGTGCAAGCCCTCACACACGCTTCTCTACTCACCCAGAGGTACATCATGTTAGCCTGGGTCCTTCAAACCCAGCAGTGAGATGATCCGGCAACACAAAAGGCACTTCAGTAACACTGTCGAGATGGAGGTTGTTTGAGAGTTTTTTGGGGGGGGAGTTGGTTTTGGGTTTTTTTTTAAAGAAAAAAAAAACAAAAAAAACAGACGCCTCAGTTTGAGGCTTAGAAATCGTCTCGCCTCCTCCACCCCCCTCCTCCAGCTCTGGCTGCTCTGCGCTCCTCTCTCGCACTTAATCTCTCCCTGGGAGTTCCCAGCCCCGTGTGTCTGTACTGGCGTGCACAGCACACACTCTGCATTCGCCTCCAGGGAATTTCTCTCTGTCATTCTGCTTCTAAAAACACAATCTCGGCCTCACAAGATTCTTGCAAGAGGCAGGGATGGGTGGGGTCAGTAATAAATGCAGCCTGGCTCCCAGCGCCGGAGCATGCTTACTTTAAAAAGGGATCTTTAGACATGAACGAGGGCAGAGCGTTGTCCTCCAACGTCACTGAGGGTGAGGACCTATCCCCCCCACCCACGAACTGCTTCTCCAGGAATCGTCCGCAGATGCAAGAGCTGTGCACAGTGCCATAAGCAGGTTCTGCACATCTTCATCCATTCCATTAGTCAACACCCAAATTTTGGTCACAATTCAGTAGCTGTTATTTAATCATTAACCACTGACTGAGCACGACTATGGGGATCCTGAAGCTAAGGAGAAAATCTGTGGTGTGCCAGCCACCCTGGAGCTCCCACAGGAGAAACAACCACTTTTGGCATGAGCTGGGGTAGAGAAGCAACTCACAAAATGAAGGGGTTAATCTGCTTTCACAGGTGGCTCTACAGGAGTATTTTACAGACTTGCATATTGCTAAAAGGGAACGTAGCAGCTGGCTCCAGTTCATCCAAGTGTATCGGGTTCCCACTCGCCTGGTGGCAGCTTCCCCCCCAAGTCTTACGGGGGCAAGTGTCCCCGCAGCCTTGCACTCCCAGCCTGCTCCAATTTCAGGTTCACAAAGCTCCACTGGTGGGGCGGGAGCCCCAGCAAAGGCACGTTAAGCAAAAGACACTCGCCCCAGCTACCTCGACAAGATGCAGCAAGCCCTTCCCTCATCCCATCCCCCATGCCCAATGCCACAGGACAAGTGTCACCTCTCATCACATTAATCAGTTAAACTGCTCTTCCAAACTAGGAAAACGGGTTTCTCACCCCCTTCCCTTCCTACCTCAGAATGAAGACTCAACTTCCCCCACTAGGCTCCAAATGCTAGGTTAAAATTGGCCTCCTCTTGAACAAGAAGAAAAAAGAAGAAAAAAAATTGCATGTTTTCATTGAAGCACTGGTCTCCTTGGAAATGAGTTTTGAAGAAATATTTTTATCTTAGCTAAAGATATATACATGGTATTCTTTTACATATCACCCCTACTCCTTTTACTTACAGATTACTTAAACACAGTCCAGCGGGCTCAGCGCAAAGCAAGCAGCCATGCGGGCTGCCACACTCCACCCACAAGTCAAGCCCCATCTGTGTGGGGTGACAATGGATGGGCCTCCCGTTGCAGCGAGCACAGACACCCCAGGCACCCTCCGCGCTCCCCAGGCTCCCCTTGCCTGCAGCAAACGCACCCCGGGCCAGGCTTGTCCCAGGTCCAGGCACAAACACATGGGATGCCGACGGGCTCTAAGGAAATACATGACTCATTGCAGTCCCGCAGAAGAACCTGGAGAAAAGGCTTCTTATCATGACCAGGATATAGCAGCCACAGGGATACACTTGTTAGAGACAGGCAGGATGCTGCTTAGCTTTCCAGCCAGGAAAACCCAAGCGCTGCTGCTCAGGGGAAGGAGCAGGAGCCCCAGTTCAGGAAGCTTGGACGTCACAGCGTTCGTTCAACTACAGCATCTCTCAGGCCTCCCATCTGCTCTCACCTTTCAGCACAACGGGTCAGGCCAAGAGGGTGAAAAGCACTGTTCCTAAAAATCACTTACTGCACCAAAGCCTATGCACCAGAGCCTCCAAAGAGCTCAGTGTGTGATCCATAAACCTGTTCTCCAACGCTCCAAGAGAAGTGAAACAGCAGCAATGCTGACATCTGCATCATGGGTAGACACTTAAGTTAACATTTCAGCAGCGGGGTCACACCAGCAGTAGCTACTAGTTCAGCAGCCCACAGACTCAAGCAGACACTTCACCAAATAACCTTGATGGCATTTTCAAGGTTTTCTTTTCTTCCGATACAGAATCCCAATCCAAAAAATTTATCTATCATTTTAATAAAAGCTGAGAATCCTTGTGTGCGGAGGAGAAAGAGAGAAGTCACGTGGACCAGGTGAACAAGCCTGAATTAGTCCTACTTTATATTTATTTCCATAAAAGACTTGAAGATGAGCGCTTAAAACCAAGCTGAAGAGTGACCAACAAGCTCCATAATACATATTAGAAAAAAAAAAAAAAAAAAGAAAGAAAAAGGTGGGTGGGGGAGGAGAATTCTCCCCCTTCTTCCCCAGGCTCTCTCATTCTTTAGGCCACTCTTCCATGGGAGAGAAAAGAAAACACTTTCAGAAGGCGGCTGTTCCTTAATTTCAACAACTGAGACTCATTACAGACCATCCCAGCAACACCACAGTTGAACAGGTTGCATTCAACCTCCAAAGTGATACAAGACCTGTGAACCCTTCCCAAACCATCCAAATACTGACCCGAAATCATTTGCCACTGTTGCTACTAGGCCACCATTTCTACAATGGAAGGTGTATTAGAAGATTACTACAAGCAGCAGATTTCTGGTGACAAAATACCCTCAACCTGGAGCACTTTCTGATGAACTGTAAGAGCAGGCTTCTCAATGCTCAATATTCTCAAAGCAGCGAGAGGAGTACCTGACTGGTCAGGAAATGCCTAGAGGCACCACCACTCCGATTTAACAGAGCTGCTGCGGCCCAGAGGTTCAAACCAACAGTAAAAATATGAAGTGCATGCCCAGGACTATCCACAGTTACAGACAGTACTGGTGGCAATGGGGTAACCATGTCAGCCTCAGATTATAAGCAAGAAAAAGATTTACTTGTCCAATATAATTATGTGGAAGGAAAAAAATAACTAGATGAGCTACTAGGCCTTCTTTAAGCTTTTATTCAGATGATATAGATTTTCAACTACATTAACTGGTATGTAAAAGATAGCAATAAAAGACATTATTTTTCTGGAAAATCTACCCTAAGAAAACACAAAATATTCTGTAAGTAGCAAGAGGACAACAGTATGTTAATGATTCTATTTCCAGAAAAACAAAGACAGACATGACTAAGACAAGCTTCTGAAAAAGGTAGCTATGATCCTCTGCAAATGCTTTGTCTTAATCCTGAGAATGGTGCTTCACAGGATGTATGTCAGGGAACTTGGAAGGCTGCTATGTGTGGAAATACCCATGATCTCTTAGGGACCTTTCCTGTCTCAAAAAGGATTAAAAGCAGAAAAAGAAAAGATTTTGAAACTTACATATACTGAACTAAGAGAAAAATGTTCAGAGAGCTGTAGCCTAGCGAAACACTGGTACCTCTTCTCTGATGGGAGGCTGTTGTGTAAATCAAAGTGAAAGGGGAAGAAAGGAGTCTGCAAAGATACTAATACTTGGTAGAGAGGTAAGGAAGGTCTTAGCAAGTAACAAAAGCGGTAAGATAATAGGGAGCAACTACCCACCTATTTAATATTATATCAAGGTATCTGGCAAAATAAGAGGCACTGGTAGAACAGGAAAAAAAAAAATCTACCTCCTTCTGTACCAGTTATCAAAAAGCCTTAATTACATGTAAGAATAATTGTGGCTGCTCAGTGCATGAATTCAACCCAAAAATACTGCTGGTATGTAAGTTTCAAATAAGGTAAATGCTTAAAAAAATGATTTACAAAAAGTTCTAGCCTATTTAGGAAAGATCTGAGCAGGCAAACAGGGAATAGGTACAGCACAGTTTCAGACTGACACTCTCTGTTTCTAGCTGATTGTGTCTCAGAGCATATGATTTCAAATGCTCATGGATTAACATTCTAGCAGATAAAGCTCAAGACAGGGTACGAGCTGGTGTGTCTACTACACACTACTGAAATTGCATTAGATAGCATGCAGGATGAGTGGCTAGCAAAGCACCTCTTCATAACAGAGGGAAAAACCCGTCTGATCACCAGGAATTTCAAACACTTGCAGGAGGTGATGGGGAGCTAATGCCAAAGAACACCCTCGAAATTTCTAAATTACAGAAAACAATTTCTTAGTTCAAGAAGTGTTACATTGAAAATGAGCAATTCCGTATTAGATTCCATCTTGACAGAAAAGAGCAATCGTAAAAACAGAAATTAACAGTAGCTTAGGTAAAAATGATTGTGACAATTGCATTTGGATATATGGAAGGAGAATAGAGACCAAACCAGTGTATCTATGTACATACTCAGCACTTGAGTGGGACCAGAGGTACACTGACATAATTTTCTTGGACAGACAGATTGCTTATTGGGCTTCCTTCTCACATCCCCGCACCTGAACACTTGTATATTCTAGCATGTGGAAAAAAGGAAAACAAAGAAAGGAAAAAAAAAAAGAAATTAAATCAGGAAAGGAAAAAATAAAATTTGCAGGAGAATCCTAATGACAGGAGGCAAAATCCACAACCAGAACTAGAAGATAACGAGTTTCTCAAAGCTTCTCAAGAATAGCAAACCCAGCAATTGCGCTGACCTGCTACTACAGGGAAAAGGCAGAAACATCACCAGTACTGAAGAGCCAACGCATTCGATACAAATTTCTGTTCTATATTTGGATATAAGTCAGCTGTTGCAGTCTGTGATAATGAAATGCTTTCCATTCCAGCAGTAACTAAGGAAGATGTTCCAACATCTACCCAGCAAACAGCACTGTGGTCCTGTTACCTAGCTTGAGCTTACGAACAGAAGGGATAGAACCAGATAACAAGTAGGTTTTAACCAAACTACAGCTGTGAACATACTCAGATGTGGACACTCAGGAAGGCCTGCAGTCTGCATCAAACTGCATGACCTGTCCTTGCAGCTCTAATAAGCCCTAGTTACAGTACTAACATTAAACCTGCTGTAAGGCCAGAAGTACAACTGTGATGCAATGACATCCACAAACGCAGGTAAAAAAGTTGCACTTGGATATATGGAAGGAGAATAGAGACCAAACCAGTGTATCTGTGTACATACTCAGTACTTGAGTGGGACCAGAAGTACATTGACATATTTTTCCTGGACAGACAGATTGCTTATTGGGCTCCCCTGTCACATCCCCACACTTGAACACTTGTGTATTCTAGCAAGTGAAAAAAAGAAGAAAAAAGAAAAATTGGAGTCTGTATTATTAAAGCCCTGCTGCTGTTAGCTAGGCTCAGCCAAAAGACTGTACCTCTGTAAACACCAGAAGACTGCAGCAGGAAAGCAGTACTACTGGTGAAGCCACCAACACCAATTTTTGCAGCATCTGAATTTTCTTAGAAGCATCCAGGTTGGAACTCTTCCACTAATGAAGGCTAAAATAACATCCTGCTGCTGAGCAAAGCAACAAATGAAGTGGGGTCTGATAACGGGAGGTTTGCAGAACAAAGATGCAGGTGGAAGGCCTCAGGTAGGGGAGCACAAATTAAGTTGTGTGCCTGAACACATCTGGGACGGCATTCAGATACATGAATGAAAAATACTGATCATAAAAATCTCTGCTCCTGATGTTTAATAAGGCTTCCTGGCAACCCCTCCTGCAGAAAAAAAACATAAAATAGTTTTTATAAACAGCCTGAACTCTAAAATAAGATTAAACTTTTTTACGGTTAGTAAGTGCTATTAAATCTATGTGTTTCTCTTCACTGTGCAGTTTAACTTAGTTTAAAAGTTGGAGGGGAGGTACTCTGAGGCTAGAGCAGGTTGAAGACGGAAATTTCATTTCAAACCAAAGGATAACAGTTGCTTTCAGAGCCAAGAGCCAGACTGAGCTTTCACATTTTATGCAGAAGCTGGACTCAGACTGCAGATGGAGACTTGATCACTGTCCCACCATGACAAACACTTCAAGAACCATCTAGAAAAGGTCTGACTGGAGATGGAAAGGAAGACGTGCCTTGTGGCGCTCAGAGGGAAGTTTCTCCAACTCAATGGCTGCTTTCCACAGCTTATCTGTCCCCAGCAGAATGTCCCAGCAAAAGAGCAGGGGAGTCAGACTCCTGCTAGTTGTGGGATTTTGGCATGCCTCGTCTTGGTTTTTTTTTTATTTGGTTTGGTTGGTTCATTTTTGTTTTGCTTGTTGTTTGTTTTTCTTTTTTTAAAGAAGCTTAGAGATGGTGCTGAGAGCTGTCTGCGAAGAGGCACAGAAGACAGCCCTGGGCACACATGCAGTTCCTATGGAGATAAGAGGATGATCTTTGAGGTTGGTTTACTCCTTTGGGTGCCACTGGAGACTACCCTAGTGGCAGAGCACTGCTCATCTGCAAAAGACTCCCTCCCCTCAGGATCCTGACATTATCTCCGATTATCAGAAATTCTGAACCACAAGATAGATTTCCTCTCAACATCCAAAAGGACTCCAGGAAGCCTCTTTCTGCATTATCCTGTTTGTGAAAGGAAGCAAGAATACAAAGTGCATACAATAAATCACCCAGAAATATACCACAATCCCTTTTAGATGTTTTGCCAAGCAAATAAGCTAAACATTGGCATATTACGAGAAAAAAAGCCATTTTG